>NC_022019.1:9205034-9218247 GCF_000317375.1 Microtus ochrogaster
AAATTCACAAATAAATGGACAGAACTAGAAAAAAACATGAGTGAGGTAACCCAGGCCCAGAAAGACAAATATAGTATGTACTCACTCATAAGTGGATATTAAACATAAAACCGACAGTCCACAACCCCAGAGAACCTAAACAACAAAGAGAACCCTAAGAGAGAAAAAAGACAAGATCTCCTGCATAAACTGGGAATGTGATGGGCAGGGGAAAGGTAGAAGGGGAGAAGGGAGGAAGGAAGGAGAAATGTATAGCTCAATAAAAACAATAAAAAGTAATTGCTTTGGTCATAGTATTTCTTCACAACAACAAAACAGTGACAAAGACAAAGCCCATCTGGTCCATGCAGCAATTTTTTGGTGGGTCTCTCCCATTATGTCTATGGAAGGGTGTCAGATCCCCTGGAACCGGAGTTACAGACAGATGTGAGCTGCTTTGCAGGTGCAAGAAATTGAATCTTGGTCCTCTGGGAGAACAGCTAGTGCTGTGAACTGCTGAGCCATCTCTTCAGCCCTGTCTCTCCCATTATGAAAAAAAGATTCACATCAGCTTTGAAGCTTATTTGGTGAAAAACACAGACATAGCAAGCAAGTATTATGGGACGTGGGTTAGTGTGACTCTTCATCCCGTGATAAGCCCCTGGGAGAAAGCCTTTTACAGTGCAAGGACTCATTTTAGCTCACAGTTTCAGAGGTCATGGCAGAGTAGCACACAGCATGGCAGCCAGGAAGTATAAAGAGGGCACAGAAAGAGAATGCTGAGCTAGCCCTAACTGGCTGCCTCCTTTTTCTCCTCAGACTCCATTGATGTACCTAGCCTATTGGGTAGTACCTCAGATCCAGAGTGAAGTAATCTGCTCTGTCAATCCCCCTCACAGACATGGCTGAGAGTGGCATGCCTTCACTCTGAGTCATTTCTCAATCCAACCAAGTCAACAACAGATACTAACAATCACAGCACGTCTGAATATTACCAATCAAATCCAGGTTAGACTAGGAGAGTCTAACTTCTGATCTAGTAAGCTTGAGATGAGGTGAAGTGTTTCAAAACAGAATTATTTAAATACCAAAGGATTAAAGGAGAGCCTTGAACAATTGCAAACACAGAAGAGCTTGTAAGAAATGACTGTCTGCCAGGGCTCTCGGAGGTGGAGGCTGCTGTGCAAAAGTGACTCAGCTGTTGGCGAAAGCACAGCAGAACATTTGAAGATGTACAGAGCTGCATGCATGCTCCGTGTTTCTTCCATATTCATGTCCAAGGGTCATTTTAAGTAGCACGTCCTGGTCAATCTTTTCCTACTACGGTCTTTTTCCTACTACTCACTACCATGGTCAGCACTGTGAATGGCCTTCTTCAGACTACACTTTCCCTGCACCAGCTCTGCGGTCTCCACCAGAATGATTTTCCTCCAGTCCCAGGTCCATATATTCAGTTTATTAAAGCCCTGAGACCTTAAACTCAGTTAAGCTAAGTGTGGGTAAAATATATCAACTTCTGAATTCTCCAGTTGTAAGAGAGGTATCACCACTAACATGCTTTGAGGCTTACTTTTCCTGTACCAACATTCCATCATCCATCAAGTTCTATCAATTCTTTTGTATCTGTATGTTCACATGTGTTTGTTTATGCGTGAGTGTGCACATGCACATGTGTACACAGGTCAGGCCAACATCAGGAGTCTTCTCAATCTCCACTTTAATTCCTGAAACAAGGCCTCTCTCACTGAACCTGGAGCTCACCAATCGGCTGGTGAGGCTGGTTCCCAATGCTCTCCAAGGATCCCCTGCTCCCCATCCTCCCCTAAGTGCTGGGATGTGAACTTGGGTCCTTACACTTTCACAGCAAACACCTTACCAATCATGCACCTCCCCAGCTCCAGGATCCTCTCAATTCTTCATCAGGCATCCCACACATCTAAGGTGACCACAGCAGACAATGTTACTTCAAGACAGATCTTGTGGTAGTCACTCTGCTTTTAGTGTAAACACTTTTTACGAAACACTACCTTCAAAGTATGACCAAAGAGAAACCTGAAAGCCGGCAGATCAATAATAACTTCTCTGTTGTAGTACTTGAAATCCTCACTCCATCAACTGTTCCGATACTGTATATCAACAACGTGTTCTTGCCTCACTCAATATCTCTTTGCTCTGGCAAGGTGGGACTGTTCTAAACAAGCTCGTCTAATATTGGGCTCTAGCTTTTAGTAACATTTCTCCCTCCTCACATCCTGCTTGCACTAGTACACGTCTTTCAAGGCCACTGGGTATTGTTTTTTTTAAAAATCTAGATTTAGCTTGCTATACTTTCTAATTGTATATCTAATTTCCAGCATTTCAAATCTCATGATTCAGGTGTAGCCTATTTTAAATAAACATACTGAACAAATACATAGAGAAGACAGAGCCTTAGATCAATCCCCATGTTTGTCTCCTCTCAAAGTCTCAAATCACACATTCCCTGATAGGTCTGAAAGAATGTAAGCTATTGCCAGGCAGTGGTGGCGCACACCTTTAATTTACCCAGCACTCGGGAGGCAAAGGCAGGTGGATCTCTGTGAGTTTGAGGCCAGCCTGGTCTACAAGAGCTAGTTCCAGGACAGCCAGGGCTACACAGAGAAACCCTGTCTTGAAAAACAAAACAAAAGAATGTAGGCTATGAATTCAACAAACAATTAAAGCAGGTTGAAGAGGCTGGCAAGATAGTTCAACAGGTAAAAGCGTTTACTGCCCAAGCCTAACTATTTGAGTTCATTTCCTAGAACTTCTAGAAAGTTGTCCTCTAAACTCCAGACCCGGGTGAGAAATGTCTGTCTGTCTGTCTGTCTGTCTGTCTGTCTGCCTGTCTGTCTCTCTCTCTCTCCACACACACACACACATCATCCAGTCACACCATATACAGTAATAATACTTTGAACATAGGTAGTAAGTCAACATTAAGATAAGCAAAAAGTAAAAATAAAAAAAAAACCAAACTACTTGTATAAATGAGCATAGTTCTGCAACTATGTCAAACAATTAGCAAACTAGAAACAAAGACAACTCACACATAACACCACGCCAATGTTAGGGGCCCTCTGAGAATAGAGATTTAGGTAATTTTCCCTCATAAAAGTTGAATACATTAAAGACCGCACCCTAACGTTAACGGGGTGTCTAATTTAGAACTGCTATTGACCTCTCGTTCACTGTGTAGCATGCCGGTCTTGAATTAGAAAGCATCTCTTGTTTTCTAGTGGCATATGGTCTCTGCACCTGTGTTCACCTAGCTGGGGTCTGCAGCGCCCTGCAGGTTCTGGGGTTATAGTCCTGAGAAGAGGAGACTTGTCCCTTTAAAAGGAGCCCTCGCATGGCTCAAGTTGTGGACCACAACCGTGCACCATCACTCTTATCTCCCGGTAAGCTCCATTTTTCCACGGGGAAATCTAACAGGAAACTTCCCCAAATAGCAGAGCAAAGCAAATACATGCTGCTATACATGCGATGGTGACAGATTTCGGGCGGCAGACGGGAGTCATCCGGCCCCAGGAACGACAGCCCTTTTCCCTCAACCCACAGTCGCCAGGGGTTCAGGGACTCTCCGGAGATCCGCCACGGTGTCCGGGGTGGGGGGTGGGGGGACAAGCACCTGTCACCGGGGTCACGGGGCTGCGGCGGGGCGCCCGGATGTAGCGGCGGGGAAGGCTGGACAGGACCGCGGCCTCCCTTTGCCCTAGCTCCACGGGACTCGGGCCTCACCTGCTGGGCCGGCCGCGGCTCCGGGGGGGCGGGCGGCCACGAGCGCACCGCATCCCGGCCACCAGCTCACCAGCTTCCCGGAGGTTCCGCTCCTTTCCGGGAGGCACACTGCGCGCGCCCGCCAACGTTACGACACAGCTCGCGCCGCCGCGCGCACGTAGGGAGCGAGAGCGCGCGCGCTGGGGAAGGTGGGGAAACGGGCCTGCGTGGGGCGGGGCCTGCCGGATGATTGGCACCGAGCACTGGGCTTCCCCAGGGCTGAGGGAAGGAGTTCCTAGCGGCTCCTGGCCTCCTCTCGCGTGCCTCGTCGTCCCCAAGACGCAAAGTGACGGTGAGACCGCCGTTTATCTTTCCTTCGTGTCGCGGAAGATTCTAGGAGCAACACAGCCTAGCAAGGCCTAGGCATTGTGGCTCAACCCAGAACGTTATCATTCATTCATTCATTCATTCATTCATTCATTCATTATGATGGGCGGGAGGGGCACTTGTGCCTCAGTTCGCGTATGGACATGTCAAGGATAAGTTTCTAGACAAGGTTCTCTCTTTCCACTCCAAGTTACAGGAATTGAACTCCTGCTCCCAAGGCTTGCATGACAAGTACTTTTGCTCACTGGGGCTCTCAACAGTCCAGTTCTGCATGTTTTTCCATTCTGCCAGTAACTTCTTGCCTTACAAATAAGAAGGTACTCTGTCTGTAGGGTAAAAGGGCCAGTGAAAGAAACCCACCCTGGGTTTGAGACCCGAGCCAGTGAAAGAAATGCTTTAGCCCTGAACCCCCAAGCCAAAGAAATGACACCCTGACCCTGAAACCAGTGCCAAAGAAACACTTTTGCCGGGCAGTGGTGGCACACGCCTTTAATCCCAGCACTCAAGAGGCAGAGGCAGGTGGATTTCTGTGAGTTCCAGGCCAGCCTGGTCAAGAAAGTGAGTTCTAGGACTGTTACACAGAGAAACCCTATAGGAAGCGGAGAGGATACACTTTGGCCCTAAAATCAGAGCTAGTGAGAGAAATATGCCCTGGCCCCAAAACTAGGGTCAAAAGGCTTTAAAAAAAAAAAAAAAAAGCCAGGGAAAAGAAAACAGTTTGACCCTGAAAACAAAGTCAAAACTGCCCCTGAATGGAAAGCAACCAATTCCTGTGCAGGGAAATGAATCAATCCCTGATCAGAACACCAACTAATCCCTGAGCAGAGGTCTGGCCAGTCTGGACTCAAGGGACTGAAATGTGACCAATTCCCACCCTGAAAATCTTCTCCCTGGAAAACTCCACCCCTAAGGAGCCCTATGTAAGCCCTGCACCTGCAGTTTGCTGCTGCCTTTTTCCCACCCTGGCAGAGGCAACCACTCTCCTGGAGCCTTCTCTCCCAATGAATGGGGTTTGGGTGAAGAGCTTCTTTCACCAGAGAGGGAGGAGCTGGGGAGGCCTTCCCCTAGCAGAGTGGAGTTGTTAGGCTCTGGGGCACCTGGGCTGCATTGTAACAACGTTGCTGGGGAAGCCCTCTCCTGCCAGAGCAGAGCCGTTACATTGGGCAAGCCTTACCCTACAGAAGGGCTGTAAGGAGGCTATGCTTACCGTGACCTGTGCTGGTCCCTGGCTCACGACTGCCAGAATGCTCTTCCACCCGAGCTGTAACACTTCAGTATTCCCTGGCCCCTGACTGCTAGAGTGTTTTCCCATCCAAACTGTAACACTTGGTATTCCTTGGCTCCTGACTGCAGGGGATCCCTTTCCGTCTGAGCCACAATGCTTACACACTTAGTGAGTCTCCTTTCTTTCACAAGCCAATGGCCTATCCCGTGCCCCGGTTATGAGGAGAAATAAGGTAGAACTTGCCTACTAACTTCATGATGTGGGGATGTGTTTCCCCATAGCTCAGTTTGTTGCTTTGAATTTGCAGAGTTGTGTCCTTGAGAGCGGAGACCTGGGAACGAGGGCGTAGACCACAGATGGGGCCATCTTACCAGACACCAGAAGCTATTTTTATGTTTAGAGCTTCATAGAGGTCTATTTATCAAGTAAAACATGCCGGCACAGAATAAGTAGTTCTCCGTCTTAAAACAGAATCCTTGGTCTAGCACCGCCTTGGGTCACCTGCCCTTTCTAGTAATGTTACACTTGAAATTCTGTTAAATAAGACATTCTATACTGCGGACAGAACAGTGGAGCAGTCCAGCTTGGAGCCTCACGGCTTCTTCTCAGATTCTGCTGGCTCCTTGATGTCCTCCGCAGAAAAGAATTTCAGGGTGAGAGTGGAGCAAAGTCAGCCGATTTAGAAGACAGGGCAGGAATGCACCTCAGGATCCCAGAAGCAGCTGCAATGTGACCCTGGGCTTTGAAGCTACCCCACACACAACTAAGCTTAGATATTCGGCAAATAATATATATATATATATATATATATATATATATATATACATACATACATGCTGGTATACTTATTTTTGTTACCCTCAGAATTTTGTCCTTGGAGAAGGGACTTTTTACAGGTATATGATGAGGGCTTGCCTGTAGAGAAGGGAATGCTAATACAGATAGGAACCCGGATTCAAAGGACCCTTATTTGTACATAGGTCACAGGAAGGTTGGACTGCATTTTCACAGCCTTGTTTGTGATGATTCTCCAAAAGGGGAGGGCAGTTCTTTTGCAGGTGACTGGTTAGTTATGAAGAAATTCCTGGGGCTCTGGACAAAATAAGAACCAGGGATGAAGGGGGCCCTTCCCTGCTTCATGTCCCCTTTTATTTTCTAACTAGTTATCCTGCTTCTGTTCCCTGCTCTCAGAGTTGGATCTCTTAATTTTGAGTTTACATGTCTGAAGCATCTGTGTTCTGTGTAGGGTGTAGCTTCTGCCTTCTAGGGGTTGTAATTGTGTGTGTGTGTGTGTGCGTGTGTGTGTGTATGGAGGGATGTGTACCTGCAGGTATGTATAGAGGCCAGAGGCCAACTTTGGCCATTGTTTCTCACGATGCTATCTAATCTAGCTTGTTTGTTCATTTATTTATTATTTATTTTGAGACAAAGTCTCTCATTGAATGTGGAACTCACTAATTTGGCTACGCTGGCAGGCCACTGAGCCCCAGGGACCTACCTGCTTCTCCCTTCCCTTCTCTAGAGCTACAAGTGCACACCACCATACTTAGCTTTTTTTATGTAAGTTCTGAGAATCAAATTCAGGTCCTGTGCTTGGACAGGGAGCTCTCTGGGTTTGGAAGTTTTCCCATGCATGAACTAAGGGAAACACAAGAAGGTTAGCTTAGAGATTAGAAGGTTATTCTTTTTTTCTTTTTCGAGACAGGGTTTCTCTGTAGCTTTGGAGCCTGTCCTGGAACTCCCTTGGTAGACCAGGCTGGCCTCGAACTCACAGAGATCCGCCTGCCTCTGCCTCCCGAGTGCTGGGATTACAGGCGTGCGCCAACACCGCCCGGCTTAGAAGGTTATTCTTTGGGAATCTGAAAAGATAGCATCGTCTGTGGCACTGGAATATATAGATCATAAAGCATAGAGCAGATTGTCATAGCTAGTCTTAAGGTCAATGTTAAAAGAAGAAGGACATTTTTCATTGTGTTTTCGCTGTGGGACAATGGTCTGTACCCTGTCACTTGTATTTTAAATAAACGCTAATTGGCCAGTGGCCAGGCAGGAAGTAGAGGCAGGATAACGAGAATCCTGGGAAGAGGGAAGTTTCAGTCTGAAGTCATCACCCAAACACAGAGGAAGCCAGACACCAGAGCAAGCAAGATGTGACTGCCTTGCTGAAAAAGGTACCAAGCCACGTGCCTAGCACAGACAAGAATTATAACTTATAATTATCATAAGTTATAAGAGTTAATAAGAAGCCTGAGCTAATAGACCAATCAGTTTATAATTAGTGAAGACCTCTCTGTGATTCTTTGGGACTTAATAGTCCCAAAGACTGGGCAGGACAGAAACCTCAGTCAACATGTTGTATCTGAAAGTCATCATGATAATCAACCATTGAAACTCAAAACAGTGTAGGTCGTTTTAGTCTAAGTCTTGTGGGGTGTTATATACACAGCATTCCACAGTGAAGATGGCACAGGTTCCCGCTTTCACTCAGTCAAAATAAGTTTTGTAGGATGGCTGCAGCATCATTTATGTGGTGATACACACATTTGACCCCAGCATTTGGAAAGCAGAAGCAGGTGAATCTCTGTGAGTTTGAGGCCAACCTGGTTTACAGAGCGAGATCCAGGAGAGCCAGGGCTATGCAGAGAGACCCTGTCTCAAAATGAAAAAAAAGAAAAGAAAAGAAACAAACAAACAAACAAAAAGTTACCTTTGAGTTTAGCTACTGATCCCTTGAGGTGGATCATTAAGGGCTTTTGTGTGTACTTAGTGGTCCCGGATGGTATATCTACTGATCCTAGTTGAGGGATATAATTGGAAGTAGATGATTATGCCAATGAAAGTCAGATTTCTGTCTGTGTTGTACAGTGGGGAGATTTGCAGGAGGACTTGCAGTTTCTATCCAGCATCCTTGCATCCACAGGGGTCCTAAAGTCCTTTGCCAATCCATTCTGGAAGTAGCTGTCAATGGACAGAGGTTAATACCACAAAACTACTTGGAACCACTAGAAGCAGCCCATCTAGTTCCAGTTCTCCAAATCTATTTGATATCAGAGAATCAATTTCCTTTAGTAATATGGTTGGATTACAATCAGCATCAGGAATCCATTTGAATTGCCAGGTGAATCTTCCATACTCTAGTTCACAGGAATGATTTCTTTGTACCTCTGGAAAGGGAAGTCTTCTGTTTGTAGTCATCCCAAATCTGGAAATCTCCTGTATCCATGATTATTTGGTCAAATAAGAGTAGCTGTGGAGGAGTTATTTAATTGAGGTTGAGCCAGACTGTGCTCAGAAGTTAGTCTCTACCAAAGAAGAAACATTCTCCTGCATCGGGAAGCACATCTGTCAGGAAGCACATTGTCCTCCCTAGCATAAGGGAAGGGGATGCAGGAGGATAGGGCATCAAGCTCAGCCTCTTGGCTACATAGCAACTTGAAAGCCAGCCTGTTACATGAGACCTTGTATCAATCAATCAATCAAAACCCAAACAGACCAACAGATAGACACACACACACAACATGTTTATGTATGTAGGTAAAGTTTTCATAATCTGGTGGACGAACACTGCTGCACCCTTGACTTGGTATGTTAAACTAGAACTATGACAGACTCTGGCTTGAGTATTTTCTCTTTTAGATATTACATATTGGGGCTGGAGCAATGACTTGCTGGTTAGGATCATGGGCTTCTCTTCCAGAGGACCAGTATGGCTGCTCACTACCATTTGTAACTCCAGTTCTGGGGGATCCAGTGCCCTCTTCTGACCTCCAAGGTCACTGCATGTGTGTGGTACACAGACATACACGCAGGCAAAATACTCATATACACAAAATGATAAAAATAAACTAATTTTTACAGATTTTATTTAATGCACATGAGGGTTTTGTGTGCATGTATGCCTGTGCACCACATATGTGCCTGGTGACCATGGAGGACAGGAGAGGGTGTTGGAATCTGTGGAACTGCAGTTCCAGACAGTTGTGAGCCCCTCCCTGTATGTAGGGAGGGTTTTCTGCAACAGCAGCGAGTACTCTTAACTGCTGAGCCGTCTCTCCAGCCCCATCTGTCTTGTGGTTCAGTGATTCATGGCTAGCGTTCATGTTTCTCAAGCTTCTCTTGTGTGAAAAGGTACTTTATTTTGACTGTTTGCCTAGCCATTACAATCTTTACTATGCTTTATTGTTTATACAGTCCAATGTATCAGAACAATATATCATTTCTTCTAGAATCCCATGGAGTGATGGACCTCTACTGTCCAAGATCTGCTCTTCTCACACCCTACCTCCCTTCCGTTAGGTAAGTGGAGACTTTTGGTTCATGGATAGTTAGGGTTGGTGTTCCAGCCCCACACTCAGGCTTCAGAAGGCTGATCCTTAGCCATAGTCACCCCTGAACTTTAAGGCATCCAGGTCCCACAAGGGGGAATTGACATAGGATAGTTTGAACTATTCCCCTGTAATCAAGTCAAAAAAACCACATTAGAATAGAGCCAAAGAAGGAACAGCCTCATCCTTTATCATTTCCTTTAACAACCAAGGAGCTGAGAAACTGGGGAGGTTAGAGTGACTTGTGTAAGGTCCTAAGGGGAACTCAGGGATTCCAAAATGAATGTTTCCGATTTCTATTTCGGGGCTATTTGTTCACAGTCTGTGGCTATAAAAAAAAAATCACCAGTTTGGACAATTTACACAGTAGAAAAATCCCATGATGTGTATCTAAGGCCAGCTGGGGGTGTTCAGACACTGACCGGGGTGGTACTAGGGTGCTCTGACTTAAGAACTAGGCTACCTCAGAATGTTCTGACTTTTAAAATTCTCACTATTTGAGGAAGTGGTTGGGATTTTTGTAGTATCTTTGGTTTTTCAAAACAGGGTTTCTTGGTGTAACTCTGGCTATCCTGGAACTCATTCTGTAGAACAGGCTGGCCTTGAGATAAGGGGTTAGGGAGTATCTTTTAAGAGAACTTCTATTAATATTCTAGACTAGTTTGTGTGATTCCACCACACATTTTAAGAAAAATATAGGAAAAGGTGCCATTGTATAAAGCCCTCATGTCTTAGAGCTGCCTTTATAAGTTACCCTGCACTGGATAGCTTCAAGCAACAGAAATCAAGGTGCCAGTGGGGCTGTGCATCTGCTAAAGATTCTAGGAGAGGATCTTTCTGTTGTCTCTTCTAACCTGCATTGATCCTTGGTCTTTCTCAAAGATGTCGGTGTCTCTTCGGTCTCTACCTCACCACCGTTCCTTGTTGTTTTTGCACAAATATCTCTCTTCTTTAAAGTTATGTTTATGTGTATGCATATTTATGTACATGTTTTTGTCTATGTGGGTACAAGTACATGTGTAGGGTGTGTATCTGTGCATGCACACGCATGTGTGTGTATGTGATTATAGAAGTCAGAGAACAATCTTATGTGCCATTCCTTAGGTTCCTTCTACCTTTTGTTTGGTATTTTGTAAGAAAAACACACACACATATTCATGTATATATTTATGTATGTATATATATATGTATATATATATATATATATATGAATGCTTTGAAATATCATACACTGTATTTTGATTATACTTGCCTTCTGTCACCCAACTCTTCCCAGCTCCACCCACTTCCTTTCCCACCCAATTTTGTCAAGGTCAATTTGTACTACCCAAATATTCTTGATTGAGTAGCCTTCAATTAAGTGCTACACTCTTAGAGCAAATCTTAAAGCAAACTGACCCTTCTTCTAGCAGCTAACAATTGCCAATAGCTTCCTCGGCTAGGGATGAAACTTTGTGCTCACCTCCCTCTTCCTGCTGGGTTTGATCTGGCTTGGGTTTGCACAGGTCTTGCACACGTGGTCACAATCGCTGTGAGTTCATACGTGCAGCCGCCTGGCTTGCCCAGAAGATTCCTTGTCATTACCGTCTCTGGCTCTCACTCTCTTTGAGTCCTCTAGCTTGCTATGGCTCCTGAGCCTTTGGAGGAGAGTATGCGTGTATACTCCCCTAATCCTCTGCGCCTTGCTCTCTTTTTATAAAGACATTAGTCGTGTGGGATTTAGTTCCCACTTTTACCCAGTATGAGTTTGTCTGACCTTGACTGCGTCGGCAAAGACCCTGTTTCTCATGAGATCACATTCATAGGCTCTGTGTGGACATAGACTTGGGAAGGGGGCACTAACCAACTCAAGACACAAGAAGAACAATCTAATGTGAGCTGTCAGGGAAGACTTCCATGAAGAAATTCTTCATAGTTCCATGGTTGTCTAAGTGTTCCTGGTATACCCAGGCTGGCAGAAATGAAGATGTTCCGAAGAGACACTACGTGCTTCCGTTGACTGTCTGCCTGTTGAAACAATGGACCGGAAGAAGCTACTCATTAAAGGTTGGACCAGTCCGAGAGGAAAGTCATCCTCTGGAACTTAGTAAACTACCCTCCACTTAAACTGTCACGTCCGCTCAGGATCCTGAAGATGGACTTGGGAGCCTGCTGGAACTCAGTCTTTCTTCCTAGTGTGGTCGTATTGAATTAGAAAAATCCCCTTTCTGCTTTTACTATTAATTTAGACCTATTAATCTCCTTATCTAAGACAGGTGACTGAACCTGGCTTGTTGTGGCATAGGCTGTGACCTTAAGTCCAGCAACACTGGTGTCTGCATCATCATGAAAATGTCTTTAGATCACAGATGCTCACGATGTGTCTTTAAACTGAGCTTCTTTATCAGTCTAGCACAGACACTACAACTGCAATCCCCCGAAAGCGTCACACGGGGAAACTGAGTCCTTTCACAGATAGTAGCACAAGAACTGGGGCAATGTGACACATCTGCTTTCACTTAACCTCCTGGAAGCTGGGAGACAGATCTGGGACAGGTGTGGCTGTCCCTCTGGGCCAGGTTTAACACAGTAAGAGAGCATCCGTTCAGACTCCAGTGGGGCCTCCCCAAGCTGACCCCACCTGGGAAGTACCCTGTGTGTACAGCTGGCTTCCTGCCTCCTTGCTGGGAAAGAGGCTGGCCTTCTGACCTGCCAGGCTGTTGTTTGTTGTGTTTCTAAACAATGCTTAAAGTCCTGCTTCCTCCGGGGGTGGGGGGAAGGTGGGCGAATCTGTTGCCTCCCAGCGCTACTGTCAAGGGAAGCAAGAGGTTTTACATTTCTTCCCACTCTATGCCTGGGTTTCCTCCTGTAAGGTTTATAACTGGAAGGATGTTATGAGAAGGTTAAGTAGAGGGTTTAACACATCGCAACAACATGGTAGGACTACCTTGCTAGCACTTCACCTGCCACCAAACAGATCAGCTACGTCTTTACGTTTATAAAATGGCATGCCGAAACCTACAAGAGCAGGGAACATATCTAGCTTGATGAATGTTAATATTAGAGGCTTGGCGTTGCCATGCAAAAGCAAAGCTCCTACCTTTAAGGGGATAAGGGAGCTAAATGTGAGACCCATGTGACCACGGCCTGGGAACATAGATGCAGGATCCCCCAGATTCCATCTTTCATATGGAAGCAGCTTCATGAGCTTTTTTTTTCTTCTTAGTGTTTTTTTTTATTTTTTATTTATTTCACTCCTCCTCCCCCAAACAAGCCCCCCTCCCTCCTCAGCCCGAAGAGCAATCAGGGTTCCCTGCCTTGTGGGAAGTCCAAGGAACCCCCACCTCCATCTAGGTCTAGCAAGTTGAGCATGCAAACTGCCTAGGCTCTTACAAAGCCAGTACTTGCAATAGGATCAGAAACCCATTGCCATTGTTCTTGAGTTCTCAGTAGTCCTCATTGTCTGCTATGTTCAGAGAGTCCGGTTTTATCCCAGGCTTTCTCAGACCCAGGCCAGCTGGCCTTGGTGAGTTCCCAATAGAACATCCCCATTGTCTCAGTGTGTGGGTGCACCCCCAGC
>NC_022019.1:9218872-9237716 GCF_000317375.1 Microtus ochrogaster
GTGTACCCCTTTCTCCACAACCTGAGCTTTTTAAAAATAGTAACAGAACAAAGAACTTCCTGAACCAAGGCCCTTCTCAGATACATCGCTGGAAGCATTAAGAAGGTTACAGAAATGACAGCTTCTGTGGTCCTTGTCTCATCTGTGGCCCCTTCCTCCATTTCCAGAACCAGCAGCAGACAGCTCTCTCTCTGGCCAAAGCCCAAGAAGGTTTTCTGTAGGACTGAGGGTGATTACGTCACCGTGATTCCATGCTGAGGGAGAATGGGCTCTCACCCTGCAGGGACTGGAAACATTCTAATTCTAAAGAGAGACAACTGTGTCCTCTATGCAGAGGATGGAGCCAGTGAAGGCAATCTGAGGCCTAGCAGGCGGCCTTCCCCTATTAAATAGCCTCACAGCCAAATCTGCATATTGGATAGGACTTAGCACCCTGTACAGGCGTGGGCCCATGGCCAACTACAAGCTAGTCATGTAACCTAGGAACAAAGAGAGAACATAGTTTAATTAAGGGCCAGTAAAACAAGCCAAGGGAGAAAAAGGATGAGCCAAGATGACCGCAGCATGTGGCTGTTCCTCTGATTGGGTCGATAGCATGTGATCCTCTCCCTGATTGGACCAAGAGGGAGCCCACATTGACTTAGCCTGCGATGTAGTCAGAGAAGAACCAATTTCAATCAAATTCCCTCAGTCTTCGCTCAGTTCCTGCCGTAAGTCCCCAATAAGAAGCCTCTACATGACACGGCTCAGCGGGCGCCCTCTCTTGGGACTGCGCCTGCTTTCAGAAGTCTTTCTCATTTTGTCTCAATAAGCTTTCACTTTGTTCAGCTCTTTGCCCAAGTCCTTTATTTCCCAGCAGCTGGAGAGCCACTGTCCCAGTGTGGCTCTGGTAATCTCTGATCATATGGCACCCTAGTCCCTTGGGTTAAGCCCACCAGAGCCGAGAAAGGCTCCGCTGCTCTCAAAGATCCGACATCAGTATGTCTTGGCCTTTTCTCATGCTTGCCAAAGACACAGAGAGGAAGCTGCCTCTTTCTCCTCCTATGTCCAAACTATAAACGAATTCACTTTTTAAGACCAGTTTAATTCCTAATCTCTTTTGGAATCCAGAGGAACTAAGGTGGACATTTATAGGCCTGAGTGCTCAAGATCAGTTGTAAATTATCTCCTCATCTCTCTCGCTGTTGCCATTTGAGATAGTGGGTAGAGAGAGCATTTACTTTCACTACAAAACCTGAAATGGAAATGAAACTTTTAAATGAAAGAATATATACATCCATTGAACATATACCATGATTTATCCACTTACTTAGTGAGTGACTAAATTGCACAATTCAAGCACAAACGCTGTCCCAGTAGTCCCCCACCCCAACCAGAGGTTTCATTTGCTGTGGTTTCAGTTATCCTTGGTCAACCACTCTTGAAAATATCGAGTGGTAAATTCCAAAAACAATTTACAAGTTTGAAATTGCACAATGCTCTAAGTAGTTCAGAAAAATCTTGCACCACCCTGCTCTAGATGCGAATCACCGTTTTGTCCAGTGTGTCCATGCTGTGTACACTACCTTCCCGTTAATCACTCAGAGGTCATCTCAGTCATCACATCGACAATTGTGGTACTTCAGTGCTTGTGTCCAAGAAACAACCCCAAAGTCAAGAGAAGTGATGCTGGCAATTTTATTCTGGTATATGTTATAATCTATTTTAATTTTGACTAATAGAACCTCTTACTGTGCCTAATTCATAAATTAAACTTTATCATATATATATATATGCGTTGGAAAATCACTGATAAATATTAGCATGTATGTATATGTATATGTATAGGTCTTGAAAGGTAACCCCTGGTGATGGGAGGACTACTGAGTACTGTATAGCCCCAAAGGAATCTTCACCACCAGCATAATTCCTAAGATACCAAGAGGGCTCTCTATTGCCTCTGACCCTGGCCTGACCTGTACGCAGGATCCCCCAGCAAACCCATGTTCTTTCTTCTTGTCCACTCTCACGTCATGCACTGCAGCCTTCCTCTTTCAGAAGGTTGGGGTGTGGCCAAGGTGTGCTCTGAGGTACAAGGTGGAGAGGAGAGCTGAGCAAAAAGGAGGCCACCAGGTGGTCTCTCCCTCAGATGCCAAAATTGCTAAGGGTATCCCATTTCCCAGGCTTTGTTGGAATAACAGGACCTTGTGTTCCGCATGCATTTGCTCCCGAACTCCCGGGGATGCTGAGGTTTTGCTGACTTCACTCTGTATTTGGAAAGAGATCCTTCGAGAGACTGTTTGATTAATTAACTAATGTGATTAGAAACAAAGAGGAGAGAAAGGCAGGGCATTCATAGGCTCTTCTGGAAGCCTGGTAGGTGAGGGTGCGGTGGAGGGAGGCTTCTAGGTTCAGGGGTGGGGGTTTGGGTGACGTGGACATATTTTGAGATGCTTTGATGGGGGCTGAGATTCGGAACCCATCACAACTGACTGAGCATTGCCTCCTTAGTCTGTGGTCACCAGCTCCTGGAGCCTTACACTGAGACTGGGAATGTGCCACTAGAGGTCACTGGAGTTTGCGGCTCTGCACCTCAGCGCAGCAAGGGGCAACCAAATCAACACTGGAACACGGGGACATAGTTTTCAGGGGTAGTGAATGCTCTCTCCGGGAAGAAAGTCCACTCTTTTACTGGACAGTTTTCATGTCACTCAGTCCAATCTCCCTCCCCTTTCTGCTCTCAGATGCGAATTCTGTACTAGGAAGACCTGGCCACTAATGTCTCTGGTGTTTGGGCCACCAGGGCTAAGAAAGGAGGTTTTTAGCTCCATGTCCTGGATCCAGTTATAAGGAAAATATGATCCCTCTGTGCCCCCAGGGGGAATGTGTCCCAAAATGAAGGGTGTTGCTTTCTTTACTGAAAATTCAGCTGTTCCATAATTGTGCTTTGTTTACTTCTTTCAGACAAAAGGAGGGAAGGCTGGTTTGAGTTTGAGGTTTGGGTCTTATTTTATGAGCAAAGTTCTTTCCAGACCTAAGGTCCTTATTTTAAAATTTTATTTTCTTTGTGTGTGTGTGTATAGGCGCATGTGCGTGTGTGTGCGCACGCACACACGCACACATGCCTGATGGGGAGCAGCAGGCATGCCATGCTGTGTGCCTGGAGCTTAGAGGACAATTTTATGGAGTTGAATTTCTTCTTTCACTTTTACGTGGCCTCCAAGGATCAAACCTGCTGAGTATCTTGCTGGTGACCAGGGTTCTTATTTATTCTCTCTCTCTTTTTAATAAAACTAGACTTCTTAACCAAGAGATCTAAGGGCAGTGCATGACCTAGTGTAGTATACACAGCACAGTGTGACACTCAGGAGATGCTTTCTCATGATCTCATTGCTACTCCTGAGGGATCCAGGTCCTGCATTTGTCCCCTCCTGGATATCACAGGGTTTAGTATGGCCATCCTTATGTGTCGTTAGCAAACAATCGAACTAGCTCACAACTAGAACTTAGGTACACAGATTTTTAACCAACTATTTTTTAATCTTTGTGGAAGATTCAAAATGTTATATTAGACTAACATGATGCTGCATGCCTATGATCCCAGAGCTCAGGAGGCAGAGCAAGAGGATCCTGAGTTCAGAGTCATGCTGGGCTACATACTGAGTCAAAGTCAACCTGGGCTTACAGGATACCTGAGACTCTGTCTACATCCTTGTCAAAGAAGTGTATCTTAGAAAATTCCCACCATGGTTCTTGTTGTGGAGTGTTCACCAGAGAAGACTGCTCAGAAATGGATTTAAGTCAACAGAAAATCTTTATTAGCCAGTCAATGACTACACTGGGTATGTTTGAGATCTTAGTGTAGCCCTGAACCTTTCTCAGGGTGAGCTTTTAGACACAAAAAGCCATGCCCTGGATTGACGTACTTCAATGAACAAGAACAGTTAGCCAGAAACAGAACTACCAAAGCCTAAAAGCAAGGTTAGCATATTTAGAGATCTTCCCAGAACTATGGGCTTTGATGGATTTGGTCTTTGTTTTTATTTTTGGCCAGGTGGTGCTGTCTATATGCTGAGTTTTACAGCCCAAATGGCACTTCCATCATGGAGTCAGTTGTGCTAACGTCTGGAGGCCTCTAACAGTTCTAATGGCCTAACTGGAAGAAACAAAACTGAAACACAGCTAAAGGGGCTAGTACAACGGCTCGGCAGGTAAAGGCGCTTGTCAGGCAAGCCTGGAAACTTGAGTTTCACCTCCAGGACCCACATAAAAGTAGAAGAGAACCAACTTCACAAAGTTGCCCCATGATCCGAATATGTGCACACTGGCATAGCTCCTCCCTCATCACAATTCTTAAAATCGTAATAATTAAAGAAAAAAAAAAACTAAGAGTAAGCACAGAAATGAATACACAGAAAGTGACTTGAGTTGTTTAGAACGATAGATTATTTTTTAAGCAGAGATCTAAGATGAGTTTATAGCTGGACTCTTGCCAACAGTGAGCTGTGTCAGATGCTGGAGCTGGGGAGAAGGGGATCGTTATGTAGCAGAGACATGTGCTGGGGAGGTGGATGTTAGGGCGTAGGCAGTATTGGGAGAGCACTTGGCTGCCTGGAGGTGGAGTGGGAGAGCCTGGCTACAGACAAAAAGCCTTGGAAAAGAGAAGTTAAGGAGAAAGACACCATTGTCTCTTCACCATTTGGCTGTTGATTCCCTTCTCCGCCAAGGTATAATAAAGCTATATAATTAAAATCCAGAAGTGTTCTGGCTGGTCCCACACACGGTGTGAGAGCCTTCACATTATAGCTCTAAGTTAGAACCATCACATCACTGCTTCACACACCATAAGTTCAAGGAACTTACTCTCTAGGAGGAAGTCCCACTCCTCCACCAGACAGTTCTAAGTGGCATTTAATCCCCACTTTCCCTCCACTTTTTGCCCAGGGCAGCTAGTGCCATTTCAGAGCCATAGACTGAATTTCTTCCCTCTTCCAGGATGCCAGTTATACTTCTCAACATCTGCTTTCGCATCTTAGCTTTGTGTTTCCAAATGCCACTATCATGATCAAACTACTGAGAAATGACCCCTTGCCTCAGCCTGCCTCCCATTGTGGTAGCCGAATGGGGAGCCACTGTAGAGGTGCTTTTCACTCAGCTTCCATGCTATGCCACGATGCAACACTAGATGGCACTGTGGACAAGTCCTCCCCCTCCCCCCCTACAATGCTCCAGGACTCCAGGCTAACCCACTAAGAGCCTTCCTAATCCTGTGTTCTTGAGTGACCATCTGCTGGACTTCTTCAGAATGACTACCCTTGATCCCTTTGCTCTGTGAGATGATGAGCATATCAGATGTTTGTCTATCCAGCACCCAATCCTCCATTCTTTGACAGCCAAGGAGTTTTCCTTTGAAGAACTATTAACTCACGTGACATGATGTGGCTCTTGTGGGTTCTGCCGCTTGGAGATGTGTCCACATTGGCTAGTCCATGTTGGAATGTATGTTGCTATGGGACCAGGATGAAGCAGGATGAGGACCACATCCATAAAGAGCTGCTGGATGGCTGTCTTTTGTTAAGCGAGGAGAGGCTGCCTGAGAAGGGAGCTCAGTCAGAGGAGCACGGACAGGGCGGCTACGAGAGTTCCTGGGAGCAGGATTTGTTGTCTGCATCCAAACAGAACTGAAGCCAGCTGACCACTGACTTCTAGTTAGCCTTCAAATAGATTTTTCTCTTTGTCTTAGTTTGGTTTAAGTAGGATATCAGACATTTGAACCCAAGGGTCATATAAGGAGGAACCCCGTAAATCCCCCACCCCTCCCTTCTGGAGTGACAAGTCATTGTGCCCACTTGGGGTGGTTACTGGGCAAACAGCATACTCTCTTGTGCTCTTACCTTCCTGCCTAAATACTCTGTCTGCCTCCCTCTCTGGGTGAACCCAGCTTTTCCTTCAGGACACCAGCAACTTCGAAGACTCCAAGAAAACAGCCTGTAATCCCATGGCAGTCACTAAGACTAATTTTTGCATTTGGTGTAGAGTGGTAGAGTGCAGTAGTGGGGAACTGGGGGTAGGGCTGAGAAAGAGTCCGACAACAACAGCCAAGAGGGAAGGCATTTACAGTGGAATGATTACAATGTAGTGATTGACAACCATAATCAAGAAGCTGGAAAGTGGTTTAACTAGTAAAAGTGTTTCTTACGCAAGAGTGAAGATCGGAGTTCGGATCTCCAGAGCCTTTGTAAATGTTTGTTCGCCAGCCTATCATCCCAGCCCACAGAAGAAACAGGATGCCTGGAGCTAGCTGCAAACTTAGACTAGCTGAACTAGTGAGCTCTGGCTTTAAGTGAGAGACCCTTCCTTGATACATACGATAGAGAGCCATCTGGGAAGAGTCCTGTTTCAATCTCTGACCTCCATACACATGTATCCAAACTCACCTGTGTGTTCACACACACACACACACACACACACACACACACACACACACACACACATTCTACGCACACCCACTTTAAATCCAAGAGATGACTTTATATGAAAAAGTTAATCATTTTCAGTGGTAGGATTATTAATAATTTCCCATTATTTTTAAGGCTCTATTTTTAACATTTTACAATGAGAATGTATTATATATCCTGTAGGAAGACAACTAGAAGATATTTTGATGTATTTAATAAAGTATTAGACATTTCACTCCTATACATGTTTATGTGCATTAAGTAGATGAATTCCACCTTGGAGATTTCCTCTAAGGAAGCAGTTGAAGCTGTAAAATAAGATGTCAATATGACCTCATTTGTAAGCATGTAAAGCTTAAACAGTCTAACATTATAGGAATGACAGAATATATCACCTCTTCCAAATCAAAGGAAGACTGTCAAGACTGTGCCTATTCTGCCAGTCCCGGTGGCGCATGCCTTTAATCCCTGCACTTTGGAGGCAGAGGTAGACGGATCTCTCTTTGAGGACAGCCTGATCTACATAGTGAGGCTCTATCTCAAATGAGAATTGTGTCTAAGTTTGCTATAGCAATGACTGATTATGAAATATTATGTGGTAAGAAAATGTAGAATATAGCTTTATTCTGATTATTACTATACCCTTTCAAATGCTTAGAAACGATGCACTGTATGAGTCTAGAATACAGGCAATTTTGATTGATGTGACATAAGGGGACTTTAGGATCTTATTTTCCCTTGTCAGCATTTTCCAAGTATGATCATTAGTCACTTATGTTAACAGGAACAAACATATAATTATTTGAAAATTTGGCATGCTTGAGTGCTGAAGGAATTTATCAGTCTCTGGAGAGCCTTCTAGGGTTGGGTGGAGACAGAATGATAAACAGCTGTCCTTTAGGGTCTCAGGGATCCACCCCCAGAGAACAGGGCCTCCAGCCACCCTTTATCACATAGAGCATACTGATCCCAATCCAGCCTGGGCCCTAAAGGTCTATCTCAGGGCTGGGGTTCCTCTAAGGGTTGGCTGCTACCTCAGAGAGCTAGCACAGTGTCTTCTACCAGCTCACTCCATCTCAGGTGGCCCCACCACAGTGGGGTGAGAGAGGACTCTTCCCCCATCGCTTAGTCAGCAGCACTGAACTTGAGCCTCCCCCCCCGGCCTTCCCCACCTTTCCACAGAATGGCCCACCCAGCTGCTGGCATGGCCCTTCTTATCTCTCGGCCCAGCTGTGCCTTGAAGTGCCTTTGAGTCCCCCTAAGCATCTTGCTGGCTTGACGCACTGGAAGAGACAGCTGCCAGGGGATCAGGGAGTTGTAAGACAGGGGTGTTGTTAGAGGGAATCTCATCTCTACAGGTACAGCAGGTGAAGGCAGGTGAGCAATGCCTTGCAGTTTTTTGAGATGATAACCTGCCTCTAAAAGCTATGTTTGCACACCAGAAGGGACTCCTTGCTTCCTTAGAGATGGCACTGGATTTACAGGCCACTTACAGTTATCTGTTTGACCCTAAGCCTCAGACCATCAATCAGCAAGTGCCCACAAATCTCCCCTGTGGACTTGGTGACTTTCAAGGACACAGAGACATCCCATATCCCTGGCCTCCTGGGAACCTCGGTTTCCTTATCTTCAAAATTGGGGGCTTGTCCAAGAAGATCATAAAAAATAAATCATACTTGCCTTCTGAACCTGCTTCGCTTAATGGGAAGGTGGGAAACTGAGGCCCCTGATTAGGATTGTCCAATGAAGTAGGTGGAGTACAGCCGGAAAAGAAAACAGAAACAAGATGGATCCTCGACCTTTGGGAGGAAATTGCTTTGTCTCTAAGCATAGAACTTCACACACAAGGCTTGCGGTGGGGTCCTAGGGAAGAGAGAGGCCAGAGTCACGTCCACATTAATCCCGATGCATCTGATGAAGTTCTGGTGTGTTTCAACTTAGGTTTTGTGTGATGGGGAGGGGTGGGTGTGCATGAACATGTGTGCATGTATATGTGTGCACGCACCCATGCATGCACACACATCGTCATGAAGAGGAGAGATTAATTTTAGGTGTCATTTCTCAGAAGCCAACCCATGTGTGGCATCAAAGGACAATTTGTGGGAGTGAGTTCTCTCCACTGTGTGGAACCTGGGGTTCAAACTCAGGCCATCAGACTTGGCACAAGGGCCTTTATCCACAGAGCCGTGTTACCTATCCTTTGTAATTTCTTAAGTCTAAGAGGCCTCATACTTTGTATTTCTTCTCTCCCATCTTCCTTCATCCCTTTGATCTCCTTATGTCCAGAGATGTTCTGCACACAAATTTCCACTCATTCTGCCTAATGACTTGGAAACCAGCGTCAGTCTTCACCTGAGTCCTCAGCTCTCCCAGCTTAGGGGGAAAGTACAACAAGAAGGCAAATTTCATCCGCTTCATCGCTTGTAAGAACACGAATTTATGTTGATGAGCTGCTTTCGACTTTTGTAAAGCTAAAAAGAAAAAAGACTGACATTTCACATCATCCCAAGAGATGGAGTAGGACGGGCTGACAGTGTAGCAAGGGTTGAACTCTCTCCTCATGCCCCAGACCCTGTGTCTTTAGTCACTGCCTTCATCTCAGGGGTAGCATTGCCTAGACGGTGGTATGGCTTCCCAGGCTAAGTGAACAGTGAAGCTGCCTGTTCACTGGTCAGGACTAGTGAGCCAGGATTCCCCAGCAGGTACATCATTTCTAATGTTACATCATTTGGCAATGCCAAATTAGCATGACTAATGCAAACCTTCTTGTCAACCCAACATCTTTTATGAATACTAGTGCATATTGTCAGGTCCAAAGGAAACTCCAATTCCCCAGACTCTGAAAGGTAGTCCAAGTATCCAAAAATGTGCTCAGGCTGGACTATAGCAGGATTTCTGGTGCTTAGATGAAAGACAGCATTCCTCAGGAACTTGGGAAAGTGGCTCTCGTCTCCCAAGCAGAGTCATTTCCCTCACCTCTGGTAGAAGAGACACATGGCCTCAAACTCATTCTACAGCAGAGATAAGTATTAAACTTGGAATCCTACCTCTTACCGTCCCAAGCAGTTGCATTGTTTAAACCACCAGTTTGTGGTCATTTGTCAGGGTAGCCATGCAAGATAAATGTAAATCCTATTGATTTATTAAGAAGAAAAACTACTTAAAGACTTTTAAAATCCTTTTACATGTAAATAATCAATGGCAAATCATTACAAACAAAGGCTGACTGTTAGCTTAGCTTAGCTTTCGGATATTTGAATTTGAAGTCATTTAAGTTACACATCAAGGCTAAAACTATCAAGTTAGGCTTTGTAGACTGAATTTTGTGTTAGAGGAGAGGAATTTTTGTCTATGGAATTTGCCTTGAAAAAAGACCCTGTATGCTCCCCCTCATATTTGGATCCTAGCCAGTGAGGTATCATGTGTATATATAAATGGATGTGTGCATGGGCATAGTCTAACATGTAGAAAGGAGAACAAGAAAGGATAGAGTTAGGTGATGAGAAGACTGAAGTGCAGGAAGGGACTAATGAGTTGTGAAGAAAGATGCAGAGCTATTTGTTTTTCTAGTGTTAACTGTGGCTGATTGTGTGTGTGATAGATAAGAACATAAAAATTTAATCGATAGTGGAAGCATAAAATCCAATGTGAACGTCCACAGCTTCAGAATGGCAAATCTAACAGTGTAGAAGTTCACTGAGATGTGTAGGCTTGGGTCTGGCTAACTTTTATTTGAAAGTTCTTTACAATAAAGTGATTGTTCTTTTTCAAATAAAGTTACAGATTTCTCCTTAAGACTCCTGTCAAGTCTACCTATACCTATGAATAAAGGCTGCTTAGTATAGACAACAAAGACTAACACTGTTATCAAGGTGGGAAGAAATAGAAAATCGACCCAGATTGCCCCTGTGTGTCTTTCCACTCTGATGAAGAATTGCCCATGTATTTCTTTTATTTATCTATCTATCTATGTGTGTGTGTGTGTGTGTGTGTGTGCACGCACATGCCACAGTATGTATGTGGGGGTCAGAGAGAGTTAGTTATCTCCTTACACCGTGTAGTAAGTTCCAGGAATCAAACTCAGGTTGTCTGCCCCATCTCACTGACTCCTCCACCTTATGTTTTGAGATAGTTTCTCTCACTGAACCTGAAACCCAACATTTCAGCTGGCCTGGATGGCAAACAAATCCCCTGAGTCAGCCTGTTTCCACATCGCAGCATAGGGCTGCAGGGATGGGCTGCCTGGTGGTTTCTACATGGATGCTGGCAATTAGGTATCAGAAAAGAGCAGAGCAGGCCATGGAATGTGAGGATCTAAGAGATGGATGCTCTTAGCCTTGCTGGTGTTCATAGGGCTGCTGGGGCTGTGGTATTGTGGTATTGGCAGCATGCTGGACCAAGGCAAACATCTTACATCAGCTGCTGAGTTAGACATGTACACGGAAAACAATTCTTTGTTTGTTTGTGCTTGTGTTTGTTCTTTTCCCAGAAGGAGTAGTCATGAGACTTTCAGCTTTGAAATATTTCTTGGCTCTATTTGTGTTTTGTGTGTAGCTGTAATTTATAATGACACTGTGTGTTACACCTGTTAGCTTATAGAAATGAATACTAACTATACAAATTGCTATTTCTAGTAATGACTGTTTGGACTATAATTCTTTTGTGGATAAATATGGGTTTGAACAATATAATCCCTGAACCTAATTGCATGGTTGAACATGGAAGTTATGAGTGTTGCTCTGTGGAGACCTACCTGCTTCTCAGAGCAGCCAGCCAACTGGCCAAAGAGCTCATTTAGCTCCCTGATAGAGACAGCACAAGGGTAATGACTGGGCCCTCAGCATGCCATTCATTGTTATCTTCCTGGTGACAAGATCCTCAAGTTTTCTTACAACCTCATGTTGAGACAGGAGTTTTAACTGCCACTCCCTTTGGAACCATAGGTTTTGCAGAGTGGAGCCATCACAAGCAGTAAACACTGGCATCTGGTTTGTGGTAGCAAACACTGAGACAAACAAAGAATTATTTTCTACGTACACGTCTAACTCAGTTGCCTTGATCTAGCATGTTGCCAATACCACGGCCCCAGGGGCATAAGTGACAGAAGGCAGGACTGTGAGGCTTGTACCCAGCATTTGAAAGAAAGAAACTTAGGTCCCAGGAAAGCAAACACCCTGCAAATCTGGATTCGAGCTTTGGGATTAAGTAAAGACCTGCAGGTGACAGGTCAGGGTAGCATAGGTGATTCTCAAGCTAACTGGGGTCCCAGTGAGCATGTCTTCTACCCTCCATCATGTCCTGAGGCGAGGACATATATGAACATCACCAGAGTCAATTATGAAAGGCCTAGCTGCTGCTGCTGCTTGCCTCAAGAACGTTCTGGTATCAATGCTAGGGTCTCTGTGTCTCCTGCATTCTCATGCAGAGGACTCCATTGCACTTTCATTCACAGCCCAGGCTGGGGCAGATATTCAGAGTGTAGATGGGAGTGCATTTGGGGGCGATGCTCTATTAAAATGTCACTTGAAACCCTTCCATCACCAACTCTAGATTTAGGGTCTCTTAGATTGAATCCTGTTCTTCTTTTGCTGTTGCTTGACCCTCCTAGGTCTGCAGGATTCCATCAAAAGCCTCAATCCATCTGGGTACCAGGGATGGAACCAGGGTCCTTGGTAAGAGCAGCAAGTGCTCTTACCCTCTGAACCATCTCTCCAGCTTCACCTGGAACATTTTAAAGAGTACTTTTTTGGGTTCTATTCCATCTGGAAGAAAAAGGACCAAAAGCCCATTTGACTGTGGTGCCAATAGATATATGAATGTTCTGCTGGACTATTAGACCAGTGGGAGGACTGGTCATGGGTGACAGTCACTTTCAGGTAGAGCAGGTTGCTCCCAAGTCATAGAGCTGCTTTCTACCATATCCAGACAACATCAATTCCCACATACAGACAAAGCACAGGAAGTTGGGGTGTAAGCCCTCAAATCCATTCTGTGACATCATTGAGCTAGAGAGTAGCTCTTCACATGCAGACTCAGGAGCAGCCAGTGTGAATAGTGAGTCAGTTATCGTCCTGACAGTCTCATCCAAGAGGATACAAACAGGAAGGCCTAACTAGGCGATCCTGCTGTGGTCATCATCTTCAGAGGTGCTGAGCACGCTCCTACTTGGAGTAAGAGGATCTTCTCAACCTAGGGAGGCCCTGTTGAGGGAAGACACTATGCCTTGGCTCCTATAGTAACAGGCAAGGGGGAAAACACAGACTGTTGGCCATAACTTCTAAATCTACTGAGTTGTGACTTGTCCTGCTGTCTTAGTCTCTTGGTTGCTCATCAAATCCATCTGCTCTGCCTAGGAAACCACTTGGCTGGCAGCTCTCACTATTGTCTTATCTTTCCCCACCTCCACTTGTTGTTTCTGTTGTGTTTTGTTGTAGACACACTCATCGGGGAAGCAGATCAGGTCTGCCCAGCTGGATGCTATCGTGTATGGCCATGTCTGCCTCCGGGGCTCACCCTTCCGTAACAGATGGCCACTGAGGCCCAGAGATGCCCTGAGAGACATGACTACATCCTAATCTGGAGTGGCCCAGCCACCTGTGGATCACACAGCTGATGGCGGGCCTCCTGCTTCTACAGATTGCTGGGGTGGCTGCCGAGCACCCCTGTCCCTGGGGCTTGTTTTTGCTCCCGGGAGTTCTGGCTGCTCTGTAGCCAACAGGGAGAGGAAAGACTCTGTTGTTATGTGACCTTTATGGCCTCCAGTCTTTGGTGACAGTAATACCTAGCTCTGTGTAGCCAGAAAGCCTCTCATACCTCAGGGACCCTATCTGAATTATCTTGTGAAAACGGAGCTCTGAGAGTAGGAAATGCAAAATTAACATTTTGCTGTTTTAATATGTTTTGTGTGTCTGAATGGCAGTGTGTGTATGTGATCATGTCTCCCGCCTCTGCTGCTTTTAAACAAGGCTTTTCTCATTAGACTGGTACATACTTATTCTGTTATGCAAACACAAAAAGGAAAACAAAATAATTTCTGTTGAGAACTGACAATATTTTGATGTACATATTTGGTCTTCTTTTTTAAATTTATTTTTTATTTTATATTCATTGGTGTTATGCCATGGGTGTCGGTCCCCTAGAACTGGAATTACAGACAATTGTGAGCTGCCATGTAGGTGCTGACAATTGAACATGGGTCCTCTGAAAGAGCAGCCAGCACTCTTAACCATTAAGTCTTCTCTCCAGCCTTATCTTTGGTCTTTTAATGAGTGTACTACAGCAAAAATAAAACAGTACTCGACTTCATTTATACATATTTCTTCTAGCTTTCCTCCTTCATATGAATCAGTGTGAACAAGTTTTATATCTATGAGAGACAGACAGACAGACAGACAGAATGAGTGAATGAATGTATATGTGTGTGTGGTGCCAGGGCTCAAACCTCGGGCCTTATGCATGCCAGGTAAGCACTCCCCTACTGAACTACAGATCCAACCTCCTTTTTATAGGACAACAGCATATACATGTGCTATCTCCGATTTAGCCAGTCTTATCTCATTTCTCCCTGTCCTAAACAAGGCTGATGGTTGCTGCATCTTGATGTTTTTCTTGTTCTGTTGTAATCTTTCCGAGACCCCCAGGATGGCTATCTGTAAAGACTGTACCCAAAACCACATTTGGAAGTCTCTTGCTGTGTTGGACTGCTACTTTTATGTCAACTTGATAAAGGTTAGAGTCGTTTGAGAAGAGATGAACCCCAGCTGAGAAAATGCCCCTACCAGACTGGTCTGTAGGCAAACCTGTGGGCATTTTCTTGATTAATGATTGATGTGTGTGGGCCCACTCCACTAAGCTGATGCTATATCTGGGCTTGTGGGCCTGGACTGTATGAGAAAACAAACTGAGCAAACCATGGGGAGTAAGCCAGTAAGCAGCACTCCTCCATGGCCTCTGTATCAGCTCCTCCCTCTGGGTTCCTGCCTTGAGTTCCTGTTCTGACTTCCCTCAGAGATGGAGTGTGACCCAGGAGATATAAGTAGGACCTATAGTTATAAGTTGTTTTGTTCAAAGACTTTATCCTTGCAATAGATAAGCAAGGCCATGGTTATTGTGGCAAGTCTGTTAGGAGAAATGGCATGTACCCTGAGGGAGGAGAGGCTAGCACAAACAGTGGCATTTGTTATGAACGGTTCAAAGTGCTTTCTGTTGCTAACTGATTAGACTACTTTGTACCACAGTGAAGAGGAGCAGAAGGCTCTGAAATATCCTGTAGTCCCCGCACCTAACACCTCAACTTCCCACTTCCCAGTGCTACCTTTGTTACAGCTGATGAACCAAAGTGCCATCATTGACATCTCGAACCCATTTTCTTTCTTTGTTATCTGGACTTTTCTAGAATGTTACACACCTGGAATCATACAATATGTGGAGCTTTTAGATTAGTTTCTTTTGCTTAGTAATATGAAAGTAGGTTTCCTGTGTGTCCTTTCAGGCTTTGATAGCTCATCTCTTTTTAGTGCTGAGTAAGTTTCCACGGTCTGGATGTGCCACTGACATATTTAATCCCTACAGTATCTGAGGAAAGCGTAGTTGAATAACTCAACAGTTGAGCTATTCAACTTTTATCTGATGACTCGCTGAAGCATAGAGAGGGTAAACATCTCCCCCATGATCACAGAAGTAGGAGTCAGTGGAGCATTGGTTCAAACCTGTCTGGCATCTGAGCTTATGTCTCTCTCAAGACACAGTGCCTGAGCTGGGTGGTGGTGGTGCCCGCCTTTAATCCCAGCACTTGGGAGGCAGAGGTGGGTGGATCTCTATGAGTTTGAGGCCAGCCTGGTCTACAAGAGGTAGTTCCAGGACAGGCTCCAAAGCTACAGAGAAACTCTGTCTCGAAAAACAAAAACAAAACAAAACAAAACAACAACAACAACAACAACAACAAAAAGGCCCAGTACCCCTGAGTGTGGGATCCTGGAAAAGGTGGCGGGGAAGGATTCAGAATACTGTGAAACAAGAGTTTGGGGCTCCTGGAGTGGTGAAAGCATAGGACTAGCAGCCCTGTCTCAGTTCAGCAGCCTTGAGGGCTGGAGCATGCAGGTGATGGAGTACTGGATGCTGCCACTCCCCCATCTATTTTTATAGCCGTGGCCTTGGACTCTGTTGTCCGTGTTTCAAAGGAAGACCGACTTTCCAGCCAGTGGAGCCCAACAAAGTCCTTCAGCACCGCCCCTCTTCTTTGCTGCATGGCCAACGTTAAGAAAAACAGGGCTGTTTTGTAATTTGTTGGTAATTGAATTTGCCAGAAGAATAGCAAGCAGCGTAAGGGGATATGCGTAATGTGCTCCAAATACCTTTTGTATCCTGAGGACTTATGGAAGACAAGCCCTCCAGGAGCAAGGGGGCGGGGTGTATGACTAAAAGCTTGCTGAAGAAACCACTGAGTAGGTGCTGGTGTCTAGGGTTTCCCTCCCTGTCCTTCCTTCCCTCGCTCTGCTCCTCTCTCCCTTGAAAGCCTGCACTTGGTTCCTGACCTGTCTTTCTATATCTTTACCAGGATGAAGAGCAACAGCATCCAGAAGCGTCTAGCAGTGGATAGGCTCCCCTTTAGGACTTTGATCTAGGCCCAAAACTTGTTCATTCTCCTGGTCTTTCTAATCTGGAGCCAGCAAGAGAGATCTGATCAGGTAAGACAAGGAAGTCCCCCCTCCCCACATATTTTTTCTTCATCTTTTTCCTTTTATTGAAAATAGATTCTTTCCTCATACAATATATCCTGATTATAATGGTCTCTCCCTCTACTCCTCCAAGTTCCTCCCCACTTCTAAGAGATAACAATCAAAGATGACAAAATAAAATATAATAAGACGAAGTAAAAACTATCATAATGAAGTTGGACATGGCAACCCAACCAAGGAAAAGAGTCCCGAGAGCAGACACGGGAGTCAGAGAACTGCTCGTTCTCAGTCCGGAGTCCCATGAAAACATTAAACTAATGGCTTAGTATTCTACATAGAGGACATGATGCAGCCCCATGTAGGCCCTGTGCTTGCTGCTTCAGCCTCTGTGTGTTTATATGAGCCTTGCTTAATGCAAAGAGACTTGTTCTCCTGGTATCTGTCATCCCTTCGGACTCTTAGAATCTTTCTGCCTCCTTTTCCTCAGGATTCCCTGAGCTCTGACGGGAGGAATTTGATGGAGATCTCCCATTTAGATTTTCTCTCTGTAATGTCTGGCTGTGAGTCCCTGCATCTGTTCCCATCTGCTGCCAATGGATTATCTCTCTGATGATGACTGGATAAGGCTCTGATCTATGAGTATAGCAGAATATCATTAGGAATCATTTTATTGTTTTTTTTTTTTTTAAAGACCAGTAGTGTTTGGTTTTACTCTAGATCTCTGGGCTATCTAATCTCTAGCTCTTGGTTAACCAAGAAGTGTCAGGTATGGGATTTCTCATGAAATCAAATCAGTCATTGGTTGACTACTCCCACAAGTTCTGTGCACCATTGTCCTAGTATACTTTTGCAAAGGTTTTGTGGCTGCCTTCTCTGCATCTTAGCCTATCCTCCCAGGGTCCTGTCTCTAGGAGAGATCTCACCATGGTTTCTGTACATAGGGTACCCCAGGCATTGAGTTCATCTGCCAGTTATTCTGAGAGAGATGAAGACATGGTCAGAGCCCTGTATGCATAGAGAGGATTTAGGCTTTCCATGGCCTCGGGGGCAGTAGTTACAGGTAGCTAGTGCCATGAGTCGTTTGCTATTGTGCACACATACTGCCTAGATGGGGTAGAGCCAGAGGATGGACCTTGACAGAGGCAAGATTATCTGATTTGTAAGTGTAAACATGAGCTTGAGTGAAATATACATCCACTCATCGTTGTCACACAGGCCCCTTCCTTCTGAGAGTTCTGAAATTCCCTCCATCCATGGACACTGTTCTCCTACTGAGATTCTTTAAGGTTTCACCAAGGGGTTTCCCCAAGGGGTTTCCCCTTCTTCATACTTGACTTTGAAGGTTCTTTACAAATGGTTTCCTCACCACAGCAAGTCAGGAGTCCATTCTCCCACTGTGGAAATCACCCTGTAGAACGTGTGAATAGGGCCTAATAGTAAGGCCAAAGAGGAGCTAAAGCCAGAGTTTGCTAACCCCCAAACAAATGCAGCGTTTGAGTCACTCAACCCCAGATGCATTCAACCCAGATGCATTGAACCCTAGATGCATTGAACCCCAGATGCATCCAACCCCAGATGCATCAACCTAAGATGTATTCATTTAAAGCACAAAAGTATTTAGATTGCGGAATGAGAGTCTCCCATGCATTGCATCAGTTGGGCGGACTCTGTAAAGCTGTGTTTCACCTTGGAAGGAATGATAAACTATTTTGCAGTTTCCTGGAAGAGACACTAGGTTGTTAAAAAAAAACGTGTAAAATATGTGCTCAAGGGGCTAGTTGGAAGAATCAGGAGGAATCAGGATGGAAGAGATGACATTGAAGGGGAATATATGGATGCCTGGAAATCAGCAAGGTCTTGCCTGGTTCTTAAAGGCAGACAAAGATCTGTAAAAGAAAAATACATGTAGATCAAATTTAACATTGTAGGAGCAAGAACTTTCTAGAAATTAGACCTATAGTCATGTGTTGCGAAACAGATCCCATGATCATAGTGCTCACACACGACTCCACTGCCAAGCAATGTCCCCAGATATCCTGGTTTGTGTAAGGACTCTCTGAAACACAGTGAAATTGCCCAATGTGTTGAACTAAAAACATCTCTGTGATTAGGTGACTGAAGAAGGAGAAGAATCAAGGGCGATGGTGAGTCAGGGCCTCCTTCAAGAGGGCTGTCTGGATGGGACAAGCCACCCAGGCTGGCCAGCTGCTGGGGGACACTGCTAGAGCATAGCCGGCAGATGGACTCTCCTCAGATCTCATTCTAGAGGCTCAAGAGAAGGAAATAGGCTAAAACTTTCAAGCCTTCTTAGAAACATTTTGACTTTCATGTGTTTATGCATGTGAAAATTCTAACCGAACAAACAAAAGCCATGGTGATATTTCTAGTTCACTTTCAATATTTTGCATGTCTTTGTATGGCTCCCAGTTTCGGGTCACATTTTCTTCAGCTCGACCCATATCACTACATCTCCCTCCCCTCCCCTCTGCCTGCTCTCTCTTCCCTTTCTCCAGTCCTCTTCCACACAGAAAGGAATCTGTGCCTTGGTGGCAGGGTTTCAGGACACATGGAGCAGTGCCATAGCTAGCTCTGTGCTTCAGAAGTCTCCATTAGTACCTTGTTTAGTCTGAGATAATTCTTCTCCTCTTGTCTCTTCTTGTCTCTCCCCTCTCCTCAGGTCCTTTGCCTTCCCTTCCCCTCCTCTCCCCTCCCCTCCCCTCCCCTCCCCTC
>NC_022019.1:9237931-9239170 GCF_000317375.1 Microtus ochrogaster
AAAAAAAGAGAAAAATTGACAACATGGAAAATACTAAGAATATTTAAAGGAAGGAAAACTAGAACTGCAAGGATGGTTTGGAGGAAGGAGTATTCAAGTTCAACACAGCTCATGTTGAAAGTATCCCCTCTCCCCTAAAAGAAAAGAAATAACGAACACCAGATAGACTTAACTCTGTATACCAAGTTCAGTTTACAGTCAGCAGGAAAGACGTGTAGCTTGTTTCTGAAATGGTGAATTCCTAGAAAGAGCTAGAAGTCCAGCTCAGCCTTCAGACTAGAAAATTAATTTTCCTAAATAAAACTATAGAAGTAAAGGGAAAGGTATAGATGAACATTTATATAGTCCTTGTGGAAGACACTTTCTTGTCAATCAGTCAATGAATTATTGGATATTGATTTTGTGTTATGATGTGTGTGAGAGCTGGCGCATGCTTGTCATAACACCCACGATGATCAAAGGATAACCTTGGGTGGGTCCTGACCAAGGTCTCTTACCGTTTCTGACGCCTACACAGGGCTAGCTGGCTTGAGCTACTGGGGGTTCTCCTGCCTACAGCTCCCTTCTCACCACAGGAGAACTGGGCTACAGATGAGTGCCCCGTGGCCCCTGTCTTGTGTATAGACTCTGGGACTTGGAACTCTCAGATCTTCATACCTGTGTGGCAGGTTTTACCCAGTGAGCCATCTCTGCAGCTAAAACTTGCTTTGAAAAACTTCTTTTCCTCAGGTTGAGTCTGCGATGGAGACAAAAATGGTCAGGAATCTATGGTCTCCCTGCTTTGACTGCTTCTGCTTCCGTTTTAAAATTACAGATGTGTGCTACCTTGTGCAAAAGAAAGTTTCCACTAAAGACCAAATCTGAAGTGAAAGCTACACATATTTAACCAAAAGATGTGCATGTCAAAAAATCTGTTTACATAAAGGCAACTGGCAAATCAAAAAGGGAAATATTAACTACTCCCACTATGAGCTTTGGCTGGAAGAAGTGGACACTCATGTTCTGACTCATAGGTGCCAACTGACACCTTTTTTTAGAGGTGTATCTAGTAATGTAGCTTACAAACTTCGAAATTTTCAGGTTCTGCCACAAAAGCCCCAATTATGGGCAGGGGTTTCCTCTTCCCCTGTATACATACACACATACACATATACATTCATACATATATAGTATGTGTGTATAGTGTGATATGTTTGTGTGTCTGTCTGTGTGGTGTGATACAGATGCATGTTTGCCTGT
>NC_022019.1:9239806-9249172 GCF_000317375.1 Microtus ochrogaster
TATGTCTGTCTGTCTGTGTAGTGTGATATGTATGTGTGTGGCATGTGCCTGCCATGGTGCATGAGAAGAGATCAGAGGACAACTTAACGGGAGTCAGCTCTCATCTTTCACCGCGTGTGATCTGGTATCTAACTAGGGCCATCAGGATCAGCAGCAATACCCTTATGCATCTTGCCAGTCTAGGACAGGGCTTTCTAAAAAAAAAAAAACAAACAAACAACAATGACAACAAAATGGTCTTTAGGGTGATATTAATTTTTGCAGTAAGAACTAATGCTCCAGCACCACTTAAGATGCTTTGAAACTGGAACCCAAATTGTTGTCTAAGAAAGGTGATATCTAAATCAGTCTTGACTGAGCCGTGGAATGAGCAGTTGTGCAGGGCCCGGTGCTGAGAGGAAGGAAGTCTGATGTTGTCATGGATGCTCTGCTGAAGTTGTTGGAATAACTGAGCTGTCCTTTATGTATCCTCTTCCAGTTAGCTTGTATTTTTGTTCTTTTATTTTGACATTGAGTTTCCCTTATATAGCCCAGACGGCCTGTAATATGTGCTCCTCCTGCCTCAGTCTTCCAGTGCTGGGATTACGGGCATGCACTGCCCTGCCCTCAGCCGCAGCTAAGGTTTAGTAATAAGCTTTGAGTCGAAGTGGAAATGAGAATTTGATGGTTAAAGAACCGGAGCAGAACCAGGCTCTAGGGGTCCTTGGTACCTCAGCCATCCTCCTTGACAGCGTCCGAAGCTGATGCAGCTCTGCACTGAGGAGCCAGACAGTGAATAAAACTAGGTGCATTCTGGTGGGTCTGGGCTCTGTGTGGGAAAGGCCTGTAGATGGGGTGTGGGGTATACCTGGAAGTTGCAGTAGCTCTCCTGGCCCTGCTCTGTAAGGTGATTTCCCTCCTCTTCCAGGCCTTGAGCTGTTCAAGGCACTCTTCCGTGAACTGCTTAGGACACCATCTGTCCCACCCTCCAGTTTACAGTAAACACATATTCAGACACAAGTGTCTGGAAGCTGACCAGTGACCTCAGGGCAAATGCTGAAAAGTAGCAGAACTTCCTTAGTGTCCTGTCCTTCCTTTTCCCAACCCCATATCACAGACACAAGCACGCGCGCGCGCACACACACACACACAGGCACACACACACACACGTTTATGCATCTGTATAAAATCTAGGAACTAGTGACGTGTGCTTTGTTCTCTCCCCCTGCCTTCTCCCTCTTCCTCTCCATGGCTTCTCTTAACCTTCTTCTTCTCTATTGCCCCTTTCCCCCACAACCATTGTTCACTTATAGACAGGCCTGAGGCCAACACAATTGGATGGAGAGATTTTTTTTTTTTAGAAAAAAAATACAAAATTAAGAAATTGAGTTTTAAGTGCAGGGCTTTGAAAGCCATCAGGAAGGTGAAGGACCCAAGCTCCACTTTGTAAGCTTCATGACAAATCTGCCTTCTACACTGGCTGGGACTTTTGGTACCTGTATGAATTTCCTTTCAGTTTTTCTAGCCTATATACTATTCATAAATTATTTGAAGATTGATGTAAGTTATATTCTCCATGACTTTTTTTTTTTGAGACAGGGTCTCACTATGTAACTCTGGCTGTCATGGAACTCACTATGTAGACCAGGCTGACCTTAACCTCACAGAGGCCCACCTGCCTCTGCAAACGAATGCTGGGATTAAAGGCATGCGCCATCACTCCTGGCTCACAGTGATATTTTTATGTCACTCCTTTCCCCCCGTCCAATGTTTTATGCAGGAAATGTAAGCTTACTGATACACTCAGAGACTGTAGTTTTTCTAATTGCTCTATAGGATTCTGTTTTGTGAATCCCAGAATTTACCCATTCTCTTGTTTCGGTTTTCCAATACAAACAGTAGTTAGTAAGACAGGAGCAGACTACAGGTCCACATATGTGCACACATTCCCACTACACAGCAGGGAAATCGGCTTTGTTTTGTTATAAGACTAGAATAAAACTAGGTCAGCCAAACACACGCCTTAAAAACTCCCACAAACATCCCGGCTCTGATGAATTCAAAACCTAATCCTGAAGGTTCAGGTGGTAAAACATGTGCCTTGCAGAAACTGGAGTCTGATCCCCAGAACCCACAGAGAAAAAACAAACATGGTGGTGCATGCTTGGAATCGCAGCGTGTGTTGGGGCAGCAGCATGTGAGAGACTGAGGCAGGGGGATCAAGAGTTTGAGGTCAGCCTGGTACATAGAGGGTTTCAGGACAACCTGGGTTATATTAGATTCAATTTTAAGAAAGAATTGAGATGATAATTTGGGCTTCCTCAAGCACATGATGTCCTTCAGTGGGAATTTAAAGTAGAGGCCACAGGAAGAGACAGCGAAGTTCACTGGCATGCTGTTTGTGGTAATGAGAACCTGTAACCATATATTACGCCTCTTTGTGTTTGTTTTTGTTTGGTTTGGGTTTTCAAGACAGGGTTTCTCTCTGTAGCCTCAGCTGCCTTGGAACTCCTCTGTAGACCAGGCTGGCTTCAAACTCACAAAGATCTGCCTGATTCTACCTCCTGTGTGCTGGGATTAAAGGCGTGTGCCACCACTGCCTGGCATATGCTAGCCATTTAATGCCAGGTTCCCCCACGTGACTCCGGGTTCTAGGAGGGAAAACCTGCTGGTATTTCTAAGGCCTGCGATGCAGAAGCAAGTGGGGAACACAAAAAGGAAACTAGGAAATTTAATCCATCCCAGCTACTAGTCAAGTAAAATGTGGTATAGCTATAGAACGGAATGCTAGATCATATACAGAAGACATGTATAATTACTTATATACAATTTAAAGTTCTTGCAAGAACTATACCTATATTCCCAGGGTGGTTAGTCTAGTGGGTGGAGGAGGACTTGGAATTATGGATAATTAGGTTCTGGGAATAAATGTCTATTTTTTAAAGGTACATACATTTATGTGTGACTTGCTCAATTAAAAATATCTTAATATAAAAAGTCAGAAGAAAGAGCATTTATAGACCTAGTTCTTGAGAAAAAAATAACCAATGATTTTTCACCATGCTCTTTTTCTTGTAAACATTTTCTAGACTGCCCACAGTGTTTTGTCTATTACATTTGCAATAATAAAAAAACAGTTCTGTTTGAGACTATTACTAGACATTTCAAACATTCTCAGAAAGTTAGATGGCGATCACCCTCTTTCTACCTTGCTCCTGCTGCTTAGTCTATAGAACTGTGTTTGCAAGCGGGGGCAAGTTTCACTACAAAATTACACAAGTCCCCAACATTTGGAAATATAGAGAAAAAAAAATTCCAAGCTTCACTTAGCCAAGGCTAGTCCAGAGCTTGCAGGTAAATGTTCCTCTTCTTTAGGGTCTACCAACCAGCACATTCCAAAGATTCCACTTTGGAATGTAGGAGATTGAACTCCAGCTGAATGAACCCACACTCCGGCAGTGGTTCCTCTCAGGAAACAATGTTTTATCCTTAGTTGGTGTCCTATTTCAGGGATTTGGGAGCAGAAACAGTCTCAGAGATCCCTTCCAGTTCTCCTTAGCAGAACAGGTGTTTACTCCTAAGGACGGATGACCAGTGTCTGCCACTGGCTTCTCTCGCCTTCTCTCCACACCAGAGTGGGCTCGAAAGGTAACCCCGTGGAATTGTTCATGAGATAGCCAGAGGAAGGATTCATGCCAGGAACCCCAAGATGAAAGAACTCACTTTTCACGTAGCTGTTTCAGTTTCCTTTTTCAGTTCCTTTTTCTTTCTCCCCCCCTTTCTTCTCTTACTCTCCCCTCCCTACCCCTCTCTCTCTCCTCCCTCCCTTCCTCCTTCCTTCCTTCCTTTCTTCCTCTCCTGCCTCTTTCTGATTTTCAGGGATGTCTGAAGTTCTGGCTTCAAGTCCAGCAAGTAGTTAAAAGGTAGAAAGCAACAAACAGCCTCCTTTCTTGCTGAGCTGTGCCTTTTGTGAGCTGGGAAACTTTCCTGTTGGCGCAGAGATCTTGCCACAGAATGAACTGTCTGTAAGGGATGATCCTACAAGGATGCAGCAGACAGGATCTGTTGTGAGGTTGTGAGGTTGCAGGCAAGAATATGTATAAATAACCATTAACAGTCTTCTTAAAGCCATGATGGGTATCTATATTCGCAGCTACCAAAGGCCCAGAGAGATTGCACAGGGCCTCTGATCTCTGCTGCTCAGTCAGCCAAATCAGAAGACAAGGAATTCAGAGCACGAGGTAAATAAGACTCTTCTTCCTGTATGTTGCTCAAGTAGTCACTGAGAAAGGCGATTCATAAGAATCCCAAGCCTCTGAGTCCAGGAAGTTCTAGCTCCCTGGATGGTGTCAGGTGGGGTGGAGTAGAACTGAAAAACCATAAATGATGCAAACACCACATGCGCTCTGGAAGGAGAGTCTCATTCGGAAGAGTGCAGGCCGATGCGGTTGCTCCTGTCATGAGTTTGGCCAACATAGGCTTTAGAACTAAGTACAAAATAAAAGTTAGTTCAGACACGGTGAGGAAGGAGACTCCAGGACTAGGCAAGGGTGTCATGCTTTGTCCTTCTGGAGTCCCTGGAGTCCAATCTGACCATAGGTTAATATCAGTGATGTTCCTGGCCATTATCTGCACAAGAGGCAGCTTGTGCAGGATTGGAGGTTAGCCTTGTGTCTTTCCAAAGGCCTGATCCCAGATGAGGGCATCTGATCGGCCCAACTGACCCTCTGGGTTGCAGTTCAGTCTAGGACTATGTGCTGTAGTAGACTTGAGACATCCATAGCTTTGGCAGTGGCTGGATGATGGTGGTGCAGGCTCTGTAAGTGTGGCCGGAGACCTAGGGCAGGAATGTGGTCCAGAGAGATGGAGGCACTTGTCCAAGGCTTGAGCATCCCACGAGTCTGAGGCAGCGCTGCTTTATTTCCACCCCACTGTGTTTCCTTAGAGATGCTCTAGAGGACTAGATGCAGGGAGCTAACACATCTCCCAGAGACATATTAAGAGCAAGTCCTGTTGCCACCACTCAGTGCCTTCAGTTAGACACAGTGAGAGGCAATTAGCTCCATGTCCTTGAAGCCAAAGACACAGGGTTAACATTCACAATAATCAAAACATATCTAAGAAATAATCCTTCCATCTTCCTTTTCCCTTCCTAGGCTACTCCCCCTCCCCACCGCCTGCTCTGCTCCCAGCTCCGCAATGGGTGTGTCCCAGCGACCAGCCCCTCCCTTCTTATCCTGCTTCACACACGCTTGAGAGCAGAACCCACCCTCTTGCTAATCAAGCAGCAAGGATGAGCAAGTTCATGGGAGATAACTGTGGCTGGGCTCTCACTAGAGGAGCACTAGCCTCCTGGGTTATTCACTCTGGTGTGTGAGCATTTGATGGACAGTCCAGCAGCTTCCTCACTGTGCCCACGAAGGACCCTTTTCAGAGCTGTGGTGGGCTGAGCTGGGTACTCCCAGCCAGAATTAAGCTGAAAGATGAAACCTCTGAACCCAGCTGGGCTCCTGTCCCTTCACTGCCCAGAGCCTTAGGGAGATTTTTCCCCTGGGTTCCAGTGCACCTGAATGCCCTACCTGCCTCTAAAATCTGGGCAGCCAGGCTGGGTTACCATACTGTTCCTGGTGGCTCTCTTGGTCCATCCAAGCTGTACACAACAAAAACCGAGCTGGACCTCATTAAGGGAGCCCCTCGCTCATAACTACTCCTGTTTGGTACACACAGCAGAAGCTCCCTTCAGCCTGCAGCAACCTATTTACTTTTTAAAGTATGTTTCATTCTCTCTCACATGTATGGGTGTTTGCCTCCATGTATGTTTATGCATCACTTTTGTGCCTGGGTCTGGTACCCACAGAGACTAGAAGAGGGCATGGGATTCCCTGGAACTAGAGTTACGGACAGTTGTGTGCTTCCACGTGGGGTCTGGAAATCAAACCTGGATCCTCTAGAAGAATAGCCAATGCATTTAACCTCTGACCCATCTTTTCAACCCCCTACTTCATTATTATTATTATTATTATTATTATTATTATTATTATTATTATTATTATTATTATTTTTGGTTTCTCTAGACAGGGTTTCTCTGTGGCTTTGGAGCCTGTCCTGGAACTAGCTCTTGTAGACCAGGCTGGTCTCGAACTCACAGAGATCTGCCTGCCTCTGCCTCCCAAGTGCTGGGATTAAAGGCGTGCGCCACCACCGCCTGGCCTACTTCATTATTTTTAAAGATAGCCTTGATGTTTAGGAGGATTGGAAACAGCTATTTAAATTTGTCTAAGCTGATGCCCAACAAGTAGGGGCCTGGTAACCCTCACCCTAACCCAGCTCAGGCCCTACACTTTGAGAGTGCTCAGATACTATTTGTCAAATGAATGAACCACTCTTGGGCATTACCTAAGATGGCTACTTCATTCTGGATAGTGTTCAGAAACCTTGGTGACCGGTCACACACATACAGAATGGGCTGCAGACTTCAATCCTCAGAAGCCTGGTGGGAGCACTAGAAAACTTCAGTTTCCACAGACCTGATTTGTGCTCCAGGCTTATAGAAGGGACTAGAAGGCAAGGCCAGCTCTGAGTTTACCAAGAGAAATGAGAATCTAGAATGTGATGATCACGGTGTTGATGACTCTTTGACAGGGTCTTTCTATATAACCTAGGGTGACTGTGAACTCCCAACTTTCTTGTCTTAGTCTAATATGATATAATATTTGGTGATAAAATACATAAAGCAATCTCTCACTTTTGTATTTTTAAGTGTGTAGTAATGATATTAAGTCTGTGCACATTATGATGCAGCCACTCCCTCTGCCATCTCCAGAACATTTCTGTCACATCAAACTAAAACCAAACCAGATACCAGTTTCCCCTCTCTTCTCAGGGTCTGAGCACCACAATTGTTTCCATGTCTCAGACTCTTCTAGGTACCTCATATAAGTAGACTCATATAGCATTTGTTCTTTTTCTTAATGTTATAACTAGTATGTATGTGTGCATTATGTGGATATGAGGGTCCATGTGCCAAGGCCAACACGCGAAGGTCAGAGGACAGCTGACCTTCTCTTGAGTCTTCTCTTTCCACGTTTAGGTAGGTGCCTGGAACCGAACTCAGGTTGCCAAACTTGTGGAGCAGGCCCCTTTATCTGCTTGTCCATCTTGCCAGCCCCATTTGGTCTCTTTTGAATTCCTTATTTTACTTGTCATGATGTCCTCAAGGTTCTTCCACGGTGTAACATGCGTCAGAGTGTCCTTCCTTTGTAAAGCTGAGTCATCTTCCTTGGGAAGCACAGTCCACAATCTATCCATTTATCTTGGGTGAACCCCTCAGTTTTGAATGCTGCCCTGGGTTCCCCTGCACCATGAGCTGAGCTTTCTTCCTATGACTAACATCCAGTGCTCATCTCTGCCTTAGGGACCCCAGAGCTTCAGAGCCGACGACTCCCCTAAGGAATCACTGGATTTGAAGAGAGGGCCTGAATTCCAAAGGCCAGAATTTGCGTTTCCAGATGATTTGTCTTTGTCACTTGAGTGTTTAGGCTTATGTCAACCCGCTTTTCTCCTTCTGAGAAGAAACCAACCTAAGTGGAGTTGATCTGTACCATGGGTACAACCTTCTCTTTTTTTATATATATATTTATTTATTATGTATACAATATTCTGTTTGTGTGTATGCCTGCAGACCAGAAGATGGTACCAGACCCCATTATAGATGGTTGTGAGCCACCATGTGGTTGCTGGGAATTGAACTCAGGATCTTTGGAAGAGCAGACAATGCTCTTAACCTCTGAGCCATCTCTCCAGCCCCACAACCTTCTTTTATCTGATCGCTTCACTCGTGTATATAGCAATAAATGCCTTTTTTGGCTATATAGCATTGTTTCAGTCATCAAACATTTTTTATTGGGTGTCTAATAAAGGTAATCAATGTGCTATCTTGGAATTTGACCTCTGGATCTAGATTTCCTGGGTCAGGATCTAAGTTACACCCTTAACCATGTACCATTCTGCAGGTTTCTTCACTTCTCAGGGCTTCCGGCTCCTTATCTGACCCACTTCATGGAGCTGTTGTGAAGATGAAATGAACTGGTGTGCTGAAAACACAGGAGGGCTTGGCCTTTCATAAATGCGCTATTTCACTGCCCAGGCAGAGCATTGGCCCAGGTGCTGGGAATGGCAGCCAGCCAGGCTGACCAGCAATAGACCCTTTGTGGTTCGCAGTCTAGTGAAATGGCTAGACTGCTAAGCCATTACATGACAGCTTGGATTTATGCATAGGCAAATGTGTAATTAAAAGATGTATTTTTATACAAAGACTAACCACAGTCAGTTATCCTTCAGCAAATCTTAGGATCAGAGAACAGAAACTGGTCCAGAAGAGAGTCCCGTGTCACCTTCTCCTCCTGCTCACAGTGTCACCCTTAGCCAACCGCCATTGGGTGCAGATACACATGGATCCAATCCATTTATTTGGCTCGAATGTCCCCAGCTTATTCTTTAATAACAGCTCTTGAGAGGGAAGGCGATCAGCGATGTGAAAGGGCTTGAAAGCTCCAGAGACCCGGGGACTAAGTGGGCAAGCTGCTTTCTTGGGACAAACAGTGACTTAAAGGACAAGGAGGTGCAACGCTGAAAGAACTTTTCAGCATGTCTACCTGTTTCAACGGACAAGAGATAGCGTTCTTCCATGTAAACAGGTGCATGTGTCTTGAGTGATATGTCCATGCCCTTTGATAAGTCAAGTGCGCATTTCTGATGCGTTCAGATTAGCGGTTGTGGGTCATACACACGTCAGCTTCAGCAGATACTACCAGACTGCCTCCCGAAATGACTGTATATTAATGCTGATTAGTTTTAAAACAGGCTAAAAATGCTGTCTGTGTTCACGGCCTGCCCTGATTTTTGATAAACGGCCCCTTTGTAGGCAGATTCCCAGGGGAAAGCTGTGGCCGTGTTCTACTTCTTAGACCAGCTGGCTGAATTTGGGCTACATTTTAGAGAATGTATGCATCACATTAAGGGGACCCCTGTAATTGACAACGCCAAATTAGAGCTTGACAGTTTAGGTGGAGCTGGAGCTTTAACCAAGGGGAAACGTCCCATCCAGTTGGTTCAAGCACAGTCCCTTGGGAATCTCGGATATTAGATCCTCCCACCAACACAGTGGGTCATGTAGGACGCCTGAGGCTAAGACTCCTTACAGTCTTCCTTGTGCTAGGCTAATCTTCCTTCTTACGTTCCTCTCACCCACTTCTATCTCTCTCTTCTTTTACGTTTTTGCAAGTAAGAAAGGTTTTCTGAGCATCAGAGGAACAGCTACTTGGAGCATGGAAGGAATGTGAAAAGAGGTTGCCCTTTTTGTTTTGGAAAAATTATTTATTTATTTAT
>NC_022019.1:9249492-9261706 GCF_000317375.1 Microtus ochrogaster
GTGTGTGTGTGTGCACATGGAGAGCAGAAGAAGGTGCCACCCCTTGGAGTGTAGGTTTTGGGAACTGAGGGTCCTCACACTCTTTGCCCCCAAACCATCTCTCCACTACCACCCTTTTTTCTTTAACTTCCTTTTCTTTCTTCTTTTTTCTTTTTTTGAGATAGACTCTCACTGTAATTCATGCTGGCATGGAACTCACTATATTTATTTCACCATATTGACTTATATTTTTTTTTATGAGCCTTAGACTCGTAGCAAGCCCCCTGCTTCAGCCTTCGGAGTGCTGGGATTACGGGTATGTGTCATGCCCACCTCGACCAGCAAGGAAGATGCAACAGCCAGAGCTCTTCCTGCTAGCAGTTTATTCAGGACCTTTTTTTAAAAAAAGTATATCTCTCTCTCTCTCCCCCTCTCTCTCTCCCAGCCCGTAAAAAGGCACAGGCCACCAACCCCGGATTGCCAGGTGGGCACTGCCCATAGGTCCACGCATATGCAAGCAGCTGACATTCATTGCATGATCAGGCCTTAGCCGTAATACGAGTCAGGTCTTAGCCAATATTAAGAGCTGATTATCAGGTGTGGCTCCACGCAGCTCTCTACAGGTATGCACCACTATTTTCTTCTGTCCTCCTTTTCTGAAGGAACTACAGATAGGGTGACCCATGGTTACCCTTCGTCTCCATCACCTGAGAGTCTCTGGTGTTGATCCCGCTTTGCTAGGAGGTGACACAGGGTTCCTTTGCATGATCTTCTCCTGTGTATTCACGACTGCTCTGCCACGGTGCTCCACCAGCAGCAGAAATTTGGGAGAGACACGCGCCACATAAATAGAAGCTGCCAACAGAGGCTAGCAGCCTGAAATTCACAGGGACGGTTGTAGGGGCTGGTGTTCCCGATCAAGGGCAACCCTTGGAAGCAAAGGTGTTTCTTTACTTAATCTTGGTGTGTCTCCAAACACAGAAAGTCTTCTGACTTTCCTGCCACCCCCTCTTTGTTCTCCTAAAGTACACCTTTGTTCAGTTGTCTGTCTGAGGCATTGGAAATGGGGTACCCATGCTGCCTGGACGGATATAATTACTGATTATCTTAGCCATGGTGTGGAGCCTCTGTGTAAATCATCTGGGGGAAGTCAGCCAACATGGCTGCACTCTAATGCTGTGTCAGGCGAGCTTATAAGTAACTACTGATTTCTTAGAGCGCATATCTGAGATATGACTAATGACAGCAATAAAGGTATCTTATCAGCCTCAGAGTTTATTACAGAGGTGAGAATATTGACCAGGTAGGAGTGGCTCATGTCTAATTTCAGCAGTTGGGAAACTCAGGCAGGAGGATTACAGCAACTTCGAAGCCATCCCAGATTACATAAACTCAAGGCTAACTTGGGCTATAAATTAAGATCTTGATTAAAGCAAAACAAAACAAGAAACAAAATCAAAATACCGCAAAATGAAACAAAGAGTGAGCGTGCGAAGGAGCTGGAATCCATACCTGAAGTTTGCCACTTCTTTTGTACTCTGAGACAAGTTCCTTTACTTCGGTGCCAGGCCTGAAGGTTAACTGGCTAATCTCCTGCCTCACACCTGTTCCTATGTCACAGCTCCTCCTGACTCAGCTCACTCCATTTTTCTGCTCTGTGAGGCTGCCTTTGCTGGAGGCCTCCTGCTGGTCCATATCCTCTTTTATGTCACTGATCTACTTCCAACAGAAACATGTTTGTTTGAACTCCTTTGACTCCAACCCAGAGCCTATCCCAAAGAATGTCAATCCCTTACCCAGCCCTTTGACCTGACCTTACATGACATTTGTTATGAGGGCAGGGAGGATATCTGGATGGCAGTTCGTGCACACACCAACATTCTCCATGCCCAGGCTAGGAATCACAACCCAGTTGGTACTGTGATAGTTTCAGGCACCCACTGGAGTAGCCATACAATGCATATGAGTTCCCAGATGGCTACATGGAAAAGGCTGCCCTTAAGGCAGTCAGTTATGACAAAAATCTAAGGTATTACTCAACGGGCTGATCAAAGTCCGTTTTTCTTTTTCTCCTGCTTACCCAAAACCATGACCAGATACACTAGTCTGACTCCTGACACCCGTGATGGGAGATCGTATCTCCACTTTCATTTTATCTCCCTGTCAGTACCCGCATTGGGGAAAAAAACTCCAGCTATTAGAGGAATGCCCCTCATACCTCTCAAAGAGACTTTACAAAACAGCCTTTAAGGTCTTTCATCACACAGAGAAAAAAGCTTAAACTCAAACTCTCTGAGGAGATCAAGCAGAATACCAAATGCTAGCAGCAGCCTCACACCAGGATTTACTGCAGGGTAACTCAAACAGGGGAGTGCCGCTGTTTGCGCTCAGGACGAGCCCACCTAGGGCAACTGAGCAAGAACCTGCCCCAGCCTACAACTGCTGCTCACTCCTGCTTCCCTGAGGGGAGAACAGGTTGCTGGAAATCAAACTGTGCTCAGCTAGACACGTAGTCCTGACAAGTCCCAATCACCCAGTCCCAAACTGGGATTGCTGGGATTGACAGTTACTGGGACTGACAACTGCTGCCGACTGACTGACTGGGCCTAGGGAGGTGCTGCTTCCGCCACCGCCACCCTTGTTTGATCCAGGGAAACGCTGCCTGTAACTGGTAAGGTTGTTTCTTTTTTTATCTAATAGAAGAAAGAGTTATTCCGTTTTACCAGGGGGACCCCTTCTTCTGTGATGGGGGTGAAAGTCTTTCCAACCAAACCTAAATGACTGTGTAACCTTTTGGGTCATCTCTTTCCCTGTTCCCCGCTGTCCGACCCCTCTCCTGGGACATTACATTCTGGAAAAGTTCTGTGTCTCTCATCTGTCCATCACAAGGCCCATCCAAAGCAACTCCTCTCCTCCTACTTTGCCACCAGACCTTACTGAGCCCAGGACACCTTCATGGCTTCATTCTCCAGGTATCCTCTGGTCTGCGATGCTGCTTACCACGGTATTGCTGCCTTTCAACCCTCCATACTGATTAAACTGTAGGCCCCCTTTGTTTTTGTTTTATTTTGTTTTGTTGTACACCAGGCCCAATATCCCCTTGTCCCCACTGGCCTCAAGGAACTTAAACCTATAATTATCCGAGTCCTTAAAGTCTCCAATTTAGAACTTACCAACTCTCCCCACAACAAGCCTGTTCTGGCAGACTAGAAGCAGATGGTTCTTATCACCTAGTCTAAGACTTGCCTGATTAACCAAATTGTAAATGTCTCTTCCCCTGGTGCTCCTCAATCTTTATACCTGTCTATCCCATAATTCCATCTTCCACCTGTCAGTTCTCAGTCCTGGATTTCACAGCTGCTCTTCTCCTCCTCTCTCTCTGTCAAGAGCTTCCTGAGGTGACTTTGAAAGACCCTGCCACCTAAATGTCCAACATAGCTAACCCTGAGGATTCCATAAGGTCCCTAATCTCTTGGGCCTGGAAGTCCCCCCTCCCCCCGCATTTGTCTCCAATGTGCAGACAACCTTCTCCTCTGCAGCCCCTCATGACCTGTCTCCACAATACATCTCCGTCTTCCTTAACTTCCTAGCTGACCAGGAATGCCCAGAGTCTTCTCCCAGGTCCCCTACTTTGGCTTCACCCTACTCCCCATTCCCATCACATACCTCAAAGCTTCAAAGCTATAATCCAGGAAATACTCCCCCCATCAGAAAACAAAACAGAACAAAACAACAACAACAACAACAAAACTAAGTGGGATCTTCTCTCCTTTCTTAGCCTAATGTGTAACTTTCTTATATGGATTTTCAGTTTTGGGGTCTCAGCCAAACCAATTTATCAAACTTCTTGTAGTACTCTCTCAGAACCTTTGGACCTCTCCCAACCTCTCTGACCCACCTTCTCCAAACTTAAGGAGGCTCTGACTTCTGCATTTCTTTTGTTCTGTTTGTTCACTCCTCTTATAACTTAGCCTTAGGTGTCTTCTGTCAATTTTATGGAGAAACACCTGCAAGTAGTAGCCTACCTGACTAAGCAAGATTCAGGAGCATAGGTTTGGTCCTTTGCTTAGAGACCCTCAGAGACTTCTGTCTTAATAATCCAAGCCCTTAAACTCACATTCTAACTCATTATCCATTACTGTCTCTGTCTGCAACCATCTCCTTAGGATCATAAGTCAGTGCTATTTTCTTTCCCGGTCACATTAAATAGACACATTCTTTTTATCTCTCCACTGCCCCTAGTCACCTTTCAAAGGTACAAAGCTCTTAATCCAGCCACCCTTGTCCCTAAAACTTTTAGTCCTCCAAAGGACTCCGACTCTTGTATTGATCTCCTTGATTCTTTGCTCCATGTCAACCTGTCAAATATTCCCATTGCTGAGACCTCTAACTGGAGCATTGGTGTGTGTGTGTGTGTGTGTGTATGTGTGTGTGTAATTTTTAGTTGCTTCTTTGGGGATTTCACATTATGAACCCTAATCCCACTCACCTCCCTGTCCCTCCATATCCTTCCCTCACCCCTGCAGCATCCCCCCAATAAAACACCCCCCAAAACAACTAAAAACAACACAACACAAATAAGCAAGAAAACACCTCTCTGGTGGGAGCTTTTTTTCAAGGATTCATCTTTATTAACTTGTAATTACAAATGTGTGTGTGAGCGCGTGTGCGCACATATGTGTATAGTGTATATACATGTGAGTACAGGTGCCCCTTGAGGCATGAGGCATTAGATTCCCCTAGAGATGGAATTACAGATGGTTGTGAGGCACTTGACATGGGTTCTGGGAAACAAACTCTGGGCTCTGGATGAGCAGCGAGTGTTCTTAGCCACTGAGCCATCTCTCCAGCCCCATGGGAGGAGCTCTTTTAAAGATTCCCATTAAGCTTCAGGCTTAATGTCACAGATGATACTACTAAAAAAAGTGCAACCCCTCCCCCTCCCCTTCTGCCTCCCACCACCTCACAGCAAGCAGAACTCTTTCCTCTTCCCCGGCCTTCACGTTAGCAGGAGGCCAAAGGCTGCTGCCTACATCACTTCCAAAGAGGCACACTATACTCTAATTCTCATGCTGCAATTTGGCCAGAGAGAGGGGCTTTCAACAGGTCAACAGAGCACCGCTGTCACTCACGACAAAGTCCTTCAGGTTGGCTGTCTGCCTCTGGCAATAGCAGTCATCCACCATACTGGCTGCCAAGGCAGTTCTGACCAGATAGCCAGAGGCAACTCTTGAAGATGACACCCTCATTAAACAGGTACCACTGGTCTCGGCCTCAGGTTCTCCCAGTCCTCTGGAGTTTGCTCACCCAGAGCCTGTCTTTCCTTTGTTCACTTTTATCTTTCCAGCCCTTGTCCCTTTTCAGCCTATCCACCGTGTGTGTGTGTGTGTGTGTGTGTGTGTGTGTGTGTGTGTGTGTGTGTTGGGGATGTCAGGCTACCCTTAGCGATTCTTGAGACTCCCATTGTCCCCTTTTCTGTTCAAGAGTGGTCCCCTTTCCACCCTCCATGGTCACTCCCCTGTGGGACATCAACCTCTGCTCACCTTGCTCAAGACTTATCTCTGCTCTCCATCTTGTAATAGACCCCTCCCTCCCTCACCAAGGCCCAGGACATCTCCTGAAACAGAAGTAGCAGATAGGCTTCACTCAACATGCTACCCTTTCCATGACAGAAACTTCCCCAACTAGGTCTAAGAGGAACATGCAGTTTCTCTTATCCTTCAAATCGATCCTTGCTTTGGCCTGCCTTCAACTCTGCCATTTGACGATACAGCCATGTTTTTATTTCTATGATCACACAATACTTGGCTGCCTCCTTAGGCCCAAACACTCTTTCCACATCCTCTATAGACCTCTGTGCTCAGGAAAGGTGTACCATGCCAATGTTCTTCTCACACCACATTAGCTCATGCTATCTGTTCCAGCTATCTTATCTACCTATTGCTTGCCTTCATTTTCAGCTTCTCCCCAGAAATGCCCCTTAACCCCGGCGCCTTAGAATTCAAGTACTGCTGGCCCACCACCTCCTTCCCATTTCTGGATGTAGGAACTGCTTTACATTTAATGAGTCACATTCTGCGGTCATTTGGCTCACAGATACCTTCCTAAATTCACATCCATCCTGAGTCTTCTGGGCGGGAACTTCACCAGGTAACAAAGGTAGATGCCATCTCTCGCTGGCTATACCACTCTGAGCTCAAAGGGGCTCTAGATCCTAATTTTAAAACCCTTAATCCTTCCAGTGACCCTCCCCCACCTCTTCTTTCACAGGTCTGACCTCTCAACGCATAACCTGCACTGCCTGGGGCCACCTGGATTTACCAGCCACCTTTGAACACCCCAACCGAACAAGTTCCAGGACTCAAGAATCCACAGGACCAAATTCTCTGCGCCCCACACTACTGCCGGCCACTTCCAAAGCACCATGATCTGCCTTTGGGTCCTCTGTTTCGTCCTTTTCCCCTACTCCTTGTCCTATCCCGAGAGCTGGATGCCCCTCATAAACCTAACCCACCATATCCTGCGTGATACCAACTCTTCCTTTTTTCCCAACTGCTGGGTCTGCTTGTCCACCCGTACCCAGCGCTCCCTAGCGGTCCCAGCTCCTTTGTCCACTTGGACAGACTCACCCATGAAGCTTCACCTCACGTACTCAGTCAAGGCCTTTTCTGGCTCTTATCCCATCACTGACATTGAGAGGCGCCTCCAACTCTTCCACCCGTTGACTGCCTCCTATTCTTTCCACAATCCTGACCGACGGGCTATTGCTTTCCTTCAGCTTGTCAGTTCGACAGGCATATTCCCAATCATCACCCGACTCACCTCTGTGATATATCCTGATAAGGACCGCTTCTTTGAGTCTGCCCAGCGCCCTTTATGGGGACCACTCTTTACTGAGACGCTCCTCATGTCACAGGCTCCGCTCTGCATATCCCGCTCCTTCAAGGTCCCAGCTTACGCCACTTTTGTAGGCACGCTCTCTGCCTCTCTCTGCAACTACACTCTTCATATATCACCTTCCAATAGTCATGTAAACCTAGATCTGTCCACTACCCATCTATTCAAACAGGCAATGAAAAGACCAGATGCCAAATGGAAAAATCCCCTCCGCTTTTCGGGACCTCCCTCTCTAGTCTCCTCAGAACGTTTTTACTATCCATGCCCAACTGACATCAAACACTGTCATACCTCCCCAGCCACTCCCTGGATGCGCTGTCCTCTCTCCCCGTCTGGCACCTGCTATAATCTCACTCTATTTGAAACAGACAATTTAACCCACCCTGTTACTATGTCAGTGAACCCTACCTACTTCAAGCTCAAACTCCAGGGACACAGAGACCCCTATCCACTCTCCCACTACCAGCCCCTCATAGGAGCTGCGCTGTCTGGACAATATTCTGTCTGGGAAAATGAGGTAACTATTCAAGAAAACTGGGGTGTCACCTCAAATACATTCTCCCATCTCCTCACTTTCTCATACTCCTTCTGTCTCAACTCTTCAGGTGTTTTCTTCCTCTGTGGAACATCAACTTACATGTGTCTCCCGGCCAATTGGTCCGGGGTCTGTACCCTTGTCTTCCAATACCCAGACATCGAACTTCTCCCCAATAACCAAACAGTGTCTGTCCCCCTTTTTGCTTCAGTTCGTGCCTCAGCTTCTCACCCAAAGAGGTCCCCTCACCTCTTCCCCTTCCTTGCAGGCCTGGGCATCTCTTCTGCCCTTGGTACTGGTATAGCTGGCTTGGCCTCCTCAACTTTTTATTTCCAGCGGCTTTCGAAGGCTCTTTCGGACACCCTGGATGAAATAGCCGCCTCTGTCACTACGCTCCAGAGCCAAATAGACTCGCTGGCGGGTGTCGTTCTTCAAAACCGCAGGGCGCTGGACCTCATCGCAGCCGAGAAAGGGGGCACCTGTCTCTTTCTCCAAGAAGAGTGCTGCTTCTATGTAAACCAGTCTGGAATAGTCCGAGATGCTGCAAGGAAACTCCGAGAACGAGCATCAGAACTTGGCCAGCATTCTGACTCTTGGGGACAGTGGCCCAATCCTGGATACTGGCTGTCATGGCTGACTCCCTTCCTGGGACCTCTCCTCTTCATTGTCTTCCTATTGACATTTGGGTCTTGTCTGCTTAACTGCCTAACCCGTTTTGTGTCCCGGAGACTTGGCTCCTTTGTCCAAGATGCCACCAAAAGGCATGTGGACAGTATCCTTCAAAATGTCCACTATAAAAGACTGCCCCAAGATGCCCCAGATGAAGACACCGCTCCTGTGTACCAGGGAGAAGTTGGGAGAGCACCAGCGTTGTCCTCCTTACTTTCCAGTTAATAGAAACCAAGTCGGGTGTTAGTCATTGCCACAGTGTTTTGTATCCATGACAATTCCAGAAACTAAGTAATTTTGCCTCCAGAACTAACATTACTCACTTTTCCAGACCCAAGCCCTTTCTGCCTTATCACTACTCCATCCCCAAGATGTGGCCATGAGAGCTAGTTTTCCATCACCTGAGAGTCTTTAGTCTACCATTCAACTTAGTTCCTAAGCAACTCCTAGCAACAACCGAGTGGAGGCCAGAAAAGGAATATTTTCAATGTCCCTGTCTGTAAGTGGAGAGTGGGCTCTCTAGTTTCTTATACTAGAGGTCTCTGTTCCCCAGGTCTGTGCTGTCATGGAGGTGGCTTGCTCCCTTGTTTTTCTTGCTTTCTGACCTCAAAGAACATCAAGGTGGCAGGGACTTTCCAGAAGCTGGAAGGGGACAGCAAGGTCCCCTCTGACAGCTTTCAGAGAGAGTATAAGACGCTGTTGTCCCCTCAATCTTAGGCTTTAGGCTTCATAAGTTAATAAGTCTCTGTTGTCTCAAGCTGTCCCCTAGAAGCATTTTGGTACAGCCGGCCCAAGAGACGAATCAACACTGAGCTGTAGGGTGGTAGAATATTCTGGAGCTGTCTGGGAGCACATGAACCAGGCATGGACAGTAGAGGATGGGGTAGGATGCAAAACTGAGATGGGCTTGGTAACTGGGATGGGCAAGAGGATCACGAAAAGGGAGGGAAAAAGGGAGGACAGAACCCGGAGAGGAATGAGAGGTCGAGTGGGTGGGAAGAAAGAACGGGAAACGAGGGAGGAATTCCAGGGGAAGGATCTAGAAGTTCAGGCTGGGGATGTTACCAGAGTTGTTGGGGGCAGAGCTGGGGCCCTGGCGGCCCTAACAAATTAGACTTGGCCACCTCTCCTCAATAGGCCAATTATCATCACAATTAATAGTGAAAAGCATAAAAAGACTTATCCAGTGTGGCCATCGTGGAACAGAGAGGTCCATGGAGTAGCCCCCTCACTCCCCAAGTCTATGCCCAGGGTCCTGACGTGAGCTTTAGGTTTAAATAGAAAGCAAGAGGTGGGCTTAACTAAGCAGTCCTATTGACGGTACAGTTCCACCTGTCATCATTGTCCCAGTTTGGTCTCTTCTGCAAGGTGTTCTGACATGTTGTCATAGCTGTGTGACATCTCTTCCTGGAAGGTAAGCTCCTAACTAGGCACCTGGGCCCCAGCCTCTCCTCCATCGGTGTGAGACTCCAATTTCGTAGGAACCCTTTCAACAGCCTGATAGCGAAACGAAGAGGTCTAAGTGTCCTTTGAAACACCTTTATTCCTGCCAGGACAGTGACAGGAGCTGGGCTCAGGGGTTCACTTAGCATTGAAGTCATCAGTGAACCTTCTAAGACTGGGAACCCACAAGAAAATGGCAGGGGGTAAAAATTACCATGCAGGGTTTTGAAAAGTGTGCCGTAAAGGATTGAGGTAGAGGAGGTAACTCAAGGACTTTGGGATGGCGAAGGGGAATTGGCAGCAATTTAACGTGTGAAGCTGGGAAGAGAGATTTTATTAGATATAGGAGACATTCTTGTGATAATGGGCTGAGAGGGGGAAAGATTATGGGTCAGCTGACATGGTGGGCGGCTGGTGGATTGCCTATGGTCCACCATACAGAGTTGCACGAAGGCCTTGTTTCAGACATAGTGTGTTTACCTCTTTGCCTTCCATGCCACCAGCACTGCCTTGCCCTCCCCTTTGACCACTCTGGGCCTTTAGCCTTCTAGGGGTTTGGCTGTGGAGTGAGAGCAAGGCCCACAGCAGTGCAGAAACATTGGTCCAAGCTGGTGTCTTCATGTCATGCCGCATGGGGCAGGTATCCCCACGAGTGGAACCGGATCACCTCTCAGCACTTGGGTTTGGCTGATGTCACGTGTCATGGGGACTTGTGGACTTGAGTGGCTGAGACCGGAGAAGGGGCAGACTCTCGTGAGGTGGAGTAGGCTAACAGGTCCCCTCAATCTGCTGCTGGAATTCACAACTCTATCCTCTCCCTGTCACCACCTGCCATCAAAGGAAGCTTGGAAAAGGAGGACAGTTCTGCCCCACCTCTTCATTTTGTTTCTGTTTCTTCGTCTTGGGGAAACATAGCCCTGAGGATGAGTCACAGGTCAAGAGGCTATAAATAGCACTGTCCTTGGAAAAGCAAGGCATTCTGGGATTATAGGGGGCAGATATGTGCAGTTGTGAGGGACTGTATATGTTCAGAGGAATTTGTGGTCTTTTTAATGTATACACCTGAGTTAAAATTAGTCAGCATTGTGGATGCTTTCATTCTCAATTACCAATGTATTTCACTTGGTGTGTGGTTAAGTATCCGTGGCTGTGGCCTACAGAGGAAGCAGGTCAGTCCAGAGGCCAGAGCCTCATTGTCAGTAAATGGTGGAACCAGCGCTGGCACAGGTCTCTGAGCCAAAGTTAGAGGCTGTGCGTCTTGCACGCTCAGCAACTTCCTCTTTCTAAGCTAAGCTTGGCTTTTGGTTGGCCTGGGGCAGGAGGCGTGCTGACATCTTCAGGCCTTCAACAGTCAGGAACTTTATTATGCAAGACTCCAGCAGAATCATTACTCTTCCTCTCCTGACCTGACCCTGGATAGTAGATAAAATATCTATCTACTCAGCAGCAGATCTGATTCTGGGTTCCTGGGCTCCTTCCTCTGTGTGGGTGTGCCCAAAACACAGGGTTCTAGGGCTGGAATGTGGACCTTGTCCCAATAGGCCTTCCTCCAGAAGTGGAGGAGCAGGGCTGACTGCTGGATTCCCATGTCCAGCAGTGAGCCCTCCACCACCAGGCCTTTCTACTGCTATGCCTGGTATTGTTGGAGATATGGAGAGCAGACTCCAGGGTAGGTCTCTGAGGATAACTCTCAGATGCACACAGCCAAGATGGTTTCTTGAGGTAACAACTAACTCTCATGTCCCTGAAGAGGAGGAATCAGGGGGTCATATATGAAGCTATCATGAAGGGCTTGGGAGGCTGCCATCAACCTTGCTATCAAAGCCTCTCAACAGCCATGTGTCTAGTGGCCAGACACTGTAGTGCTATCCTCCCTGACACCCCGACCCAAAGTGTCTGCATCTGTAAAAGGAAACTGCTTGTTTGTTTCCTTGCTGCCTGGACACAAATAATCACACAAAACTATATCAATTACAACACTGTTTGAACAACAGCTTAGGTGTATTCCTACCTAGCTCTCATATCTTAAATTAACCTGTTTATATTAATCTGTTTATTGCCATGAGGCTGTGGCTTACCAGAAAGGTTCTGGTGGCATCTTTCTGCTTGGGCAACTACATGGTATCTCTTTGACTCCACCTATTCTTTCTCTCTGTCTCTCTGTCTCTTCCTCTCTCCTCTCTCCTCTCTCTTCTCTTCTATCTATCTGTCTATCATCTATCTATCTATCTATCTATCTATCTATCTATCTATCTATCTATCTATCTATCTATCTCTCCCAGCCTGGCTATATTCTGCCTTGCTATAGGCCAAAGCAGCTTTATTCATTAACCAATAAAAGCAACACATATACAGAAGGACATCCACATCATGCATCCTTCTCAGGGGGCAAGAAACAGCGAGCAGCAGAAGATGACTCTGGCTGCACCTCTGTCTTCCAGATCTCTCCAGTTCATGGACCAGCTCATCTAGACCCCTGGCTGCAAGGGCATTCTAGAAATGTGTCTGCTGCAATGCAGTGAGTGTGAGATACACAAGGGTACACAGTCCATCACACAGAGAAGTAGAAAAAAAGTAACGAGCACTTACAGTAAATCCCTCACATATTTGCACTCTTTTCATATTTTGATTTTTAATATTTATTTTTGTGTAAATTTGATATATAAGTACTATATACAATTTCCCCTCCAA
>NC_022019.1:9261881-9263375 GCF_000317375.1 Microtus ochrogaster
GAGGCCAGCCTGGTCTACAAGAGCTAGTGCCAGGACAGGCTCCAAAGCTACAGAGAAACCTTGTCTCAAAACAACAAAACAACACAACAACAAAAAAGATTACGTATATGGGTGCTTTGTCTTCATGCACATCTGCACACTGGAAGAGGGTTTCAGATCCCATTATAGGCCATTGTGAGATGCCATATGGGTACTGGGAATTGAACTCAGAATCTCTGGAAGAACAACCAGTGCCCCTCATAGTTGAGCCATTGCTCCAGCCCCAGCTTCTTATTCTTTATTATTGTTACCTACATACATATACATTTATAAATACAACCTGCTGAGTTCATTTAGTGTGGCTCATGTGTATTTAGGGCTAACCTCTTTGGGACTGGATAGCCTGTCCGGGGCTCATCCCTGGAGAATCCTGTGTCTCCCTCTCTTAGCAACCATTAATTGCTTGAAGTTCTTCATCTGGGGGGTGGAGTCTTGGGAGAATTCCCATACCTATGTTGTCATGTCAATAGGTGGTGTCATTTTTCAGGTCTTGTTTAAGCAAACATATTGTTACAGTTTCCTTGGTGTTGCTTCCTGTTTTATAGAAGACACTGTTGAAGGGAGGTGGTGGTGCACATCTTTAATCCCAGAATTTGGGAGGCAGAGGAAGAGGCAGGAACCCCGAGTTCAAGGTGTCAGCCTGGTCTACAGAGTAAATTCGAGGACAACCAGAGTTACACGAAAGAAATCCTGTCTTGAAAAACCAAAACCAACCAACCAACCAACCAAGCCAAACCAAACAAAACATAAAAAAGAAAACTGTAGTGCCCGTGCCACTACAGGACAGTATGCAAGCCAGAAAGTAAGCTGGAGACTTAAAAGTACATGCACACAGAGACAGAGACACAGAGACGGGTCATTCTTGATACTAGAATGCCAACTTTATTGTGCTCAGGGGCAGCTAGGGCTCTGGCCATGCCCCAGCTCTTGTGATTTTTCAGTTGTAGGCCCACCAGATACCACTCTCCTACCATCAAGGTCTCCTGCTCAGAGCAGGGGAAAACAAGTTATTTACAAGAAATTCAGGGTCTGGGGGTCCATAGCCCCCAAACAGAAAACCACTCTTCCTCAGCAGGAAGAACCTGGTCCCCTGGTTCTTAGAATCTTTGTCTGCTCCACCTTCATGTTCTGTGATCTACCTCCATGTTTTGTGAACCTTACATATAGGGGATTTGTTGTATATCTATCAGTTGGGGTTGGGCACCCCATGATCAGTTATTCTTTGAAATTTGGCAAACTCTGGCTTTTTGTAATGGTATCTACCTGGTTCAAAGAAAAACTTCTTTGATGAGAGGTGAGAGATACACTGGAATGAATTTTTTTAAAAAAAAATTTAAAAATCGAGCCAGGTGGTGGTGGCGCACGCCTTTAATCCCAGCACTCGGAAGGCAGAGTCAGGCGGATCTCTGTGAGTTCGAGGCCAGCCTGGTCTACAAGAGCTAGTTCTAGGACAGG
>NC_022019.1:9263775-9267264 GCF_000317375.1 Microtus ochrogaster
CCTAACAGAACCGCCGTTTTTAGGGGCTGTGTAATATTTCACTAATACACGTCATCATTTCTTCATTTCCCCTCTTACTGAATATTTAGATAGCTTCTACAAATGACACTTTCAAAAGCTTTCTATGCGTCTCAGACCTTCAGAAGTGGAATGGACTACATTCTGTGAGTGTCAACAACTCCTGATCAACAGTTCTTAAACACTACTCTTGTCAAAAGTTGGGCCATGTTTTCCGTCACTTTTGTTAAACAACACTCTGGTATCTACTTTCATAATCTTAGGACTCACCTGGAAGCCACTAGGACAGCTACCCAAGACTGGAAAATGGTTCCCTTGGCTTTGACGCCTTTATTGTTCTCATTTGATGTGCCCATCACTGAATCTCAGATCCCTGAGAGCTGCTTGCAATGTGCTGACCTGCAGCTTGGCAGGCACAGTATCTACAGGGTCCCCCCCAACCCTTGCATATCTCATTGCCCAGGCTTGCTGCTCTTGATAAGTGAGAGAGGCCCAGGCTCTGCAGATCAGCCCTCCGTTCTGGAATATGTCCTAAGGCACGTAAGGAAGGAGCCTTCCATAAGCAGACAGAACCTCTGCTTTTTGATTTCAGGCAATATTAAGTTAAAATAAAGCATCCTGGGCTCCAATTCATTGAAGGAGCCAGAGGGGATGACTTTAAAAGAGCATCTTAAAAGACAGGCAGACTTTGTTGTAAAGCTTTATTCAGTTAGCTGTAACAGCAGCTAAGGACTTTACAAACCCAAAGAAAATGCCCAGTTGTTTAGTGAAGGGTTCTGTTCCTGCTACTATTGCCGTGGTCAATCCAGGACAGGGTGGACTTGGATCTTCAAGAGAACAAGAGGACCACACTTAGCCCTTTGTTATTTTCAGAAGAGAAACACTTCCCAATCAATGAGGCTGTCTCCAAGCAAAGCTTACTAGAAGAGGGACTGTGAGTGATAACTGTTCACTCCCTGGAATGTGCCCTAGTGAAACACATAAGGTGCACCTGTTGATATCCGGTGTGCCCTTGAATGTAGAACACACCTTTCCCTCGACTCGAATGTCTGTCCACCCACCATCCTTCATAACTCACATTCCCAGTAACTGTGTTCCTTTCCCACTCGATCCCCAGCCTTAGGAACGCTAAAGCTGGGTGACCAGGGTCTGCAAAACCACCAGTTCTGTGGACAGCTCCTGCTCCTTATTTTGCAGCTCCGCGGGTATCTCTTCTGCTGACTCCCCAGGAACCTGAGTCCCTTGCAGATGGTCACCACCCCCTAGGTAGCACAACTTCCCGGGACACCCCAACGTCGGTTCTCGCCCCCATCCGGTTGCTTGGAAATGTGCAGTAGGCTGCGACGTCACACAGGGAGGCGGGTGCCCGATGCCCGGCGCACCAATAGCGCTGCCGTGGCCGGCCTCTTCTTCTCCAGCCATTGGTGCTTCAGGCCGCTCGGCTCCACCCCAGCCCGCCATGGCGTCAGCCGCCGCAATCCGGGGGAGGAGGTTCCCACTTTAAGAAGTGAAGTTTTCCTCCCCCTCCCCCTTCTGCCCACCTCCTGCCGCCTCCCGCGCCCCACGGGGCTGCGGATGGAGCTCCACCGCGGTGGCGTGGGGAGCCAGGCTGCGGGCCGGAGGATGGATGGGGACTGCCGAGATGGCGGCAGCGGCAGCAGGGACGCAGGGTCGGAGGACTACGAGAACCTACCGACCAGTGCCTCGGTGTCCACCCACATGACAGCGGGAGCGATGGCCGGGATTCTGGAGCACTCCCTCATGTACCCGTTGGACTCCGTGAAGGTGCGGCGAGCGTAGGACTGTGGGGGGAAAGGAGGCGGGGGCGGGGAGCAACAGTAGCAGTGCGCGTTTTTTTGTTTGTTTGTTTGTTTTGCATCCCGTGCAGCGCTAGCTCTAGGGCAGCTCTTAGAAGCCACGCTGCTGGTCCCTCGGGGCGCGGCGACAGGCCAGGGGTCTCTCCCGGACTGAGCGTGTGCATCTCAGGCTCTGGGAAGCGAGCCGAGTTGCTCCGCTCCTTCCAGGATGCCCTCGGGGAGTGTTCCCAGATCCTGCTTGGAAGCCCCGCACTTTGGTCCCCGCCTCGGTAGCAGGGGATAAAGTGGTGAGCACTCTTGCACAGCAGAGGCTGTGGCTTTGAGCCGTCCGACCGTGCACGGGTGTAGCACGTGTGCGGCTTCCGACAGCCGGGAAGCGCTCTTTCGTGGCTATGCTCGCTGCGCTCTGTGGAGAAATCTAACAACTCCCCCACCCGGCCGTGCGCCGCTAGCTCCGGCATGCCTGATGCTCTGGTGTGGTTTAGGGGCTGGGGACGAAGTCATGAAAGCCAGATCCCCAGGCTCGGAACAGCTCCTTTGGGGGGTACTGGATCGGTGACGTACACCTCCCTTCCCACCCAATTCTGCTGGGAGGTAATGGGACCTACTGGGTCATTTGCTGTCTTTTGTTTGCTGTGAGGAGAACCTGCAAACTTGTATACGGGTTGTCTGTGGGTTGTGTAATAGGCTTCCAGTTTGACCTGGTCACTTCCCTCCGGGTAGTTTCGCTTGTGCTTCTGTCAAGGGGCAACTTGAACAGGTGAGCTGCCTATGCTGGACCCGGAGAGGCACTGCGAGAGTTCCAGGAAGTAATACCTGTACTGACTTTTAGGGGTGGAACTCACCTACAGGAGTTGGGTGGGGGCATCTCTGTGAATTAACATATGAATAAACCGAGGTGCAAGGGAGGGGAGCACAGGAGCTTGCTCGGAGTCTTAGCCACTTAATTCTAGTATGGTTTGGGGAACTTAGTGGCCTCGCTAAGTGGCAGTTGTTTTGTAAGGCAGGGGGCCAGGTCTGTACACAACATAACAGTATCTTATTGCTGATGCGGGGTCCCCCTGAGCAGGTGTGAATATTGGGGTTTTCTCAGAGCTGGCAGTCGGTGACTGGACAGGCCAAGTCCAGGGAGAACAGACACTGGGCATGCGGCAAGGCCTGTCTTCAGCTCGCTGCCACACCCGAGTCATCTTTTCTGTCCCTCCACTGTCCTGGTGGGGAGTCTTGTAGTGCTCCTTGCCCGCCACTGTTGAGGAATGAGTTGGGGAAAGGTCTTAGATTTTTAAATTACCCCAGAAAGACCTACATACATACACTAGATGCATACACTAGATGGCATTAGTATAGAACAGATCAAATGAAATGACATTTTTACAGTCATTATCTTGGGTTAGAGCCAGGGGAAAGTTAGGAGATGTTCATTTGAATAGACCATAGAGTTGGGAGATGACATTCCAGCAAAGGAACCGGTGAGGCCTGGTGCCTCTTTGTCATGAATTCTGGTTCAGGGATTTAGCTTACTTTGAAGGTTAGTAGCAGTTATTACTATTTCATTTATTTGACAGTCAAGGAGTTTGTCTCCTCTGTGTAAGTTATGTGTTGTGTGTTTCATTCCCCCATACTGTTCCCTGCCGGTTTTGATTCAGACTTCATC
>NC_022019.1:9267726-9273627 GCF_000317375.1 Microtus ochrogaster
TTCTTTCTTTCTTTCTTTCTTTCTTTCTTTCTTTCTTTCTTTCTTTCTTTCCTTCCTTCCTTCCTTCCTTCCTTCCTTCCTTCCTTCCTTCCTTTCTTGTTTTCAGCAAAGACAAAAAAGCAGAGATAATTACGTGACACAGGCTTTTGAGCCAGTGTCTACCCACATCTGCATGGTTGTCTGTGCCTAGCCTGAGGGGGCAGGGACACATCTACAGCCCAGTCCTGAAAACGTTCCACGTGGGAAAGACCACAGCTGCGTCCCTCTTAAATATTTTTGGATGATGAAGACTGAGTAACTGAGTCAGGAGGCGTGGGTTGGGCTGGCAGCCCTTCGGCACCCTTGCTCTCTGCCTGGGTGTGCCTTTGTTTTGCTGTGGGGAAAATGGGTACTCCGTTCACCTTTAACCCACCCCCTTTCTCTGGCACACCTATTGTCCTTTCGTGTTAATTATTACAACAGAAACCAAATGTATGTAAATCATGTCTTGGAAAGAAAAAAATGTTTTCTTTGATTTTTTTTTGAAAAGGTATCTATGATCTGTGTCTTGTTCTCCCCCCGCCCACTTTGAGCTTGTTGTTGTTGTTAAATGTGAATGTTGAGTCAGTCTGCTTTTTTCAGATTTGCTATCCTAGGATGTGTGAGCTGTGGAACCCAGGGCAGGTTCTTTGCAGCTCTGAGCCTGTGGAGCTCCTTGGTTTTGTATAGTAAGAGGACTTATGGATGTTTACTGTTCTAATACTGAAGCTGTTTTTTCATGAGGCTCTGTCACCTTCCAATGCCGCGTTCATGCCCAGTGTTTTTCAAACTGTGGGTTTTGACCCACTAGTGGACTGAGTATTTGAAAGACAGATTGGTGACAGCATGGTATATAAGCAGTTATGGCTTTGGAAGGAAGAGACACTGTAGAAGTTTTGTTTGGGACATGTTTCCCAGAGACTGAAAAAACACTTCTGGCCAGGCCAGATAGTGCACGCATTGAATCCTAGCACTTGGAAGCTGGGACTGGACAGTGGAGAATTTGAGGTCAGCCTGAAGTCATAGTTCAAGGCCAGCCTGAGCTACCACCTAGCAAGACTCCATTTCCAAACAAAGTATGGACATCTTAGATGGTCCATAATGTCTCTCTGATTCCCCAGCAGCAATAGCCTTAGGTTGTTTAAGTCCCCATTGGGAAGACTTGCATCAATTTTTCTAACCTCTTTCTTTTTCCCTTAGTCTTCTTCACAGCCTGTGAAGAGAGCCAGATTGGTGAGACCTCTGAGTGCCCTCCGTTGTAGCAACCAGCAGAGGGAAACCAAGTCAGGGATCTAGGATGCCTGGGTGTCTGCAGGCTCTTGTCCAGCCGTAGTGTCTCTCTAAACTGGGCTTGTCAGGATTTTCCCAGGAGCCTTTAACTGGTGGGCAAGTGAAATGGTGGCTTAGACTGGCCTGTGAGGTGGACGCAAGAGCCCATGGTCACAAGTGCTTAAGACTTGTAGGGCGCATGCCAGGTGGGTGGAGGAGGAAATTCCATCCAGATTAGGCAGAGACCAGGCAAGTCAGCATGGTAAGCACAGGGAAGAAAGGAAACAGGAAAGATTTGAAGTGGGGAACTTCCGCTGACCCTTTCACAGCCCTTCTTGAGTGGCTTGTCAAGAAAGCAGTGCTCAGACTCTTCCTGGGTGGGCCCTCTGTCTTCCATGCCCAGAATGGCTCCTCAGGCGGTCCTCATAGGTATCTCGTGGGGGATGGCCTAGGCCTGGTCACAATCCAGCCTGCCTCTGGGACACCCCACAGCCCTTAAGTTTTTCTGGTTGACTGACAGAGAGTGCTAGCAGCTGCCAGAGTGCCCCCCTCACCACCACTTCCTCATGCTTGAGAACAAAGTGTAGGACAGGTGATACCAGTGCAGTTAAAGGCCATGGAGTCCCGATTTCCTGGAGCAAAGTGACGGTGCTTTCCCTCTCTACCTCTGTGTCTTCTCTTCCCTGCCTTTCCCTGAGAAGCATGTTTGGATAGGTGGGTGATAAGCAGTCATGGAATCAAAAAAAGGGTTCTCTTCAACCACAGTTCTTTCCTTCTTTCATGACACCCCAGTGCACGCGGATGACCGTATCTGCTGCCTGCAGCCCACTGCAAAGTTGCTACTTGACCCCTGCTCAGGAATGGAGGGACAGGCTGAGTGGGGCCCAAAGATTGGAGGATAGTACCCAGAACAATAGTGAGTAGTGGAGGGGACTCAGCATTAGAAAGAAAATAAATTACCTATGTTTAAATTGATTTCTAAAACTGATACGTAAACTTTACTTATTTAGATGGAGTCTCTCTCTATGTAACCCTGCCTGGCCTGGGACTCACTGTATAGATCAGGCTGGCCTAAAACCGGCAGAGATTAACCTGACTTTGCCTCCTGAGTGCTCGGATCAAAGGTGTGCATTGGTATGCCCCACCGGGGATGCTGGAAAAATGAGGTGATGGGAAGATTTCTCTCCTCGTTAGGGTTACTCTTGCTGTGATCGAACGCCATGACCAAAGAAATCTGGGGAGAAAAAGGTTTGACTTACATTTCCACAGCACTGCTCATCACTGGAGGATGTCAGTGCAGGAACTCAAACAGGGCGGGAACCTGGAGGCAGGAGCTGATGCAGAGGCCATGGAGGGGTGCTGCTTACTGGCTTGCTTCCCACGGCTTTCTCAACCCGCCTTCTTATAGAACCTAGGACCACCAGCCCAGGGATGGTACTGCCCACTATGGGCTGGGCCCTCCCCCATCAATCACTAGTTAAGAAAATGTCTTACAGCTGGATCTTAAGGAGGCCTTTTCTCAGTTGAGGTTCCCTCCCTTCAGATAGCTAGCTTGTATCAAACTGACATAAGATTAGCCAGCACACCTGGCCAGCTTTTCAATATGGAGCGGTATTTGAGGTTTAATTATTATTATTATTGTGTATGGGTATGATGTGTGATTGGGGGCATGATCATGATAGGGTGCACATGTGGCGGTCAGGGGGCAATTTGGGGGGTCAGTTCTCTCCCTCCTTTATGTGGGTTCAGGGGATGGCACTTGCATCATCAAGCACTTTACTGCTGAGTCATCTTGCCTACTGTGTACTTAGAGTTTATGGTGTGTGTGTGTGTGTGTGAGAGTGTGTGTGTGTGTGTGTGTGTGAGAGAGAGAGAGAGAGAGAGAGAGAGAGAGAGAGAGAGAGAGAGAGAGAGAGAGAATTGGCTGTGTTTCTTAAGTCACACAGGGCAAGTGTTCAGGGCTTGGGTGCATGCTCTCCAAACTTTTTATTGGCCAAGTCTTTGCCACATTGATCACCTCCTTTTGGAAGATCCTTTTTGTCCTCTTTTGCAGTGACCTACCTCAGGCCCCTATTTCCACTCACTTTGTTTTGTCTTGGGCTTTTGTATGTGTGTGTGTATGTATGTATGTATGTATGTATGTATGTATGTATGTATGTATATATGTATGTATGTGTTTAAAGGTTTCCGTAATTATTTGTACGTGTGTATTCCTGTGTAGGTATGTGCACATGAGTGCAAGGGCCCACTAGAGGTATCAGATCCCCTGGAATTGGAATTACAGATGGTTGTGCATCACCTGACATAGGTGTCCTCTGCAGGTGTCTCCAGAACCCCTCCCCCCCGCCTTTTCTTTTGAGGCGTGAAATTTCCTAGGTAGCCTGGGCTAGTCTCAGACTCATGTCAATCCCACCTTTGAGTGCTGGGATTGCAGGTGGGAGCCAGCAGGCCTACTGGACTTTTGCCTTTTGGTTGCAGATGACTGCCTTTTCCCAATCATTGTCTGAGTTGCCCTTCCCTCCCCTCCTTACTCCTCTTTCTCCTTTCCTCCTCTCCCCTCCATTCACTCTTCTCATGAAGCCATTGGGGGGGGGCTCTCTGGAACCCCAGTGTTTCCCTTTTTCCCATCTCCTTTAGTACTCACTCTTTCCTTTTTGGGCATTGGGTTTGTAATCTGAAGCAGTCTGGCCCCATCGGTGCTGCCCAGGGACATAGCACTGCAGTCCTGTGGTTTGGCCTTGCTATTTCGTGCTCTGTCTTGGTTGAACTCCCAAGGCTTACCTTACACTGACTTTTTCTGTCCTTGGAGTTCACATCCCAGTGTTTGGCTTACGTGATTGAGGCAAAGCTCATAGCTCTCCTGAGTAGTTCCTTATCCGATGTGGGGTTCCCCTCTGTATGCTGTGAATATGTCTTATTAAGATTGGTTAATAAAGAAGCTGTTTTGGCCAATGGCTTAGTAGAATAAAGCCAGGTGGGGGAATTTGAACAGAGATATATATAGAGAGAAGGCAGAGTCAGGGAGATGCCATGTAGCTGCCGAAGGAGAAAGACGTCAAAACAGAACCTTACCCCAAAAAACCACAGTCTTGTGGCAATACACAGATTAATAGAAATGGGTTAATTTAAGATGTAAGAGTTAGTTAATAAGAAGCCTGAGCTAATAGACCAAGCAGTGTTGTAATTACTATAGCTTCTGAGTGATTATTTGGGTCTGGGCAGCCAGGAAACGAATGAGCAGCCTCAGATTACAGGTGGTGCCCAATGTTGGTTGCCCCAATGTTGCAAATGAGACTTTGGCTGATTGCCCAGGTAGCCAGTTGTCTCTGTCATTTACTGTACAATTTGAAAGTTGCTTCATTGCATATCCTGTTTACTCAAGTCCTTTTATTTCCCTTCTCAGGGCCTTGATGGGGTTGAAAACTAGATAGTCATAGTTACTTTCCTCTTACGACTTAGCCAAGCCATTTCTAACATAAGACTTAGACTTCTTAGGATAGGCTTACTATCGAAATATTTAGCATATATTTCTTGCTTGATGTAGTTCATGCCGCTTGTGATTCTAACTTTTATACTTGATATTTGTTCTTGTTGTATATAGTTTTGTATTTGGACAAAAGGGAGAGGTGCAGTGGGAACTCCTTCTTTGGGATGCTAGCCCACTTTGGGCGTGGTCTCGTGTATTTTATATGCAGGTGTAGGGGCATGCGGGAGCCCCTTGGCTGCTGGATTCAGTTTCTGTTCTCATCACATGCAGAGGACTCTGGACTGCTACCAATTCTGTGAATTGATTCCCTTATAAATAAACCTGTTTTATACTCCATTCTGGGCTAGTGTGGAAAGATTTCTTATTGCAACACTTATCTATAAAGGGAGAACCCTAATTTCCATCTTGCTTTCTCTTTCCCGGCCCCACTTCCCATTGATTGCTTCGCCCCTCGTCTTTTCACTGGGCCTATGGAAATGTCTGGTTGACATCTTCCCCTGTCACCGAATGCTGCTGCCTCTTGTTCTCATAGAAGTTCGTCTCTCTTCCTAATGGTGGGGAAGTATGGGAACCTTTTACCTATCTTGCTGGCAGTGGGCCCCGGTTCTCACCTGTGTGATCTTGAAATAGTTTCTTAGCCTCTCTGGGCCTGTTTCCCACTTGTGGAAAGAAGTCATTGTTCTCTTGGGTGGTCAGAGAAGGTGAGATCCTTACCATGCCTAGAACAGCAATTGATACAAAGGTGTTCTCCAAGAATGAGCCTGCTTCTTCCTCCTCCCCTCAGGTAATGTGACTGCAGTCACGGTCCCTCCTCCAAGGATTTGGACCCTTGGTAGTCTGCTTCTTTCCAGATCTCTATGGATAGGTATGGATGGGCCTGACAGTGCAGGCCCCTGGACCCAGTGCGTGTGTGTGTGTGTGTGTGCGCGCACACACACATGTGCAAAGTACATGCATGTGCGTGTGGATTTCATTGGTCTGGAACTTGCTGATTCAGCTAGGCCCCAGGGATCTGCCTACCCCTGCCTTTGCAGTGCTTGGATTATAAACATACCCCACAGCTAGCTTGTCTGCTTGTACGTGTCCTCTTTCTTTTCTCTCTCCTTCTCCTCCTCTCTCTGTCTATC
>NC_022019.1:9273782-9293514 GCF_000317375.1 Microtus ochrogaster
TATCTATCTATCTAGACAGGGTCTCAGTATATAGTCCTGGAACTCACATGTAGACCAAGCCAGCCTCTAATTTACAGAGCTCAGCCCACCTCTGCCTCCTGAGCGCTGGGATTAAATCCCAGTGTGGGTTCTGGGGATCAAATTCAGGTTCTTCTGTTTGCAAGGCAAATGCTTTGCCAGCTAAGCTGTCTCCCCATTTCCCACTCTCCCATTCTTCCACCCTGGAGATCACTGACGTTCACCTCCATGGGTCCTAGTTCTGACCCAGAACCTCCCTGCCTCATCGTCTGTCGCCTTCCTTGGTCCATTACGGCAGCTGCTGCCAGGCCTTCGGCTTCCTCACCTTTGCTTCTTTACACTTAGTTCTGGACTTGAGACCATGGGTAGTTTGGCACTGCCCCCACTGGCACCCTTTGGGCCCTGAGCTCTGGGTCTGCCCTCCTACGCCCCACCAACTGCTTCTGACCACCTAACTGCCTCTGCTTTCCTCACTGCTACAAGATACATCTCTTCTTAGCTTACAGAGAAACCAGGACCCCAGACGGGCTCATCTTCCTGTCAGTGTCCTTCAGGCTCTTTCGTTTTCCAACCCTCACTGTAAGGGTGCAGGTGTCTCTTCTTTCTGTAGGCCAGCGGTTCTCAACCTTCCCAATGCTGCAACCCTTTAATACAGGTCCTCATGTCGTGGTGACCGCCAGCCATAAAATTATTTCGTTACTACTTCATAACTGCAATTTTGCTGGTGTCATGAATCATAATGTAAATATCTGATATGCAGGATATCTGATATGTGACATTGGGAAAGGGTCTTTCTGTCCCAAAGGGTTGCAGCCCACAGGTTGAGAACTGCTGCTCCAGGGGACGTTGACAGTGACAGGGAGGTGTGATGTTCATGAACCACCCAGATACCACAGGACCGAGTCCTGACTTTACACCTGGGGCATGTGACCTAACCTCTATCACCTCAGGTCCCTTCCTTGCAGACTGGGGGACATTATTAACCTCAGACGTATCTTGCGAGGTTACTGAAAGAAAAAAATGTGACAATGTCTGCCCCGTCCCCTGCGTGGTGAGGCTCTCAGTAAACGGTGCATGAGATAGTCATCTATTTCGCCTCCCTTGGGTGACCCAGTCCAGGGTCTTCAGCCCCTCCTCCATCCAATGGCTCCTCTAGAGCATTTCTGCAGACCGGGGCCAGCTTTGTTGTCTCAGATAAACAAGTCCATTCTAAACTTTATACTGGCATTGTAAGAGGATTGTTGTCATGTGATCCCCCCTTCCTCACGTCCCAGTTCCCGCACCTGGTGTGTGTCCTGGCTTGTGTTTTGAGACCGTGTCTCTTGTCGTCCAGGGTGGCTTTGAACTCACTTTGTAGCTAAGGATGACCCTTGTACTTCTGATTCTCCTGCCTATTCCACCTGAGGGCTGGGATCACAGACGCGCCCTGCATGGATCCGCCGGCTTCTGTACTCACCACTCTCTGTATTCTGCTAGTGATCTTCTTGGGTTTTGCAACTGACTCCCTCCTGGTCCTTGGGTACTTGCTCGGCACTCCTTCGTCTCCCAAGCTCACAGGGAGTGTTCTGGTCTTAGAGTGTTCTGGTCTTAGTTTCCATTCGGGCTGCTAACTCCGCCATCCCTTTCGATCTCTCCATCTCCAGTCCAGGCGCTCAGGAACTGAAGCACCAGTGGTCTCGAAGACATCATGTGTCTCTTTTCGGTGCCCTCTCCAGCCACTCCTGGACTCAGCATGTCTGAACAGCATAACCTATTTATTGGTTTAGGCTTCTCTTTTGCTCACCTCAGTGGTGCCCTTCTGAGAGCATATTCCCAACTCTTTGGTGTGACGTCTTCAACTTCTTCCTGGCTCCTGCTTGTGTATCTCCGGGTCCAAGGTCTCTCTACCGCGCTTCTCCACCCCGCTGCCATGCTTTAGGGTCTTCGGATTTGCCGATGGGTCTTGGCTTCCGGGATGCCCCCTCTTTCCTCTCTTAATTTTTCTCTACGGTGTCTTTTCCTTCTAACACACATTACCATTTGCTTGTTTATAGTGTTTAGAGTTTATTTGCGGTTACAGCATTCTTTATAATTATTTGTGGACTTCCTCTCCTCTTTAGACTATCCACTTCCGGGAGGCGGGGCTTGTGTTCTGTAAATCTCTGCCTTTCTGTGACCTGAAACCCAATAGGTGCCAGGAAGCATTTGGCGAATCAGTTTCTGCTGAGACCATTCTCCATTCTGCAGAGATCGCCCTTCACAGCTGCTCCTGGGCACCTGACCTCAGAGCCCTCTAGGTTGATTCCTCTGAAATCCGAAGTGCGGCAGCACCAGTTGCGAGTCACATCTGCTGAGACACCGTGATCAGGATTCTGGGCACCACAGTTTTCAATAGGGAAGGTCCTAGGCCTGGACTGCCTACAGCATTTATGAGAGTCAAACCGAGATCCTGCTGTAAGGGTCATCTAGCTGGCTTGCATGGTGCCAGGCCCTGGGGGTGGGGGTGGGGGGAGAAGCAGCTCTGCCTTCCTGCATTGGACCTCAGGGTCCAGTGACTTGGGCTAGAAGGATGAGGTGGGAGTCGTCCGGTTCTGGAGTAGCCAGACTGCTGCTTTCTTGAAGGTCTGGAGTTTAGCGCACTGTGGCCTGGCTTCCTTTGGGGACACTGTTGAGTAAAGACAGTGATGGTGGATCCTGACTGCCCCCACCCTGCCAGTCATTCTACAAGTTGACACTGGCTCACAGAGGCGCCTTTGAAAACATCCCCCTGCCGTGCTGTCTCCCAGACAGCCCAGGATGCTGCAGCTTAGTCACCCAGGGGCCACAGCCTTAAACCCGTGTCTTTTTCTTTTTTCTTTTTTGCAGAGAAAATAAAATGTGTTGTAATTGGGAGAAATCCCAGCCGGCTTGGGGCAACAGTTGCATAACAGGTTTAGCAAATGTCTGTCCTCTGATGGTCGAGCTTAGCCTGGGTCGCCAATGGTACTTCCTGTGTCTGACGAGCTCCTGCGTCCGTCAGACATGGCTGGGCAGAGCCTAATTCCAGAACCCGGAGGTTCCGACTGTCCACATAGTAGATGATGCATGCTGTGGCTGGAGCAAGCCCCTGCTCCTGTATTTCAGTGTGCCGAGAGTTTTTACCCCCCAGGATGGCTGGGAAGGGTGCTTCTGAGATGTACCTGTAGGCTGGGGCTCAGAAGAGGTGCACATATGTTCTGTTATGCTGGCATTGAAGCCATTTTAAGCTAGGGGACAGACAGCCTTCTGTATTTAATTCCTGGTCCTGCCTTTAAGCAGTTTCAGTGTTGAGGAAGTCATCTCTCTGAGCTGTGTTAGAATTCTGTTGTCCACGAGGGCTGTACGCTTCTCATCTGAAGGCGGAAAGAGTGGCCATGCTTGGCCTGTCTTCCATTTGCTCCGTTTGCATCTTAGGGATGATGCAGCCAGTTTTGTGAGGAGCCCAAAGTGTTTTTTGTTTTCGTTTTGTTTTTTGAGACAGGGTTTTTCTGTAGCTTTGGAGCCTGTCCTGGAACTAGCTCTTGTAAATGAGGTTGGCCTCGAACTCACAGAGATTCACCTGCCTCTGCCTCCCGAGTGCTGGGATTAAAGGCGTGCACCACCACCCCTCGACCCAAAGTGGCTTTTTTTTTTTGGTGTTGTTGTTGGTTTGTTTTTTCTTGTTTGAAACGGACTTTTGCCATTGTAGTCCATGCTGGCCTCTGACTCCTAATCTTCCAGTTTCAGCTTCTCAAAGTGCTGAGATTATGTATTACCCTACATACAGAGAACATAGGTTTTTTTTTTATTTTGTTTTGTTTTCTGTTTTTCTCTCTCTCCCTCCCTCCTCCCTCCCTCCCTCTCTCCTCCTTTCTCCCTCCTCCTTCATTCCTCCCTCCTCTCTAAGTGTGGGTGTTGGTGTCATGGCATCAGAGGTCAGAGGTCAGCTTTGAGTGCTGACCCTTACCTCCCCTCTTGTTGGGACAGTGTCTCTTGTTCACCACCGCACAGGTCAGGCTAGCTGGCCTGGCAGCTTCCAGAGACTGTCCTGTCTCCACCCCTCATCTTGGGATAGAACAATGAGATTATAGACAGCACTATGCCTGCCTTTATGTAGGATCTGGGGATGAAAACTCTGGTTCTCACTTGTGTGACAAGTGGCTTTTCACTGAGCCACCTCCTGCGCCTGGGATTAAAGCCCTATGCAGGCTGCTCCTCATATTTTATTTATTGTTAAACTGGGCTTTTAGGGAAAAGGGTAAATTCATGTAGGGCAGTGGGATTCCCTGTGGCTTTGACCTCTTACCCCGTTGAGCCCTCAGCTGCCTGCTGCTGTCTTTACCTGGGACACAAGGGAAGAGGAGGTGACCACCAGAAGGCACAGGGCTGTTGCTTGGGGGTTCTCTATGCACTAGCATTGCACACCCTCATTCTCATTTTGAGAATGTCCTCTGGAGCACCGGACAAATGGGTCTAGGGGTGTCTTGGGAGGGAGACCCCGGGATCAGCTGGCTCTGAACTGTGTATTGTCCTGGTTTCTGTGCTAGCTGATCTGTGTAGAAACAGCTGTCATTGTCTTGGGGTCCCCTGGCCTCCCTTTCTTCATGGTTTTTTGCTGGTACTTGGCATCAGGAATCAAAGGTGGGGATGAGTGCTGGCTTGTGGGTCACAGGTCTTGCCCTCACAGCCTCTGACTCAGCTATGGCCTGAGTGCAGGGTGCTCTCTGTTGGGACATGGCAAGGTGGTTAGGGGTGCCCCCAGGCTCTCTGGTACCTGGATTAAAAGTGCCGGGTAGCTGGTAGGTGATTAGTTTCAAGGAATTGGACCCAAAAGGATGTTTCTGGTGGTGGTGGTGGTGGTGGTGGTGGTGGTGGTGGTGGTGGTGGTGGTGGTGGTGTGCGTGTGCGTGTGCGTGTGATCTGCCCTGTGCATGGGTGTGCAAGTGAGCTGTGTGCATCTCAATGAAGAAGTGAGAGGTGGCTTCCCATAGTCACCATCTCTGGGTTTGGTTGCTCCTGTAGCCTCCAATCTGTTGCCTCCCTAATTCATGGTAATGTCTGGCTACCCTCAAGCAATGGTACTCATTGTAAGATGGATGCCTCACCCATGGGGTCTGATAACCAAGAGGATAGGTGCTTATTACATCAATTCCTTGAAGGGAGATAGACCATTCTCAGGGACTGTGCACATCAGAGGGAAGGAAAGGGTCTATGAGGCCTTGTGCTGGTTCCGTTGTATCTCAGCTTGTGTCTAGGCCTGAAGCTATGGGTGTTAGAACAGAGATGAATGCCGCTCATTCTGCTACATCACAGCAGGTCCCCTAGACACCAGCTCATCTTAGGGATCTCCTGATGATCTGCTTTGTGGACTAGGTCCTGATCCCTGGTGAGAACGCTTTGTTGTTTTGGGGTTCCTGAAGCTCAAGCTCAGCATTCTCCCTCAGTTCCCTTCTGGGAACTTCTTGGTGACTTACAGAGACCAGTCTGTCCTAGGGGTGAGAACATTGACTGTCTGAGCAGGGGAAGGTGGAAGCAAAGGTAGGAAAAGGGAAACACAGCTGGGCCAGAGGTATTGCTTTTCAGAATGGGGCCAGAATTAGTGAAAGCAGGAGTGGCCATGAAGTTTCGGGTTTGCCTAAGTAACTTACCTTACTGCCCCAGGTAGGAGGAAGGGAGAAACTCGAAAAGGCACAGCAAAGATACAAGGGTGTTTTCCAGAGATGCCAAGGACACCGGAGCTTGTTTTGGAGGTGGAAACTCATAGTGGTTACTTGTTCCCCGGGAAGGTGAGGGTGTGGCTGGGCATACTTCCCTTGTTAGCTTTCCTTCGGTTTAATGCCCATAGCTGCACTGATGCAGTGCAAGAGGACCCTCTGCTCCTGCTGGCCAATCCCAGGTGAGAGAGGGGCACCTGAAACATGCACTTGATGGAGTCCCATTTCTCCTGGGGGCAAATCCAGCACTACATGCACGGACCTCCTGACCACACCACCATGCGACTATGGCGGTCCCTGGCCCAAGAAGAGGCCTTGGTGACTCAGTTTGTTTTCTGGTTGCTCTGGTGGGGGATGGACCCTTTTCTGTGTCTAGCCAGTGCTGGGTAGTTCCACAGAAGACACAATAGAAGAAGAGATTTAGTCTGATTGAAGTCAAGCCCAAGAAAGCACCAAAGTGTAAGAAGGGAGTCTCTCTCCCCCTCACCCCTTCTTGTGCATGTATGTGGTATGCATGTGTGCGTACGTATGTGTGTTTGCATACATACATGTTTGGACGTGTGGGCAGATCCAAGTGTGTTTTTAGGGAGGCTTGAGCTTGATACCAGGTGTCTTTCTCCATGTATATGGAGGCAGGGTCTCTCAGTTGCCCCCCACCACCAGTTTGTTCCGGGACAGCTGCCTTCACCTCCCATGTGCTGAGGTTATAGGTGGGCCACCGTATCTGTCCAGCATCTACATCAGGTTCTGGGGTCTGAACTCTGGTCCTCGAACTTGTACAGCAAGCAGTTTGCCTGTGGAGCCATTTCCCTTGGAGCCTGGAGTTCCCTCCTTAATGAAGCCATACATCAAACTATTTTTCCCCCTTTAGTCTCATAGCGTTTCCAGAAACATCTGAGTTTCTAAGCACTTGGGCGTGCTGGGAAGGGAGAGGGTTCAAGGAACTCACTTCCAGAATTATTGAAGATTGACAAATGTGTGTTAGAGGTTCAAGGATGTCAGCTCAGAAATGGCCTTTAATTATAAACAGAGCAGCCCTCACAGTCTGCGAGTTGCTTTAGCCCTCAGCTACTTGTTTACTTCTGACAGACCCTTTCAAGTTTTGGATTGGAGCAGGAGAAGTTGAAAATGCAATGTGCTGTCACGGGGTGTATAGCGCCAGGACTACAGATAGCAGTGGGCTCTGTGGACCCTCAAATGTAGGGTTCTCCTCTCAGGCTTGGGAGCGGGCCTCCATCATCAGTATGGCGACACGTCCCAAGACCTTGCTCCTTGTGTTTTATGACAATGACATCCTAAGAAAGTTCCTGAAAGTCCCTTTCAGACCTTGGAAATCCAAAGTGACTGTAAAGATGGGCTGTCCCCAGAAGCCTCTGCACAATTGAGGGCAGATGTCTAATCTCAGAGCAGCCAGAGAGAAGGGACCAGGAAGTATAGGGGAGTGTTTTATTTTTCATCCCAGAGGCAGGACCCCAAGGAAGAGAGGTTTAGGCTCATCTTTCCTTGCAGTTCAAGGGCTATATTGACTGCACAGCAAGTGTGACTCAAACTCATGGCCTCTGTTCCTTGGGGCAGTGTGACTTCTAGGTGCTCTATTTAGACTTGGATATTGATGTAGACTCCCAGCCAGAGCAATTCTGCCTTGAGAAGAACGCTGGGATGGAGGATTGTTTGCAGTGCATTCTGGGAGAAGAGCCAGCTGCTCATGTCCTTTTTTTTGGGGGGGGGGGCTGCCTTGTCCCAGAATTCCAAAGTGCCCGCCTCAAAATTATAGTTTATTTTGTTGATTTGAAATCGCCAGCAAGAGCACAGGCCCTTCATTCGGGCAGCTCCAGAATGTTGACTGACTCCAGCCCCGCCCTGGAACCTAGGGGAGAATGTCCCAGATGTTTCTGGAGGGCTCTGTTTATAGCACTCTGACTCTTGCCCGCCGGAGACCTTTCACAAGTTCATCACCAGGAAGCTGAGTCATCCAGGGGTCAGCTGGCATGATCAAAAGTCATCCAGTGCTGCCAGCAGCACAGATAGCGTTGGCTGGGCACTTGGGGGGAGCGGTGTAGGAGTGGCCAAGTGGATGAGCTCAAGCTCCTCCTCCCACAGCATCCCCTCTCTCGGGATGAGGATTGGGGTGGCAGCTGCACATCCTGGGGTAAACAGCAAAGAGCCATCTCCTTCCATTCACTCAGATTCTTTCCTTCTCTGAATCCAAGGCCGAGGTCAGAACCTGACAGAAACACAGTGCAGAGGATAAAATGCCTTCCTTATGTCTCATGTTTGGGTTCAGCTCCCAGGCTCATCTCCGCACCCTGACCAGGTTTAGGGGCCAGCAGTCCCCTAAGTCACTCATCCACATTCCCGTACCACAGTCCCACGTGCCCGAGTCCCTTTCTTTTCTTTCCTGTGTGTGTATGTGTGTGCACGCGTCTGTGTTTATAAAGGCCAAAGGACAATGCTTAGTCATTACTCCTCAGGTACTGTTCACCCTGTGTGTGTTTCATACACACCAGCTTCACCTTCCCCAGCCTTGGCGTTGTTACTGCTTTGAGTCAGGGTCTCCTATGTAGCCCAGGCTGGCCTAGAACTCACAGAACTCTGCTTGTCTCTTCATCACGAGTGCTGGGATTTAAAAGGCTGGTGCTACCATGCCTAGCATTACCTTGCCTTTGTGAGACAGGCTAGGCTATTTGGCAAACTAGCCCCAGGTTTAACCTTCCTTTCCCGGTGCTGGGATTGCAAGAGTGAGCTGATGTGCCTGGCTTTTTTTTTTTTTTTTTTTTTTTTTAAATGTGGATTCTGGACATCTGACTCGGGCCTTTTGCAAGTACTTTACCAATGACTGAGCTATCTCCCAACCACAGGCAACTTTCTCTTTGTCCTACACATCCTCAACTTTCCCATCCTCAGCCTTGGTGTCCACCTTGCCATCACTCACTAATCTAAATTAGGTCCCCTGCACCTCATCTTATAGCACTGCCTATTTAAGATGGAGTTTGGGGTTTGGGGTTTCCTATTTCTCCCCTACTAGATCATAAATACCTCAAAGGCCGGAACCCCACCCACCTTGCTGGGCTTTGCCCCCAGGAGCACACTAGTGGGTAGCCTGTGGGAAGATCTCTGGCAGGACAGCCATTTTTCCCTACTGGGAATTCTGCAACCTGGGCTCACTCTCACCCTAGCCCCTCACCTTTCTGTCACCCCTGGTAGCTCTTCTCTTAGGCGGTTTTGGTTTAAATCACACGCCCTCCTCGTTCCTTCTTCCTAGGGAGAAGATTTTAGTTCGCCTTGGCTCTCACCTGTAATGGAAGCTTTCTTCCTTCTTTGCGTCCAGAGAAAACTTAACTCCAAAGTGTCAGGAATACATTGTGCATGCCACATAACGTCGGTTTAACGAGCGGGCCCCAGAGACTGAAACCTGGATCTTGTGATTGATCCTTTGGGGTGTCCTTTCCCGAGGCCTGTGAGTGTGATGCTTAGGGTTTCCTACCTGGTATCATCCTTCTGGAGACGAGGTAGAAGGTCCGTGAAGGAAGGGACACTGGTCCAGGTAGCATGGCTGGCCTGACCGCACATGTCCCTATGCTGTCGAGATTAACAGTAGAGTTTGTGCCAATTATGAACCCGGGAACTTATCTCCAAACCTTGGACCTCTGGGACGCTCTGAACCCTGGGACTCAGCTTTGCTGGTGTTCATGGCCTTGGCCGTATCCCTGTATGTTGTGCCCCGGACTCTGGAGGCACACATGGTAGTCAGTCTGGGGAGCACTTCAGACCCTGCTGTGTGCATGTGGGTGAAACCTTGTTGGCTCCCGACTCCTTGGCCATTGTTAAAATGTCTCGGTGAGGCACAGTGACCAACAGTGGATAATTCTCACAAGAAGCAGCCGCACAGATGCCTCGCCTGATATAATTACACGCAGAGGAATGAGCAAACGAAGGCTGGCGACAGGACCGCTCTGAATGCTGCTTTCTTCCTCTGTTTATTGGGCTAATCACTGGGCACACCGTAGAAGGTGTGGTGGCTCTGTGAAGGGTGTGGAAGCCGGCCTTGTAGAAGCTGGCAGGGCCGCACCCAGTTTGGAGGCATGCTCAGTGTGCCCATCTCCCGATGCGGTGTGGGTTTCTGCTGAGCTGCACCCCCTGAATCCCGGCCCCCCTCCCTTCCTTGGTATCAATGCCAAGGGCTGTGTCTCAGAGCCACCGGCCTTGTCACCCACCTGGTCTCTTACACAGACACATTGCTGGTTTTCGTCCATCCCCTTGCTCCTGAACAGCTGGGATGTGTCCTGGGAGGGTGTCTCCTGGGGAGGCGAGCGACTGTCACAGGCTGGGGAAGAAGTGCTGTGTCATCCAGGCTGGTTGGCCTATGGGAGGAACAGGGCTCGGGTTTTGTGGCCTAAGCATTTTGTCTTTCTTTTCAGATGCTTTCTCCATACACTTCTGGGCTAGGGACAGTGCTGTGGGGGGTGGGGGGGAGTGCGGGGAGGGCTGACCCCGCAGACAGCCTGGGCAGACAGATAGACAAAGGCTAGCTCCTGGAGGGCTGGCCTGCAGGAGACCTCAGGGAATTCTGAGTCCAGACTCTTGAGACACATGCTTGCAGCAAACTGTAGATTAAATCTTTTTGAAATTGAGACTAAATATACATATACATAAAATATGTTGTTTTGCCCTTTTTAAAACTCTGTGTGTATGTGTGGGTATGTTCACGTGTGGAAAGGCCAGAGATAACCTGGAATATTATTCCTAAGGAGCTGCCCATCTTTTTTTGTAAATTTTTAAATTACATTGACGTGCGCGCGCGCACACACACACACACACACACACACACACACACACACACACATGTATGTGCTTTGTCTATATGTATGTCTATGTACCACATGTGTGCTTGGTACCCACAGAGTTCAGAAGAGGGCATTGGCTATCCTAGAACTGGAATGACAGATAGATGTAAGCCATGATACAGACACTGGGAACTGAGCTCAGGTCTTCTATAAGAGCAGCAAGTGCTCTTAACTGCTGAGCCATCTCTCTAGCCCCTGATCATGTCTTTTGAGAGAGGGTCTCTTTTTACCCAAAACTGCTAGGCTGGCAGGCCAGAGAGCTCCAGGGATCCTTACCTCCGTCGCCAGTGCCTCTTTCTGTGCCTGGCGTCTGCATAGTTCTGGGGGTTGAGTCCTCGGGCTCGTTTGGCAAGCACACATTACTGACAGAGCCATCTCTTGCCTTTTCCACACATACCCGCCACTGATGTTTAATGCTTTTCCTTTGTGATGTGGCCAGACTCAGACATCTTTTCATCTTGCAAAACTAAACCCCAACTCTTAAAATAACGAACTCCTGTTTCCCCGCTCTCCAGACCCTAGCAGTCTCCATTCTGCTCCTCTTTGAATGGCGTTCCTTTGGTGCCCATGCAACCAGAATCTGCCCTTTTGCAATTGCTTATTTCAGTCAGCATAATGTCTTCCAGGTTCACCCATTATGGAACATGTCAGAATTTTCACCCTTTCTAAGGCTAGGCAGTATTTCATTGTACGACTAAGATCACATTTATCTTTGTCTGTGATGGACAACCGGACTCTTTCTGCCCATCCAAATACCCCGAGATCCTGCTTTCATTTCTCCTTGGTGTGGTATCCCCACAAGTGGAATTGCTGGATCCTTGGAAACTCTGCTTTTAACTTTTAGAAGAACTGCCTGGCTGTCCTTTAAACATCCCTACAGTAGTAAATAGTGTGTCTGAAGGAGAATGGCTCCCAAAGGCTTCTGTATTTGGATGCTAGGTCTCCAGTTGGTGGAACTGTTTGGGAAGGATAAGGATTAGGAGGTGTGATCCTGTTGTAGAAGAGGTGTGTCACTAGGGGTGGGATTTGAAGTGTCAAGGCCCTTATCAGATCCAGTTTCTCTCTCTCTTCTCCCCTCCCTCCCTCCGTGCCTCTATCTTGAGGCTAAGATGTAGGGTTTCAGCTAGTGCTCCAGCTGCATCCTTACCTGTATGCTGCTCTGCTCCCCACCATGACCATCTACCCTTGGAAGCTGTAAGCAAGCCCCCAGTTAAATGCTTCTTTGTATGAGTTCCTTGGTCATGTTGTCTCTTCACAGCAATGGAACAGTAGCTAGGACAAGTGCACGAGGGTTCGCGTTTTCCCTGGTTTTCAGCCTCTCTACACCCTTGGTTCTTTTTCTGACAGCGTCTCCCTGTACAGCCCTGGCTGAGCTTGAGTTTATATGCTTCCTGCCTTCACGTCCCAAGTGCCGGGATTTTAGGTGTGCACCACCGTGCCTTTCTAGGTGTGTTTAAAAACGTATTTTTAAATACAGGTGTTTTAAAGCTGCAGATAAGTCCATTGTACATTAATTACTGTACATTAATGTTGGAGGCTTACCTCCTTCAACTAAACATTCCTACACACTGACGCACCTTTGTTTATCGATGGTGCCGCCAGTTAAGCAGATTCTGAGGCTTGACATTCTGACTGTGTCCTTAGAGACAGTGTTAGCTCCGTTTCTTCCTTCAGCCTGTGTTTGCAGTTGTACAAGATGGTGAACAAAAGCACTAGGAGTCTGCCTGTCAAGCCTCCATGCCAGTGGGCTCCCAGAGAGGTGACACTACCGCTCAGTGTCTCTGTCGTGGCCAAGCTGCACAGGAAGTTGGGTCTCCTAACTTCCAGAACATTTTGGGGGACCATCTGTTTGGCAAAGTGAGTCTCACCACCATGTCAGCATTTGTACCGGGTGTGCATTCCTAGAGAATCTCAGGCCAGAACACCTGCATCCCATCTCTGGGCTGTGGGGAGGCTGAAGTCCTCCAACGCAACAGGGGTTGGGGGTCATGGGCAGGGGAGGGAGGCTCTCCTATGTGCAGACCTGCAGCTAATCTCGACCTTCACTTGTGTGCCATCCTGCGGCAGCCACACTTCCCTGCACTCCAGAAGTCATCCAACGAGGCCAAAGGCTTGCCCTTGAGGGGAGCTTGGCCATCACACACCACAGTGGTCTCAGTGTATCTTGTTGCACAAGGACCCTCTCCAGCCCTGGGCTGGAACTTTAGTACCCAGTAAAGGTGAGCCAGGAGGCCAGGTGAGCAAGCTTCCTGGAGCACTTTGTTTGCCACCCTTTTAGCCCATGTAAACTGATATTAGTGGCAGCTCCCCATCCCCCACACTAGGTAGCTGTCCAAGTTCCCTTTGTTATATAACCAGGATTAATTTAAGCAGCTCTATCCCTTCATTCAGAAATGGCAGGGAAGAGGAATGACTTGGGAGTCTTGGTGTCCCCAGTGGGACAGCCTGGGCAACTTCCCTTCCTCCTGGGTCTTTGCTTTCATTCTGTCGAGTGGGATGGCAGAACGGAAGGGTACCTCAGGTGTGCCGGAGTCTACAGGCAGTGTTTGATGGGTGGTTTCGCTCCCACCCCGGGCAGATAGATCTCAAGAGCGTCCTTCTCCAAGCAAGGAGTGTTGAAGGAAGGAATTAGCATAAACAACAGTTCCTGGGACTCTGGGTTTTTTTTTTTTTCCCCAAAAACCAAAACCAAACCAGGATTAGGTAACTGCTTGCCAGACCCAAAGTGAAGGGCTTTTGTCTTCACACCCTTTCTGGAAGATGATGCCTTCCAGACGAGGAGACACATCATTGCCTGAGACCATGGTTGGTGGAGGAAGAAGCCTTCACTTGAGATGCCTCTCCAGAGTCTACCCTGTGGTCGTCAGGAAGTGGAGGTGGCCCAGCCTCAAGCTCCTTTGGTCAGAGAGGATAGGAAATTAATGCTGTGGCCTGGAGTCCCCACCCAGGGCCCTGTGGCTAGGAACTTCCCCTCGGGAGCCCAGAGCCTGTTGTGTGGTTTATTGTCATCCTATTTTGTAGTCTAATGGGATTCTTTTTATACCTGTCCTGAAGTCCTGGGTGCCAAACATCTAGTTCTTTAGCAGCCAGCTAGGAGAACACTCCTCCAGGCTGGGTGAAGCTAGTCTGCATGGTGGATCTTGGGGAGAGTCCAGGCATCTATATTCCTAGAGATGGTTTCCCTCTCCCGCGTAGGGAACACACTGGTGGCTTCCTCCTCCTAGATTGGGAACACACTGCAGACTTTCTACAAGTCACTGTAGCAGAGACAAACCCTTATCGATCCCTTGGTCCCTGGACTAGCTGACCAACGTGCTTCCGTTTCCTCATTCCTTCACCAGGGGAAGCACACTAGGTAAGAGGTCTCTGCAGGTGAGGCAGCCGAAGGTCAGAGAGGTCAAGTAAGTTGCCAAGCTACAAAGTTGAATCAGGACTTCAGTGACTAGGTGGTAGAGGATTGGGCCATCTTTGTGACCCGGCTTCAGATCAGCTTTCGCTGTGCACCTGATGGATGGAGGCATGCATTGGTGGAGGATGAACTTGTGGAGGATGAACATGGAGATATCCTAAGGAGCTGTCCCTTCCTTTGACTATCAGACTGTTGAGACAACGCAGCCCAAGGTACTGGGATTTCCCCCCAGGAGTCTCCCACTTGGAGAAAGGAAGAGACTGGAGGCTGGTGGCAGTGTCCGCTGAGGGAGCTTATCTCCGGGGAGGAGTTCGCAACAGTTGTCAACATTTCAGATCACCTTGTAGGAGAGACCAGAGCTGAGGCAGTGATTGGCACTTGGCCTAAAACTGCCTAACTCACTCTACATTCCTCTTCCTTCTGTTTAAGCCAAAACCTCACAGCAGGACCCCGACAATGGAATGGGGGCGCCACTGGGCCTCTGTGTTTCTCTTCCCAGTGTGGGCACCTTGAATAAATCCCCTTTCCTCTGCTTTCCACAATGACTTGTGTTTTTTTTTTTTTTTTTTTTTTTTTTTTTTTTTTTTGGTTTTTCGAGACAGGGTTTCTCTGTGGCTTTGGAGCCTGTCCTGGAACTAGCTCTGTAGACCAGGCTGGTCTCGAACTCACAGAGATCCGCCTGCCTCTGCCTCCCGAGTGCTGGGATTAAAGGCGTGCGCCACCATCGCCCGGCCATGACTTGTATATTTAGTTGACCCATTTAAGACAGGTGCCTGAGTCTAGGTTGCTGGGACTGACCCTAACTCGGGTAATGAACTGCCAGTTCTCCTCCATGCCCCACTGTCCCCAGACTTTTGCCCACTGCCCCAGAGTGGCCATCCTCGGGCGTGAGGCCTCTCACCTGTCTCTGACCCTCTGACCCCGTCTCTATTCCATCCTGTCCCATCCTGTCCTATCCCATCCCTTCCCATCTTTATTGCACTGAGCTATCAATTAGCGTCCCCAGACAGAGAGTAAAAGCCGTGTCTCTGTGACGTCTTGTGTGGATGGTTGACGTGGGCTTCCACCGGACCCCGAGACTGGGTTTTTCAGCAAAATATAGTTGGAGGACAGGCAGAGGGCGCGGTCCCTGACCAGCTAGCTCTGTGTTACTTTTCCTTTGGAGCAGAACAAAGCGGGAGGTCCATGGTGGGGGGGAGGGGAGAGGGGGTAACACTTAGAAGGCGAATGAAAACTTTGAAGGTAGCCCTACCATGCCAGACAACCATTGCTGGCAGAGCCTCAGCCTGACCTTGCTTATCTTCCTGGATCCTTGTTCTCTCAGGCACGCGGCGTGAACCTGCCCCGGTACAGGCCAATAGGCTTCTGTGGTGCCTGCATGGGGACTCTTGTGTTAAATTTGTTCTTTTGTGGCCTGCCAAGCTTACCTATGCTTTGTGAAAATCACATGCTGTTTCTCCAGTTTGTCCTGACATCTTGTCCTTACTTGTGAATGGAGTGTTTACAAGCCATTCAAGTCCTCAAGACTGGCTGAGTCAGTGGGAGGCCTCAGAAGTGCGCTTTATTAGCAGGGAGTTGAACTGTGTCTCTTGGACGCATTAGCCTTTGGATACTGGTACGTTTCGAACATCCTGTTTAAAACACAGTGTTGGAATTGAGCTGCTGCTGTTTGGATCATGGCACCTGGCAAGACGGGCAAGTGTCGTGGTCTCTGGACGGCCAGGAAGTTCTGCAGTCCCCAGTGGAGTCCAGAGCGGCATGATGAACAATATAAGAAAGCCCACGTGGGCACAGCCCCGAATGCCAATCTTTTTAGACCTACTTCTCATGCCAAGGGAATTGTGCTGGAAAAAGCAGGGATTGAAGTCAAGCGGCTAAATTCTGCGGCCAGGAGGTGTGTCAGGGTGCAGCTCATCTAGAATGGCAGGGAGATTACAGCGTCTGTGCCCAGTGATGGCTGCTTGACCTTCACTGAGGAAAACCGTGAAGTTTTTGTTGCTGGATTTGGTCCAAATGGTCACGCCATGTTCCCAAGTACTTTCTAAGGCTGTTAAAGGAGCCAGTGTGTCTCTTTTGACCCTGTTCAAAGGCAAGAAGGAAACACCGAGAGAGCATGCGTTTTGACAATGGAAACACAATAGTAAATTTACATTTTCTGAAAATAAAAACAAATGAACTGCTATTATAGCACAGTTGAGAAACAGGTCCTTCAAGGGGGAGGCTGAGACAGGGCTCTGACCTGCTGAATGGATTGATGCCCTGATACAGGAAGAGGTCAGTTACCATGGGAGTGGAGGAGGGCCTGATGAGAGTGTTTGGCGAGATTTACTGTGTTGCTTGCCTTTGCCCTTTGGCCTTCCAAAATGCAGGGACCCTCCCCAAATATTGGCATATGTGCTTGGACTTCCCGGGCTGTGATCCCCAAACATGGTTGCTGTTACAGCTAGTTAAAAATGTTGTTATAGCAGAAGATGGCCTGAGACAATTACTGATTCAGCTCTATGTTTCTATCCCTCTAGATACCCTTCCTGCCCATGACCTCAGGGGGTATCTGGCCCAGATTCCTTTTCCGGAGACCAAATGGTGATATGTTGATTCAGCACTATATCTAGTTTGACTGGAGACAGTGGCCATGAGGTCTTTGGGGGAAGTGGCTCAGAACTTAGCCTGTGAGGACGCTGGTGTAGGCCATGCGTAGACAGAGCCCACTAAGAGCTGCCGGGACTTGAACTTGGGGGAACTGGGGGAACTTAGACAAAGGAGATGATTCTGTGTGGCTTAATGTGATCATAGAAGCAGTGCATGCTGGGGACAGGGAGGAATTTGGCTTAGAGCATCCCCGGAGTTGCGTCACTTGGTTCTCTACCACGATTTCCTCATGTATAAAATGAGGATGGCTTGCCGTTCTTTTCTTGTTTCTCTTACAGTATTTTCGGTAAATAGGGATAAGGGCATAGAGTCTGCCAGTCTGTCAATGACAGAAACAGGATTAGAGGCTCTGTTCTGAGTGGGCAGGAGTGACCCGTGTCTCAGGTTTCCCTTCTGTCTTCTAATGAGGTCACAGTTGCCCCCGTGAGATCCCAGGCCTGCTATCTGGTATCCTGGGAATTTGCCCCACCTGAAGGGTAGAGATCAGTTCATCCTTGAGGTGTGTCTCACTTGGGGTGTTCTGAGAGTGTCTTGAGTAAACTGGCCAGGCGTGGATTCTTTTGTCCCTCCCTGCTCTCTGTCGGGTCTTCTGGAGAAAGGATTAAACCCAAGTACAGCTCCCGGCGTCAGGAATGGGAGCCGGTGCCTGGTATCCTTGGAGCCATAGGCATGCTATGAGCTGCTGCCCTAGGTAGAGGGGACACCCAAGTGGTGTATGTGACAGGGGCCACAGCTTTGGAGAGAGCAGCCAGTCTGTCTGGGGACCCCGAAGGGAGGGTTTCTGTCTGTCCAGCCGAATGTCTGAGATTTCCTGCTGGCTGTTTTAAGTAGCATATAGCCATGCCTGGGAAGTTAGCTGATTCACGGGCTCAATTCTGGCCCTCCTTTCTGTTGTCTGGTCCTAACCTGCCTTTCCTAGAGCCATCTTCAGATGCCCATGTAATGTTCCAGCTCTTCCTCTGAGTCTTGGTCAGTGCTCCTCCTATCCCCATACCTTCCTGAGGGACATCCCTGCACATCATATCCCAGTCACACGATCTTGTCTGCCGGTTAACTCTGCTTGTCCACATGGTCCTCTTTCCTCAAATACCCTCCCCCCCATGCCTGTGCGCTCCTCCAGCTGGTTCATTGTCTCCATAACCTCTGTGAATGGGCTTGCTTTATATTTTTCTCGGAGAGTCTAGAAAATTAAATAGCCTAGAAAGAGCTGTAGTGACAAGTTCTGACAGCTCAATGCTCTGTCCCTTTTCCTAGCTGAAGCTTGAGTGGCCCCTCCCTGGCCACCTTGGAGGTGAGAGTCTTTGTGCCCTGGTGCGCCCCTGTGTGGCCATAGGGGGAGAAGCAGGCTTGGTTCTATGACTTTTCACACAGCCTGAGGAACTTTGTTACTCTGGCCAAGGTGGAATTCCATTCAACACACGATGCAGTTTGTCCCCCAGAAACAGCAAGTGTCTTGGCTGGAGCCTAGTTTAGTCAGCAGAGTGTTTGCCTGACATGCACAAGGACCTGGTTTAATGGCTAGCACAGCAAGCAAAACTAGCATTACCACCGAAAGCACACCCTACTGGACCCTGCGGGTTTCAGTGCTGTCCCGACACGGGGAGTGGCAGCTGTGAGGATCCTTCCTTGTCATAGGTAGCCAGGAAGGCAGGACTGCGGGACATGGACATAATGCCATTCAGAGGATGGGGATCCCTGAGGGTCAGGAGTGAAGGGAGGGCAGAACCTTTGCTGTTTGCATCTGAACACACTTTCTCTTGGCCGCCTCCTTACACTGGGGCCACCTGAAGAAATTCCGGAACTTCGGCGTGGTATCAGGCTCCTCCAGGCCCGTTCTCCTCACTGTTCTAACTCTGTCCTCCTAGCTGGTATTGCAGCTGGACCAGCCTTTCTGCTTGCTCCCAATTAGAAGTTCTCAGCAGAGGCGGTGCAGCCAGCATGGGAGGTCTCTGATCAGAATACACGTTCTGGAGCGCCCCCTGTGCGTGCTGTGTGGACTCCTGCTTCGCCACCGTTTCAGAAGACAGCAACGACCACTCGGGGTGGTCATCTTCTCTTGCTGCTCTCTAAACATCACAGGACGCGGATTTCCCCCTGATTAAATAGACACATAGGCCTGTCTTTATTTTCATACGTCTGGATGGGGAAGTATGTCTTGTGGGTGTGGTTTCTAAATCAGATGGTGTAAATTCAAAGCACGGAGGATGAGTTAGAGCAAAGCGTATCGACTCCTATGAAAGCAGTGTGATAAAATTCCTTACTTTGTATGCTAATTTTAAAGATTAACTTTTTACGAAAAGCAAAACGTGAGCTGGAATTCAGAGCTTATGGGTGAGCTGAGGTGTGTGCAATGCATCGTTAACGTCATGGTTTCTCCTCCGGGACTTAGCCCACTGCATCATTCTTGGTTAGTGGGTATGGGAATGATGCTGGCTGCTGGCTGTTTATACAGGATTTCAAAGGACCAGGATGGGACCATTGTGAGTCTGTCTTCTGTAGAGCAAAATGAAAAGGGGTGCAGGTTCTAATTGAGCAATGCTGGTGAGTTAGGGGTACTGGAAAGTTAGGGGTGCTGGTGTGTTTGGGATACTGGTGAATTAGGGGTGTTGGTATGTTAGGGGTACTGGCGAATTAGCAGTGCTTTTGGGTTAGGGGTACTGATGAATTAGGGGTGCTGGTGGGTTACGGTATTGGTGGATTAGTGTGTTGGTGGGTTAGGGGCATAGGTAAATTGAGTATTGAGGGCTTTACTGTTCATGCTGCTTCTAGAGTTTTGGGGTTCCACATTTGTAGTATTTGTAGTATTCCACTATTTGTAGACATCCCAAGGATTCTGGAAGAACTGACATGGCTCTACAAGGCCTGGGTGAATTTAGAGCTTCATTCCAAAAGACATTGCTTCCCACAGAACACTTGGCCAGAGGAGCCTCTTCCTGCTGGCCTTGGGCTGTGATCCACGGTGGGGTGAGTCATGAGGAGGTCTCTACTTGGGAATAAACTCCTAGGCCCCATCCTCTGTGTTGTGGGTGGCTGTTGGTGGAAGATGGCCTTGTGTGTCTGCAAGGCAGCCTCAGCTCCCAGTGTGGCGGGAACTCAGTGGAGTGCATGAGCCGAGCGTGTGT
>NC_022019.1:9293631-9307480 GCF_000317375.1 Microtus ochrogaster
TGGTTCTTGGTTTTCACATTATCTTCTGACCCTGGAAATGCCACATGTACTTTGAACCCGGGAAGGTCCACTCTCCACCCTCTTTTGAGAAACGTGAGACGGGAGATTGAAAGTCGCCAGCGGCTCTCGGGCAGAGTGCTTTGGTGATGACACACTGGTGCCTGGGCTGGGCAGCGTCCTGAGCAAGCGCTTTTGGCAGCTCCGGGGCCTCCCTTCCAGGTTTTCTTTTGTTCTTTTGGGCTGGACCTAGCTTCCATACCCCCCTTGTATCAGGTGGTGGGGAAGGTTCTGGGGTCCTATGTTTTCTATCTAAAGACAGGGCTGAGCTCCACGGGCTCGTTGCCTCTGGTTATATGATCCACGAGCTCACCTGGGACAGCACACACATTTTCCACTCTCCCTCCTCCCCTCTCCCCTCCTCCCCTAGGTAAGAGAACAGGCTACCTGTCTTATCCTGGGGAGGGTATGAGAAAGAGATGACCCCTCTCCTAATCTCTCTGGATGCTTATAGGAGGAGCCTGGCCTATGCATGTGTCATTGCCTGAAATCCCTCCTATAACGCAAGTGCCTGGTGCCCAAGGGGGCCTGAATGAGTGCCACACTCATGAGTGACAGAGCTAGGCTGAGCCCCATAGCACTTTGCTCTTTGCTGCCCCCTTGAGAGTGAGTGGCGGTAGTGCAGAAGAAGGCCGGGGGGGGGGAAGCTCAGAAGCAGAAGAGGCTGCGCACCTGCTGTTGGCTACTCCTGACTGCTCCCTGCTGACCATGCTGTCCTCTGTCCTTCCTTTAGAGGGGCTGCCCCAGGGTCTCTTGACACATACAGACTCCCTGTATTTCCTGCCTCAGAGGTTTGTCTGTTGGCTCCAGCTGTGTTTTCACAAGTGTGCTTGGCCAAGTGTGACTGCTTATTAAATGAGAAAAGCCGCTAGTGCTGCCAAAGACACATGTTTAGGAAGTGCCTGGTTAAAACGAGCTAAACAGGTTTCTTTCCTGAAGGGTTTCCCAGAGCCTACCGCATGCTGATGTGTGGAATAGATTTCTAAGAGGTAGGAGTTACAGCCCAAACATGGAAACTGAGTGTAAGGAAAGGCAGCTAGGTCCAACGCAGGACCCGAAGTCCCAATGGTCTGGGGAGCCTTGCTGGAGAAAGGCACTTGCTGCGGAGCCTTGTGGCCTGCGTTTGAGCCCCCTTACCCATGTGGTAGAAGGACAGAATTAATCCTTACAGGTTTGCTCTTACCTTCACATGTGTACCGTGGCACATGCGTGCTCACATACGTACACACATACACACAAATGAATGTAAAATGATGAAGATGAAACTCCGTCAGATCCTTTCTCTGGTGCGTGTGCGTGCGAGCGTGTGCTTTCTGCATCTTTGCGTAGCCACATTTTTTAATTTCCTTCACTTTCCTCATGTCTTTTTATTTTTAAAAATTGTAGTTATATATAATATATAGATTGTATATATTATATACCATAATGCACATGTAATATGCATATTATATATATGCACACATATATGCCATTTTCAGGCTGGGGCCAGAGAGCTAGTACTTGCCTTGCAAGCATGTCTAGAATTTGGATTCCAGCATCCACATAGTAAGGCAGTCATCCTATGCAGGTCTATGACCCCTTGCTCCCAGGGAACTGGAGATGGCTGGGGCTTGAAGACTTCCAGCCTAACTGAGCAAATACGTCCCAGGTTCAGGAAGAGGAATAGGTGGAGAACAGTAGGTGACATTTCAGACACACACACACGCACCACACACACACAATTGCACACACGCACACACACACACATACACACACGTACACGTGCACACATATGTACACACGCACCTTTCATACATGTTGCCATCCTCACCATTGTTAAGTACCTACACAGCTCAGCATCATCTCCCAGATTCATGTTGTGCTGTAGCCATCACCACTTCAACCTACAGAACTCTTCCTATTGCAGAGTCAAACTCCTGTGCCCACTAAACATGTCTCCATCATCCACCCTCAGCCCCTGCCCCACCCCCCAGCTGTGGCTGTGTGGATCTGACTGTGGTGGGTCCCGCCTGTCAGTGCAGTACTCTGGGAAGTGGATAGCTACATTTTGCTAACCCTCATTCTTTTTTTAGTGAACAACACATTGATTATTAATGTGCTTCAACTTCTGACAAATACTGATTTTGTGATAAACCAACCATGAAATAGTATCTTTTCCCCATGTGCCTTCAAACCCAGAAACTCATTTTACTTTTGTCTCATTTCAATGTTGTAGATATCGACATATTTACCTTTCTGTATGTCATCAAACTTATTATTGAAACTGGAGTTCACTATTGTTTATACATTGTTGGTAAGAGTTATTTTACATCCAGTGCAATACATAACATACAGTATGCCATTTAATGAATTCTAGTAAAATACATAGGAAAAAAATAAGTTTTCTCTTGTTAAAGTGCTTTTTTTTAAAAAAAAAAGTGTTTTTATTGAGCTATATATTTTTCTCTGCTCCCCTCCCTGCCTCTCCCCTCCCCTTCAACCCTCTCCCATGATCCCCATGCTCCCAATTTACTCAGGAGATCTTGGCTTTTTCTGCTTCCCATGTAGCTTAGATTCATGTATATCTTTCTTAGGGTCCTCTTACTTGTCTAGGATCTCTGGGATTATGATTTATAGGCTGATTTTTCTTTGCTTTATTCCTAAAAGCCACTTATGGGTGAGTCCATGTGATAATTGTCTTTCTGGGTCTGGGTTTCCTCACTCAATATGATGTTTTCTAGTTCCGTCCTTTTGCCTGCGAATTTCAAGATGTCGTTATTTTTCCTTGTTGTGTAGTACTCCATTGTGTAAATGTACCACATTTTCCTTATCTATTCTTCAGTCGAGTAAACCCTCGTTCGTTTGGGTTCCTTTTACCCACCTTTTCTCCATTTCTGGCCCATGAGACAGAGACTTTCAGCTCTCTTGTTTACATTTAATATACAGAGTTACTGAGACCCTTACACCCATGACTCCTTTATCACCAACTACAGAAATGGAAATAGACACAATGCCATATCATCCCCCCCTCCACCTCCCCGACATCCTCCCAGGGAATGAACTCACGCTTAGAGAGATGAACTGGCTGACCAGGGTTGCAACAAGAGCCATACATAAGATCTGAATCCGCTCCAGCCCCACGCTGCCAAGGCCTAGGGCCGCAAACAAGGCATCGTGCCATCTGTCGGGCTGAGATCTTGGCGTTCTGACAGCCACAGGAGACACAGCCTGGTGAAAGACAAGACCTCATTTGCTTGAAACTTTGAGTGATTTCAGATCTTTTCAAATAGAAAGAGAATGAGGCTTGAGGGATTTGTTTTAAGGAACTGGCTCACAGCACCATCGTCAGGGCTGCACCCTGCAGGTCAGCAGGGTGGACAGCTACCAAAGTCACACAAAAGCCTTATCTAAACAAAGCAAAACAAATCTTAGAGAACTGTTTAGAGCACGCTGATGTTTGATCAGGTAATTTGTGCATCTCAGCCTCTCCATGTTGAAATAATGAAATTAACCCCTCTCTCCTCACATGCCTTTCATACCTGTGGGAGTGTTGAGGCCAACAGAGCTGGAGAAGCCATGGTCTCTCCTCACGTACACTTGCCTTTCTGTGCCTAGGAAGTGGTCAGAGCGAAGCCTAACTTACTGAGGGTTGCTTCATAAAAACACAGTGTAAAAGATACTTAGAGGTGACAGTGTGCGTGAGGCCAGGGGGTCTGGGGAGATTTCCTGGTAGGGCCTGAGGAAAAATGGACAGGACACTGAGGATTGGGGGTAGAAGGGTACACAAGCCTTGGGAACCAGAGTAGACCAGAGGATGCGGGGAAGCAGAGGAGATCAGAAGGATGCAGATAACTCAGTTGGTTTTCTCCAGACTGTGCATCCTAAGTCAGAAAAAGGTGCACCCGTATTAAACACATGCAGACCGTTAGATCGTGTCTTTAGTGCCTGAACAGGGCACTCTGGTAACTTCCTATAGCACTTCTTTTGGTGGTGGCGGCAACTTTTGTGGTGGGTTTTTAATTGTTGGTTGGTTGTTCGGTTTCGTGGAGACAGGTGTAACCGAAGCTGGCCTTGGCCTTGCTGTAGACGAGTATGACCTTGAACTCCTGATTCTTCTCCTGTCTCAGGGGCGCTAAGATTGCAGGCATGCCCACCGTGCATGGTTTATATATATGGTGCTGGGACTCAACTCATATGGCCTTGTGCACGACAGGCAAGCGTTCTCCCAGTGGAGCCACATCCCACAGCCTTCATATAGCATCTTTATTACATTATCTATCATCTGGGGACAGGCGCGTAGGCCGAAAGCACCGTAGCATTTTACACAAGGTTAAACATTCATGAATGTTGGTGTTCTTAGTGGGGGACTCCAGGGTCAAGTCTCCCACAGAGACTGGGGGTAAGAGTCTGTCCATATTGGCTCCCCTATTCACACCTACTTTCTGTCTCCCGCAGACACGAATGCAGAGTTTGCATCCAGATCCCAGAGCCCAGTATACAAGCATCTATGGCGCCCTCAAGAAGATCATACAAACGGAAGGCTTCTGGAGGCCCCTGCGGGGCCTGAACGTGATGATGACGGGCGCAGGGCCCGCACATGCCATGTATTTTGCCTGCTACGAAAACATGAAAAGGACTTTAAATGACGTTTTCAGCCACCAAGGAAACAGCCACCTTGCTAATGGTATTTTTGAAAGCGTTTGTGTGCAGCTAGGAAGCTCTTCTCTTCAATGTTTGCTCCCTGGGTCTTCTTCCGCCCCAGGACCCAGCAGCCTTCGTCTCTTCGGCAGCTTGCTCAGGAACAGAGAACTCTAGGGTCACGTGATTGCACACGCACACACATCCACACGCACTCGTACACATGTTTTATTCATTCCCTCCTTCTCTGGGGGAAGCTGGTGGTAGAGGTGTTTTGGTATTTATTGTTGTGTGGGCTTTTTTTTTTTTTTCTTACGAAAACCACTCAAAACAATTAATGATCAGTTATAGGAAAAAAAAAATCTTTTGAATGCTGGATTGCAAAACAAACAAAACACAGAAAAGGACAGCTTCTTTGAGACTATTTAAAAACTGGTCCAACAGGTCTCTCCAGCCCCAGGATCTAACTAAGTTTGGAAAGGTCAAGACGTTTATGCTGACAGAGAACTTGTGCCACAGCAGAAGGCCTTCCCCGCTTTAAGCTGCAGGAGATTCGGGCCTTTGACCCCCCCAGCGTCCTCCGTGTGTCTGAGTCGCATCTTTCTGCAAGCCAGGGCTGAACTAGTTTCCTGTGGTTGATCTGGGGGAGGGGAAGGGAGGGGGTGGTTGGGAACTGGGCGTCTGTGGGTAACTCACATGTGAGTCAGGAACCAATGGGCCAGGTCGGGTGGTACGTGGGGCGGGACTTTAATGGGCTTTTCAGTGGGTGAGACAGGACTGTGGATAGCAGGCAACATAAGGTATGTTTACTTTGACATCATCCATTTTGAGGCATTGGAGGAATGGATGTGACCATTAGTAAAGCTCGCCAGAACAGAATAGCGTCCCTTCCATCAGCCACCCTTAGAAACAAGCATCCTTGGCTACTTTGATGACTTGGCTTTTCAGCTGGTGATCATGACCAAGCGCCGCGCCCTCGTGCGTCTCTGAGGCGGTACTTACAGGCCCAAACCGCCTTCCGTAATGGCTCAGCTCTTTGAAGGAGACTGTCTGCCTAGTGCTATCCCCGTAGCAGTGTGCCAGATCCTATGGTCACTGGCCCCTTTCTGGGGTCTGTGTGTGCAGTCGGCAGGAGCCGCTAGGTGCCTTCCTGGTCATTGTAACTGGCAGGCAGCTGCGCGGCAGCGGGAGGCACTAGGAAGCCAGAAGCAGAAATTGCAGGGCCGGTTCAGGCTTTCCAAGCCAGGCCGGGACAGACCTTAGATGAAAATCACTCACAGGTCCAGTCCTAAGCGTGCTTGGACTTCAGTTAAGGCAGCCAGTCATATGCGTGATGCTATCCCCATCAGTAGCCTCAGAGATTTCTCTGTACCGAAAGGCTCAAGACAAGAGAATCAAAGTCTAGGCAAAGTGTGGTTTCTGGGCTCCAACCTTTCCCACGGTTGACTTACAAGGAAAGGAAAAGTCTTCGAGATGTGTAGAACAGACGCCCTGGTCCTTGGTGTAACTCAGCATTCCTACCTCCGCTTTGGGGTTTTAAAGTTTGCTCACCCCGGGCTGAGCCTCTCGCTAATCAGTTTTGAGCCTTAGAAAGCTAAGTTCATCTGACCGTAAGTTCAAGGAACTTTCCGGGGCACCTGGAGTCAGCGGTTGATTTTCTGGAGTTTGTTTTGCAGGGATAGCTGGGAGTATGGCCACCCTACTCCACGATGCAGTAATGAATCCAGCAGAAGGTAATGTTCCACGGCTCCAGGGAGGGACAGTGGGGGACAGGTGGAGAGGCCGGAGGAGCTGGGAACAGGAAGGTGGGCAGGGGCTCACTTCATTGGCCTGCAGGAAGATTGCATTCTTTATACATTACTGGGAGGTCTCAGGAAAGCCAGGGAGCCCTGGGGTTCTAAGCGCTTCCTGCCATGGAAACAGCTAAGCAGAGCTGTCTGCCTACTTGGCAGCATCCTAAAACTACTCTTCAGGCCCTGCCCCAGGCCCACTGGGGCAGAATCCTTGGGGATGCTTTGCGTGGTTTTCAGTACAGCACAACCTATGTGTTCAAGGGCGTGCTCAGCAAACACATATACACGTCGGACACTTTGCGTGTTTAATGGCGTGATCAATAAACACATATACACATCAGACACTGTTCGTTCTTTCCAATCACAGATGTAGGGGAATTGTTTCTATTTCATTGACTGTGGGTTGTATCACCCACCCACTTCAATACAGAGTCTCATCGTACAACCCAGGATGCCCTGGAACTCCCCTGAAACCCAGGCTTGCCCAAACTCCAAACGTTTCTGCCTTAGCCTTTTGAGCACTGGGATTATTGGCATATATACATCACCACACCCTTGATTTGTAATGATTATAGAACATTTTAAGAAAAAGTGAATATATAGAATTATTCCCCCTATGTACCTCTAAAATTAACATGTGGCCATTTTGGGGGGTGGCTACCTTTTCTTACTCTTTTATTTGGGGGGGTCCTCATAAAATAGGGCAATACTTATAACCCACTTGTCCTTACACATACCTCTGTCATCTCTGACTGATTCCTAGGTTTCAGTACTATGTAAGTAGATGCTGTGTGATGTCCCCTAGGGCATAATGCCAAGGAAAAGGTCTGCATGTGTTTGCTGCAGACTTTTCTTTCCTGCTTTGTTTGATGCAACAGTTACGTAAATCTGTGGATACAGAATCATAGTGTAGAGGGACTGACTAGCTGTATATATCTTGGGATTTGTTCTTTTTTTAAAAAGCTGCTCATACAGGGACCCGACAACGACAGTCACATGGTCAAGGTTAAGTAAGCAGAGTTTACTTAAACAGTACTTTTGTTTGTTTTTGTAACCCAGGCCGGTCTTGAAATCTCTATCCCCCTATCCCAGCCTCCAGGTTTCTGGGATTCATTCTAAGTAAATGCTACTACACCTGGATGTTTGTATTTTTTAAAGAAATAATTATGTCTGTGGGTGTTTTGTTTGCATGTATTTATGTGTGCCTGGTACCCAGAAAAGGGTATGGTATCCCCTGGAACTGAAGTCACAGACAGTTGGGAGGCTCTTTGTTGGTGCTAGGGATCAAATGTGAGTCCTCTGGAAGAGCAGCAAGTGCTCTTAACTTGAACCATCTCTACACACACACACACACACACACACACACACACGCACGCACGCACGCACGCACACACGCACAAGGCTCATCTCCCTTGCCCACTTGACTTTACTCTTGACTCAGTTGGGTCCCTGTTTAAAGATGGACCGCATTATGAGGATGCTCTAGGCCGTGTGTAGGTGCCGTCCAGACTCTAGGGAAGGCACTTCATTTTCTCTGGTCCTATGAACCATTTGTTTATTTTGTCTTAAAGCCAGGATCTGCACTAGGGGAATGCCACTCAGCTTGGACAGGTGTAATTCTAGTGTTGTCCCAGGTGAACTCTGATACAGATTAGAATCAGAGAAGTCAGGGATACTTTTGTTTTGAGACAAGATCTCACTAGGTAGTCCTGGCTGGCCTGAGACACCCTGTGTAGACCAGGCTGGCCTTGAGCTCATAGAGAGCCACCTGTTTTGTTTCCCCTAAGTGCTGGAATTAAAGGCATGTGCCAGCAGGCTCAGCTCAGGGACACTCTTAATAGATGGGGCCAAAGACAGATCAGCGAGATGGAGATATTCGTGGCCAATGTGTAGGTGGCTAGGACCTGGGGATCAGGTTGTCTGATTGAACCTCAAGTGAATGCCTGATTTGGGGGTGACCTCTCATTTGAACGTCAGACAGGAAATTCTTTAGATGTACACACTTTCCTGGCACGGGGTCCCAGAGGTGGCAATGAAATGAAGTTGAGGCAGGTTGCCTGGAGCTGGCCCTCCATGGCTTCTTGGCTGGGGCTGTGTGTGTGCTGTCTTGGTCCCTGTCACCAGTGTGTGTTCTAACATGCTGTTTCTCTTTATTGGTTGGCCCCCCACTCCACTCCCATCTGGGACTGGAGGGCCAAACCAACGACCTGCCTGTCGGTTGCTCCTCCCGGCCCGGACACAGTGGTGAAGCAGCGTTTACAGATGTACAACTCGCAGCACCGGTCAGCCCTCAGTTGTATCCGGACGGTGTGGCGGACCGAGGGGTTGGGGGCCTTCTACAGGAGTTATACCACCCAGCTGACCATGAACATCCCCTTCCAGTCCATCCACTTCATCACCTACGAGTTCCTGCAGGAGCAGGTCAACCCTCTCCGGAACTACAACCCCCAGTCTCACATCATCTCAGGAGGCCTGGCCGGTGCGCTGGCTGCAGCTGCCACCACCCCGCTGGATGTCTGCAAGACCCTCCTCAACACGCAAGAGAACATGGCGCTCTCCCTGGCCAATGTCAATGGCCGGCTGTCGGGCATGGCCAACGCCTTCAGGATGGTATACCAGCTCAACGGCTTCACTGGCTATTTCAAAGGTCTCTACGCACGGGTCATCTACCAGATGCCTTCCACGGCCATCTCCTGGTCTGTCTATGAGTTCTTCAAGTATTTCCTTACGAAGCGGCAGCTGGAGAATCGAACTCTGTACTAAAGGAACGGGCAGTGGGAAGTGGTTCCAGCATCTTTTGTTCCTGCCTCATCCCCTTGTCTTCACACCCAGGCCCTGTCCTACAGGGTGCTTGCGCCGGGGCCCTTCATTCCCTGGTGCCCTAGAAAGGGAAGGACCAGCCTCCACTGCTCAGAAGGCTGGCTGTGGGGACACCCCGGGTGGTGGTAGGTGGGGAAAACTTGGGAAGGAGAGTGAGAAGTTGCTTTTTCTCTTCCTTCCTTGAGAGGAATGTAGCCTTTCTGCATCCCTGTGGCCTCCTCCCTAGATCTTTCCATCACGCTGCAGAGGAGAGCAATGACCCAGTAAGAAGAGTTCATATACATAAAAGGACCATTACCCAGTCTGAAATAGGTGGATAATGTTTATCCTTTATTTTTCTACATAGAGATTTTTGAAATTGTGTGTGCTTGTGTGTGTGTCCATAAATAGTATTAGAGTTGGGATGATATATCTGTTTTTGTTTTTTTTTTAATAAGAGGGTTGAATTCTTCCATCATAAGAAGTAAAACAGAACAAAACAAAACAGGAGAAAAGGCACCAAAGTAATAAACGGCTTGCTGTGGCCTGGAGTTGTGTGCAGCACCCTCCCAAGGGAGTTTAACTTGAATGTAAAAATAATAAATACAAAGTTTATATTTTGAATTTTCTCTTTTCATGGGGGAAAAAGGTACGTTGAAAACAAGTCAAAATAATGATCTATCACTTGGAGCTTTTTTCTTTTTTAAATTCTTTTTAAACAAACAACAAAAAGTCACCTGTGTGTGCCTTTCTGTCTTTCCTAAAATTTCCAGGACCGAAGCTATGGCCCTGGAGCATTTGCCTCCATCTGTGGACACAGCCGTACAGTACTAAGCATGCTGGTTGTCCACTCTGTAGGGTAGTGGGCCCAGGAGCATAAGAATGTCTGGCCTTCACCTTTCCCGAGAGTGATGTGAGCGTGTGCACCCCCCCCCCCCATCAGCACTTAGCATTGGATTCGCCATCATTTGCCTAGCAAATTAGTGGGCCGACTCCCTCCTTGGTCTTAGGACTGATTTCTGTAGCGACCTCAGTCTCAGGCACTTCAGCTAATTGGGTCGTCATGTGTTTTTATCAAAGTCACCTCTTAACCCAGTTCCCCTGCAGTCTAGGGATTTTTGAAAACCCCAGCTGGACTATTTCTAGCACTCATCTGTCCCCTGCCCTGTAGCCTCGGGTCTTACCCATCACAGCCTCTCACAGCACTGAGGCCGGCCTTCCAGCCTGGACTGCACTGCTGGAGCCTGCTAGGACCCTCTCTCTCTCTGCCTCTCCAGAGCCGCTCAGCGGCCTTGGCTCCTCCTGTGTCCTCTCTTCTCTGGTCGATCATCTCTGAGAGAACACACAAGCCTGTGTCTTCCAGTCTGTCACTCTCAGGAGAGGACAGAATGGTCTCAATGTCCCTCTTCCAGCTTGTCTATGAACGAGCAGAGGACACACTGGCGTTTTTACTTCCTTGGCCCTGGTCTCGTTTGGAAGCCATGGCTAGCATGCTCCTTCTCACTGGGGAAGCATGGACCTTAAGTTCCTGTGGCTAGGTGCCACTGCCCGGGAAAAATTCAGCTTGAACTTGGAGACTTTTCGTCTTGGGGCCACACATCACCCAGTGCCCTTGGGCACAGGTTTTGATTTTGTCCACTAACTGAGAAGTTAGATGATGGTCAGCTGTCTTCTTTTTTTCTGATCAGAAGGAGGAGAGAGCCACCTCGAGTACTTAGAAGTTCTCCATGAGGGCTTGGTGGCTGGCTGCTGAGCTGTTATACCACAGGGTGACAGGTTTCTGTGCTTGCTGGTGTCTGAGGCTAACTGGTGCCCTTTTATCACTGATCATGTTTCTGCTGTCCCCCTGCTAGTGTTGAGTAGCGTTAAATATAAATGGAAGGAGGAATCAAAGCATAGAGTCTAGAGTAAAATTGAAGTCAAGTCTGAAACATTCCTACCACACCCTGTGGTCCATCTGGTGATGAATCCTGCTGAAAAACAATATTCCCTGTTGGGTTTTCTTTACAGCTACCTTCTGCTGGGATAGCCTCTGTGGCCAGGGCCATGTAAGATGGAGAAGTAAGACCCGAACTTAGCAACTCTGTGTGGGCTTAAGGTCCAGAGGTCCAGTCCTCACTGTCGCCTCCCTGTGGTGATGGGCAGATTCACAGGTAGAAAACCTTTTAAACAGCCCTGCCCACCCAAGCCATCACAGGTTGAGCAAGTGAAAGGTGGTTAAAAGTTGTGAAACCCTAAATAAACGTGTTTCTCACTCCTCTAGGGGTTACGTTGTCCCCTCTCACCCTTTGCTCCAGGGTTGGCATTGTCCGCGCGCCGGGTGCATTAATGGCCTGCGTATTGTGATTTTTGACGTCGCAAAGATCTAAATAGGAACATGCTTCCCCTGTCCAGTGGCCAGGTTAATAGAGTTATTGGCATCTTTGGAGTGACTCCCAAGGATGGACCATGTGACCTGGATGCACTGTTAACACTTTAGCTGTGTGTGTGTGTTCTCATGATCAGGCCTCATGACAGCCACTTAATAGATGAATGTTAATTTATTATAGAGTAAAACATTGATCTTTAAAAATGGGAATGTTCTTAATTCATGACTTTTTTTTTAATTGGAATAACTATAATTACTTTTATGTGTGTTTGTGTGCCCCCCCCCCACCATGTCTTACAGCCATCCTCCTCCGAATGTCACCCCAAGGCTGTATCTCCCAACACACTGCTATGCCAGTAAGGTTCTATTTAACTTTATTTATGGGTAATTGTGTCTGTAAAGAACAGATGTGCCGCTGCCAGTCGCACACTGTGGGATAAGAGTGGCCCAGTGTTATTCTCTGAATGTCTTTAAAATGCCTGTGGTCAAGATTGTTTTTGCCTTGTGACTTCTGAGCACGGGAGCTGCAGTGTGTTCCCATGTGGGGGTGTCTGCTGTGCTGCTACCGTTGTAACACTGGAGCTGGAGAAAATAAAGCATTGTTCTGGAAAGCGTCGTGGACTCTTTGTGAACACAGGGGCTGGAGAGTGGTCATAGACCACTACTAGACCGGGAACTAGCCCAATTGACTGCAGATCACCACTTTGTCAGCAGAGGGCGCCCCTGTACATCACCATAACAGGGTTCTCCTGTACATAGATCACATTAGCTGGAGGTCTGCCTTTTTTCTTTTTCCTTTTTTTTTTTTTGTTTTTAATTTATGTGCATTGGTGTTTTGCCTGCACATATATTTGTTTGAGGGTGTTGAATGCCCTGGAACTTGAGTTTTAGACAATTGTGAGTTGCCATGTGGGTGCTGGGAGTTGAACCTGAGTCTTCTTGAAGAATAGCCAGTGCTCCCTCCTAACAGCCCCTCTTGCTTATGTTGAACACCTGGAGGACTGTAACTTTTCTTTGCGTATACCTCCGTGGAGAGTCAGCTGGGAACCTCTTTCAGAAAAAGCCCCCAATTGGCCAGAGTCCACACTCCCAAATCACAGCCAAAGCCAGAGAGTAGAACTTTCCCAAGAGGAGCAAGTGAAGAAGCCTGAAAGGAAAATGTTTGCTTTGAGAACCCTGGATGCTGCCCACAGAGTCAAGGTCAGTACGACTGCTGAGTCCCTACCAAAGGTATAACGTTAGAATGGAGGCTGAGCCTGGGGTCCAGCCGTGGACACGGGTGCCAGGTGGGCAAAGGTGCTGGGCAAAGTGCGTGGGTAGCAACTTTCTGTCTTTGCCCACAGCCAACTCTGAACTCCTCAAAATTACCTCATGACTTGTAGCTGGTGCGTTTTGATACGGGGTGTGGTGGAGTGGGTTCAACCCATTCTCCGTGCCTGGATAAACTGAGCCAGCAAATATGCGGTAACTGCAGATAACAGAATCCACGCTGGAGCTGTAGGACGGATGTGAAAGATGTCCTACCCTCAAAGACCCTGAAACCCAGACTGCAAAGACAGCCAGGCCTGTCATCCCAGCTACCTGGGAGCCAGGAGCTGACAAACCAAGGCCAGCTAAAGTGCCTATTCTTGGCGAGGGCCTGGGTTCAGTTCCCAACACTGTGGGTGACTGACAACCCTAGCTTCAGGGAGTCTAATGCTTCTGACCTCCATTGATTTTGGCACTTACGTGTAATACACATAATGGGAAATAATTGTAAAATAATTTTTAATGTTTAAAGGGGACTAAGTTAGGCTGAGTGGCAGAGTGTTTGCCTAACACGTACGGGAGATTCTGGCTTCAGTCCCTACCACCGCCCGGCTCGATAAGGGACTTTCTTATTGACACACTTTAGTCCCCATTCTCCAGGATGGCAGTGGAGGAGGTTGCTATGGAAGTTACATGCAATGCAGAACCTCTTTATCTCCTGGACGGCCATCCCAGCCTGAGGTGACTACGGTGCTTGCTTGGGCCTGGCTCACCGGTGCTCACGCTGCTTCTCTTCCTGTGCAGGGACGTTAGGCTGGACCTCTGCAATCTGCTCCAGTAGGTCTGTGTTCACCCCAGAAACTAGTAGTTTCTGCAGATCTCGGCTTCTGCTTTCCTGAGAGCTGGCAGTGTACCAGCACATGTTTGGTGTGTAGTAACATTTTGTGGAGAAAGATAAAGCTTTGGG
>NC_022019.1:9308195-9309548 GCF_000317375.1 Microtus ochrogaster
AAATAAATAAATAAATAAATAAACAAACAAACAAACACTTGTGCCTGTTGGAGACATTTCACACCCAAACCATAGTGTTGCTCTTGCAAGAAGTTTGACCCTTAGGTAGCAGGTTATGGGGTGATGCTGAAGGTCTTTGGAAGTCACAGGGTAAGTGGGGTTGGTGGGCATCCTAGGTAGTTTGGTGTCATAGTGAAATTTCCCAGAAGGATGGCTAAGAGTTGGGCCAAGAAGATTGGAATGAAATGCTAGAATCTGAGATTCAATGGAGATTTGGGGGGTGGGACTATAGTGCTGGCTGAGAAACACTCCTGAGGGCAAGAAGGCCCTCACCAAAATGATCAACAAGAGGTGATACCAGACCCTCTCCAAGTAGCTGTGCCTCAGTGTTCACAAAGCACCTGAAGCCAGTGAAGAGAACAGAGAGGCTGGGAACTGTGAGCCACCTGGGAAGGGCAGAGAGATAGGAACCAAGCTAAAGAGAGGGCCAAGTATTCCCCATTCACAGAGAGAACCACCAAGGGAAGGCCTTGGAGCTCAGCTCCTTAGCTGCCACCTGCTGATCCTGGCCGCCACTTGTCGATCATACACTGAGTGCTGGGATTACAGGCATGCACCAACACCTGTTTTGAAAAGTTTTTCACTTGAGAGAAATACATGTGGCTGTAGAAATGATTATTTTAAAATTATCCCATATTCATGTCCATGTGTCCTGAGTAGGGTAGGGAGGTCACGAGAACATGGAAGGGATAGAGGTCGATGGAGAAATGGGCGGGGGGAGCACAAAACATTTTTTTCAAAGCTATTATAGTGGTACCTAATGTATATTGACTAAACTATATAATTTAGATATATTTTATGTGTATAAATATTTTTGCCAGCATGTATATATTACATCACTTGTGTTCCTGGTACCCTTAGAAGTTGGAAGAGAAAGTTGGCATCCCTAGAAATGGAGTTATGAATGTTTATGAATCATCTTTCCAGTCCCATATTCTGATTTGAAAAAATGACCAGAAGTCCTCATTTGACCAGAAGTGCTCATGGAAATAAAATCTACTAATAAAATAATTTATAAAAGGATTCATCACCATATTCTGCTGAATTTGTGTAGTGTTCTAAAACTGAATTCTTTTTTTTTTTTCATGAACATGTTCTGAACTGTCCCAATCTTGGATTACCTCATATAGCCGAGTTGCTGGACGATAGCTATTCCTTCGTCCCTGAGATGTCACACAATAAAATCGTATTGCTCCCAGTTTTCATGGCAATGTCTGAAGTGTCGTCTTCACAGATGACCGTTCTCCGGTGTTTGTCATGAGTAAATCCACACAGGTGTGAGTAATCACTCCA
>NC_022019.1:9309648-9310694 GCF_000317375.1 Microtus ochrogaster
GTCTGGCCACAAGGTGGTGTCTAGTATTCATTAATGCTGGAGCCAGGCACCTCATTGGTTGTCGGTTCAACCAGGAGACCCTCCCAGACCCACCTCTTCACCCTTCTTATACCTTGTTGCACCAGATTTTTTTTTTTCAAGTGGCAGCATTTCTAAAAAAAAGTTTGGTGACCATGTTTTTTTGTCGAGGAGACTTGGTTTTGGTCAATTGTATCTTTGGTAAGATACGTATATGTACTTTCAATGTTTTTAGTTCATTCTTGATCATGTATCAGGGTCTCTTTCATACAGCCTAGAACAGAGGCATGTATGCATTTACAAGTGCCTGTCTTGGGCTGCACACTGGTTAGCTTGCGAGGATGATGTTCCAGAGGAAGGTGCATACACCAGATGGCCATAGAAGGAAGCACACAAATCCAGGTGTCTAAATTCTAGACTTGTGTTCAGTGTAAGGTCTCTATATCCATGGGGAATTTATTATTTTAGATTTATATATTTTATGTGTATGAGTCTTTTGCCTGCATGTATGTATGAATGCCTTGTACATCCTGGCAGAGGCAGGAAAAGAGCATCAGATCCTCTGGACTAGAGTTACAGATGATTGTGAACCATCATGTGGGTGCTGGGAACCAAACCCAGGTCTTCTGCAAGAGCAACACACCAGCACCCCTCATCCCCCTGCATGCACCATGAAGGTTTAAGATGGATAGGAGCTCCCTGATGCTTTACATGGTGATGTTACCACATGGAACTAAAACCAACAATAAATGAACTTAGAAAAAATTCACAGGTGACAGTGGTTTAAAATAATGGATGTGCCTCAGTCTCCCTAGTGCTGGGGGACAGTCCAGTGTCACCATGTCCAGCTGTGACCTGTATGTTCTTGGGAAAGGAAATCTTGGACAAGAAAGTATAGACCAGGGAGTATGAATATTATAAGCAGATCGCTGAATGACAGGGTACTATGTCATCATTGAGATAAGTGCGTCTTTTTGGTGTGTACACCTGTGTGTGTGTTTTCACTGGTGTGTGTGTGTGTGTGTGTG
>NC_022019.1:9310794-9314033 GCF_000317375.1 Microtus ochrogaster
GGGCTGTCTCTGCTGGTGTTTTTCAGATGTGTGTATGTGTGTGTGTGTGTGTGTGTGTGCGCGCGTGCTTGCACACATATATAAGCCAGGGGGCTGTCTCTGCTGGTGTTTTTCAGATGTTGCCGTGGTTATTCTTAGTTGTCAACTTGACATACCTGGGACAAGGGACTCTCGACTGAGAAATTGCCCCATCAGACTGGCTCATAGGCTCTTCTGTGGGACGTTTTCTTAACTGCTAATTGACGGAAGAGAACCTAGCTCACTGTGGGTAGTGCCAGCCTGGGAAAGTGGTCCTGGGTTATGTAGGAAGCAGGTGAGTGAGCTGAAGCAGGTGAGCTGAAGCAGGAGGCAAGCCAGTGAGCAGCCTTCCTCCCTGGTTTTGCTTTACCCTCTTGCCTTGAGTTCCTGTTTTGGCTTCCCTTGATGAGGGACTGTAAACTGTTACAACAAACCCTTTCCTCCTCAAGTTACTTTTGGCCATAGTATTTACCACAACAACAGAAAGCAAACTAGAACAGTTGCTGTTCACCTTTTTTTGAGACAAAATCTTTCAATGGCCTCAAACTCACCAAGTAAGCTAGACTGGGCACTGAGGCCCTGGAATCCAGTGGTTTGGGGTGTAAAAGTGTCATACCTTGCCTGGCTTTTTTTTTATATGATTCTGGGGCTTGAACTTCTGTTCATGTGGGCAAACCATCTCCTCATCCCTTAAAATTAGCCAATCTCATTCTAACTAAATGTAAGGAGACAAAGCTGTGACCTTCTGCTATAACTGGAAGAGTTGAGACTTAGTTAACATTATGGGCTTTTTAGCAACGAGACGGGTCTGAATGGTCACTTTGTGGTAGAAGAGGCACTGGGCAAGTCATCATGAATTTCTGTGCTTCATTTTCCCTCTGTGCACCCAGGATAATAATTCCCAGATCAGAAAGCTATGACAAAGATACTATGAACAATACAAGGGCAACAGGTCAATCATAGGCATTAGAACTCTGTCTTTTGATTCAAAGGTGTGGGGCCACAGTTAGTTAAAGCACAATGAGCTGCCTGGGCCTTGGAAAAAGTGCATTTCTGGGTTGCTGTGTGCAAGGTTGTTGTTTGCACTGTGCACTAGAGATCTAGCACTTAGGGATAGCAGCTTTAGAGAGGAAAATAGGAATATCTGAAAACCAAAAAGAAATAGCTTGGTTTCATGCTGTGGAAATAAAAATTCCAAAATCCATGAATATTCCATCTTAATGTATCTGAAACATTTTATCAATTTGGCAACTGCTTCTAGTTATTACATAGCCACACATAGTATTTCATGTGAAGCATGGATACATTTTAAAATCCTGGTTTGCCGTGACATGAGGACTCCAATGTAGGAGACCCATAGGCCTAAGAAATTTGTAAAACAGATCCTATGGCTGGTTCAGGTCAGTAGATTATTTTGGTCCCCCTGACCTAGCCTTTTCCTTGGACCCATGGAAAATTAGATAGTTTAGGGTGAGCCCTGAGCTATTCATACTGCCATCACAAATTTATTTATAAGCAAAAGAAACTTATTTTGTACCATTCAGAGGCTAGGAAGTTTTGTCCTTCACAGGAGTCCAGAAAAAGAATTCCAGTACATGTGTGTACTCTATTTCTCCTGAGTGAGTCAGTTGACCCAGCTAAGAGGCTGGAGAGATGGCTCCATTAACCAGAACACTTGCAGCTCTTTTGGAGGACAGAAGTTCAGTTCCCAGCATGCATATGGTGGCTCCAGCTCCATGATATCAAACGCCCTCCTCTGGCCTCCTTGTGCACTGCAAGACACATGGTGCACATACATCCACACGGGCGAACCACTCCAACACATCAAATAAAAACAAAGACAACTTCTAAAATTTTAGTTAAAAGTTCAGTTGTCAATGATCCCACCCAAAAGAGAAAAAGGAAGAGAGAAACCTTAGTAGTGTCTGTTGTATTATATCCTAACAATCTAGCATTTCCTTTTTACTTACTACATATAATCTTCAAGGGTGTTATTCCCGCTGGAGTTAGGGTACCATTTTCCCTTTTCAGGAAGGTGTATTCTGTAGGTGGGATCCTGGTGGAGCTGTGGGGGCTGCTGGGTGGGAGAGGCAGCAAGAGAAATAGAACTGAGAGACATGTCTTTCAGACTAAGGCTCCTAGAGGTGGTTCTGACATCCAGCAATAACTTGAATGGCCACCTGCCCCCCCCCCCAAGATACTTGGTGCTAATATGGACTTAGTAGCTAGAGAGATTGGCAAGCCTGTGTGTGTGTGTGTGTTTGTTTGTGGTTGGGAGGGGTCTGGGTTGTTCCTCTACAAAAAGAGACTTCAGATGGTGGAAGGAACCATCCAGGCTTGCTTTCTAAGACACCCCTGTACATTTGTTATGCTGTGTGATTGGTAACAATGAGATTTGCATCCATTGTTTCTTCAGGAAGTTACTGAGAAAGGCGAGGAACACCTTCCTAGGAGGGGCCAAGGCACAGGTGTCTTGCAGTGTTTGAAGAACCACTGAACCTGAAACAGAGCTTGGGGAAGCAGGGCCTGAGGAAATGTGTCCAGGATGTACGGACTGGCCAGATGGAGCACCTGAGCTAACTGCAGGGCCTGAAAGAAGCCAAGAACAGGAGTGGAGAGTTTACCTGCTGTATTGAACAGGTGTCATCTCCAGCAAACATAGCTAAGCACGGTCCTGAGACAAAGGCGACTTCCTCCTTCTGGTCGACCTCATGTTTGCATTTGACATCTGGGCAGTTCTAACACTGGCAGGCTAATAGGAAGGATGTGGCCTTGGTCTGGCTCCCTGGGGCTCAGGCCCAGTGATCTTAAACTGTGAACAGAGTTTGAAAGAAATGATGAGGCCCTTGTGCTCTTGTGGCCCACCTCCCAATAGCCTTGCTGCTGACTTCAGCCGTGATGGGTTTCTCCAGTGAGAGATACTGGGCAGAAGAACTGTTGAAGAGGGCCCCAGTTCCTTCCTGGCACAGATCTCACATGGAACAGACAAGGAAATCCCAAATCTCTGTTTATGTAGATAAAAGAAGAATGGAATGTGCTGACCAGGTTTACTTTGCAAGAGTTTCCACCAAGCCCACACTGAAAGTCACGTTCTATGGATGACTTTTTATATTGTTAAATTTAGGAGAATTCAGTGAACATTTGGCTTCTAGATATTGTATCAATTGTTTTAAGAGATAAATACATGGGGTAGAAAGTGTATCATACTTTTAAATATTTAT
>NC_022019.1:9314133-9330698 GCF_000317375.1 Microtus ochrogaster
AAATACAACATGTGTAATCATAAAAATAAATGTTTTTTTTATTGGCTCTGAATTTTGAGAATTAGGCCAGGTGTTGGTGGCATATGCCTTTAATCCCAGCATTTGGGAGGCAGAGGCAGGTAAATCTCAGTGAGTTCAAGACCAACCTGATCTGCAAAGCAAGTTCCAGGACAGCCAGGACTGTTACATGGGAAAAACCTGTCTCAAAAAACAAAAAACAAAATAAAAAGCAAAAAACAAAACAAAACAAAACAACAACAGAAAAAAAAAGGGAGGGAGAGAGAACAGATGAAGAGTTGTCTAATTACCACAATATCCCAAGGCACAAAATTGCTGCTGCCTCTCAAATTTCTCTTGTGCTGCCTCGTTGATACCAATTACTTCTTCTGCCCTTCTTCAACTCTTAGCAAATCTGTCTTCATTCTGTAAAGACTTGTCTTTTTCAGAATACCATAAAGGCTCTTATGGGTTTATAAGATATGCCAATTTATTAATCCATTCTCTAATAAAATCTTATTTATAGTGCCCATGCTTTGGAATGATGTTGAATAAAGCTGATCTAATCATGCATAAGTAAAATTTTGTGTTAATGTAAGGTTTCCTTTTTATTTATTTTTATGTGTATTTCTGTGTTCCTGCTTGTCTATGTGTATGCAGTGCCTGGAACAGAAGCTACAGGAGGTTGTGAGCCACCACCGGGTGGGTTCTAGTGGGTTCCTCAGCAAGAGCAGCAAGTGCTCTGAACTGCTGTGCAATCTCTCCAGCCTCCACGTTTCTTCTTTTCTCTTTTTATATGTATTCACTGTACATGGCTGTGTTGCCTAAGAACATTTTCATACACGTACATGTCATACATTGACCATGTACTTCCTTCCCTCTCCCCGTTCCTACTGGGTCCCACTGCCAAATCCTCCCCCTGGAAGTTTAACTTCTACTTCCATGTCATGCAGACTCTCATGATTTTACATATGTTTATAAACAAGGAACCACATATGAGAGAAAACATATTTGTCTTTTTTGTTTGTTTGTTTGTTTTGTTTCTTGAGACAGAGTTTCTCTGTAGCTTTGGAGCCTGTCCTGGAACTAGCTCTTGTAGATCAGACTGGCCTTGAACTCACAGAGATCTGCCTGCCTCTGCCTCCCGAGTGCTGGGATTAAAAGTGTGTGCCACCACCGCCTGGCTATATTTGTCTTTCTGAGACTCGCTTAATTCCTTTGATCTCCATGTCGGTCTTTGCACCAGTACCATGGTGTTAGTCTATTTAAAAAACCCAGTTACAGTGATACTTCTCATGATTTTCTTGCTTAGAATTGCTTTGGCAACCTGGAATCTTCTGTACTTCCATTTGAATTTTAATATTCTTGCTGTTTCTTTAAAGAACGAAGCTGGAATTTCGATGAGGATTGGATTGGATCTGATTTTGGTAGTATAGCCATTTTCATAAAGTTAATTCTTCCGATCCATCTTCTCATTCTCGCAAACATCCTGTCCTTCCGCTCTAGAGGAGTGGTTCCCATTGTCAGGGTACCTCCTGAGAAACTGGCAGTCATTTGCATTGATGGCTCCCACCTATCATTTGCTGTTTGCGTGACTGTTTTAGATACTATTTTCTTCATATTTGGTTTTCATCCACTTGATGACAGTTTCTTGGTCTTCATTGAGTTTGTGTCATCGGCCTTCAATGAGACTTTTACATTTATAAAATGCTGTCTTTCACAACATTTAGGAAGTTTTTACCTTTATTTCTTGAAATTTTAGCTGTATCCATGTCCCTCATCTTTTATTCCGTGACAGTAAAGGCTTGAATATTAGAACTGTTTTGAGGTGTGGGTGGGTGGACAGAGAGAACCTCAGATGTCATTCTCAGAAGCACCGCCCGCCTCCTTAGAGACAGGATCTCTCCTTGGCCTGGAGTTTACCAATTATGCTGGACTAGCTTGGCCGGTGAGTTTCAGCGATCATCTTGTCTCGGCCACCCTGTGCTGGACTTACAAATGTATGCTGCCAGAATCATCGTCTTTGTGTGGGTGCTGGGCTTCAAACAAGGGTCTTCGATGGCTGACCATCCTCTTCACTTAATGTCTGTGTAGTAGGAGCTGCAGGCTGCGTTCCTGCCACCCGGCTCCTGGCCGCCTGGCTAGCTTATGCCCTGAAATAACAACACACAAATTGTATTCTTTTAAACACTGCTTGGCCCATTATGTCTAGCCTCTTCTTGGCTAACTCTCTTGACTAACCCATCTTTAGTAATCTGTGTAGCACCAGTCTTACCGGGAAAGATTCAGCATGTCTGACCTGGTGGCTTACTCCATTGCATCTCTGACTTCACTTCCCTTCTTCCCAGCATTCTATTCTGTCTACTCCACCCACCTAAGGGCTGGCCTATCAAATGGACCAAGGCAGTTTCTTTATTAACCAATGAAAGTATCTCGTCCATCATGTCTGCACTTTTGATGTCATCTCACAACATTTTAAGACATGATTTCTTTCTTTCATATCTTTGTTCTTTCTCAGAGTGGGAATCACTATTGATCTATATATAGTCTTGTTTTTTCTTTCCTTTTATTTTGGCTCTTGGATTCTGATATCAGGCATGGTGGCACACTCCTGTAACCCTACCCCTTGAAAAGTGGTAGCAGGGGATGCTGCAAGCCGGAGGTCACCTGGTCCTACATAGTCCAGACAGGTAGGAGAAAGGGAAAGAGTGGGGGAGAGAACTAATTTTACATTCTTGTCAAAGGTGTTTATCTAATTTCAGAGGTCATGATTCCAGAAGCTAAGGCATAAGCAGCTAAGAGTTGGCATCTTTTAGTTGTTTCTTAAAAGTTGATAATTTCATCGTTGATATTTGGGTAATAGTAGGTAGCATCTTGAGTTCTTGGAATGCTAGTTTGTGAGAGTCTGAGTGAAATCAAAATCCTCTGGTGGTTTTGTTTGTTTTAGCAGATAGCCAACCTCATCATATTCCTAGTCCAAGTTCTATTTTCCTCCTGTGGAGGAAGGGGATGTGCGCTGAGATTTCAAAGTCTTTTTTATTCACCCTTAACCTTCACTCATGTGCACATACCCTGACCGTTCAGTCTTGGCGGTGGTCGGCGGAGGTTTTAACCACAGTTCTGTCCTCCAAGTCTTTACTGTACTTCATTCTGAGCTCTTTTACACACCTGTGAGAGTCTGAGCTCTGTTACACACCTGTGAGAGTCGATTCTCAGCTCTGTTACACACCTATGAAATTCAATAATAATGTTGGGGTTATTAGTGGTTCATACAGGGTTACGATATTTAATTCTGCACTTCTCTTTTCTACAAAATTTTCCCATCCTCTGATGCTATGAATTTCTTTACCTGGTTCTTCTGACCAGAAGTATGAGTTCTCTAAGAATCTTAGCCTCTATCCCCTGCTATGATGTCACACAGCTGTATGCAAATAAGCTACCGTGGATACAGAGCAATTGAAAGAAACAAGGTTGGGAGTTGTCCCATCCTCAGTAAGTCAGGAACTTCTCCTTTGTGAGTCCATGTTACCGGTGCCACTCTAGTGGCTGTCAAGCTTTGTGGCTGGGGCCAAGGCCAGATCAAAACCTAGAGAGAAATAAAAGTCTCCCCCAAAAGAGAGATATGATGATTTCTTTCCTATTTTTCTGGTAGCCCTTTTGTTTTTTTGTTCCCCAATCTACTCTGAGAGGTTTCTTGTTATTTGTGCTAGCTGGAGTCAATGTGCTCGGTCCACTCTCAGGTCAAAGCCAGATTAAAGTGACAGACCCAAAGAACAATTATAAAACTACCCTTGCCTCGGTCAGTCTCGTCCCCTCTCCAGGAGGTGAGAATTGAACCCAGGGCCTTATTGCTTGCTGAGCAAGTGCTCTACCACTGAACTAAATCCCCAACCTGCACTGATCCATCTTTAAAGTTGTCTTTCTTATCTACTTACTCTTGTGGACTTTCCAGAGCCCACAGGTAGCTGTGTTTTGTATGTTGTAGAATTGTGCTCAGCGGAAGAAATTGGATGTAGTGAGTCCATCCCAATTTACCCAGCACTGGAATCCTTAGGCTGCTGACGTTTGACGCGTGGCACATCATCTGTCTGTACCCCAGGATTAGGGCTTCTTTAGCAAGGTATGAAACTCCCACTGTGGCTGATTCTTTCCAGCTCCACGCTTACCTGAGCACCAGTAAACTCTAGACAATGCTTTTTCTAGAAATGTTGCATCCACCAATGAATGTGCCCATGCCTTGCAGCCCTGTCCGCCTTGGCCAGGTCCCAGGAGGAAGCATCTCTGATGTCTGTGTTCTCCAGTGCTCTCGTGTTCACGTGCTTGGAACCATCTCTCCATCATCTCAACCTCTACTTCCTTTAAGTTCCATTACACCCTCTAAACACAGTAACACCTTAGTTGCCTTTCACAATATCTCATTTACCTTCTCAACTAATGCCACGTTTTTAACGCGGGGGCACTTATTTCGCTTAAGTCCCCCCCAGAAGAGGTTACTATTTGTGGTTCTCCATCTTCCTCGGGATCGTGGCCACTAGACCTCGAGGAGGATGGGAGCAGAAGCGAGTGAGCAGGGTGTCAGATGGCTTGTGGGTAGCTCTCTGGGAGACAGCTTCAGTGAGTCAGCTCAGCTTTATTCCAAAGTATAGGGACTATATAGGACCGGGGACCGTAGCTGGGGAATCCCCTAACTTACATTAGACAGCATCCTCCTATCATAAAGCTCCTAGTACAAGTCTTAGGTATCATCTGTAGAAGCATGGCCCTATTGAAAGCTCCTAGTACAATGACGTCTCACTGGGGAGGGAGTCCTCCATGCTGCCAAGCTCTGAGAGAGGGGCCAGGCCATGGTAGATAGCAACCTCTGACCAGCAGGGCCTCTGACAGCTATTTCTCTGTGGCTTCTCCACACATGACTATTTACATTCTTCCACAGAGGTACAAACCACCAGAAGGGAAGGTGTGGATGGTTTCTTTTCTTTCTATTAATTTTTTCAAGTTGGCATGAAAAGTGATGAACCTCATTATGGCGTGTACAGACAGCCTTTGTTCTTCCTCATCCCCTCCCCGGCTGCCATGTGTATACACGCATACTCCTCCTTTGGTCCTTTCCTTTCCTCAAATGGTCCCCCTTCTGTTTTCATGTGGCATGAGTTCCACCACCCTCTCTTCACCCTTCTCCTTTAAGGTTTTTTTTTCCCTCTCATCTCATGGTCCTACTTTCATGACTTAAAACTAATTTAGATTTTTTTTTCATATAAAAAAAAGATGTTTTCCTTCTGACTTTGACTTATCTTGCTTAACATAATCATTACTAACTCTATTCATTTTCATACAGATGTTTTATTTTTGATGACAGTTGGAAAGAACAATCATGTGCACATACTATCAGAGTCCTTTTTTAGAAAGTCTGTTCCAATGTATGCATTTTGAAGTGTTTTAACTTAGTTTTCAGATTGTTAAAAAGTAAGAAACCTTCTCGTGCTAAGGGGCATCAGATGCCTTTTTTAACATATGAAAATCAAATACAAAAACACCTGAAAGACAAAACTTTGAGAAGTAATTTTATGTGTTGAGTTGCAGTTCCTCCCTGACGGCTGAGTAGACTCTGCTGTAAACCCAGCTGTGCCTGAGGAGTTTGTAGTTGGAAGACTTTTTACTCCCGTGTCAGTCCCCTTGTTTGAGTCATTGATCTCCTCTTGGTTTAACCTTGCTTTGTCAGATAAATCTAGAAATTCATTCATTTCTTTGAGGTTTTCTAACTTAATGACACATAGTTTTTTTTCCTCTAAATTATTCCCTTACAATGTTCTGAATGTCTGTGGTGTCTGTTGTGATGTTTCCCTGCTCATCTCTGATTCTGTTAGCTAGGGTCTCCTCCTTCCTCCTCTCCCCTCTTTTTTTTTTTTTTTTTTTTTTTTGTGCTATACTAAAAGTCTGTCTATCTTGTTTATCCTTTCAAAGAACCAGCTCTCGGATTTGTTGAGCCTATTACATTGTCACCTTTGATTAAGGGGAGGGGAGTGAGAGTCTACCTTTACACTGATAACGGATATCGGATATCGAAGAGAGAAGCTAGAAGGACACACTGAGTACTGGGAAGAACTGAGAGGAGGGTTCTAAGTGGGTGGCAACTGGGAGGTGACGGCCCAGAGTGGCAGGGAGGCTTCATGGATGTGATTAAATTAAATGATAGGTCAGCTTTGCACATTAAAATGTTGCTTTTGTTGTTGGAAAGCTGCCAATGAAACATTCCGTTGGAAGAGTTTGAATCTTTAAAGCCATAATTGTTCATAGGAAATTGTAAAAAAAAAAAATAGCAGTAATTACAAAGAATGTCCTACCAGCACCCGGAAGCTGTCTCATGTGACCGAGTCCTGGGGCTGTGTGCATAGAAGAGCAGAGGCAGCAAGATGCTGATGCTCAACCCACTCTGTAATAGATTTGCATTAAGGCAGGCCAGAGAGAAGAGCGAGCTTGTGCAGAGAGCAAGAACATCAGGAGACCCGAATAGGATGGAGGTTTGGGAGTTTGGCATCTGCCTTTCACAGAACTTGCGAGAAGCCATCAGAGCTTTTCAGGATAATCATAGAAATCTCTGGGGGTTTGTGGGGCTCTGATGATTAATTAGGACAGAGAAAGATTCTGTCCTAGCTTGACTTGATACAGTCTAAGAGTCACCTGAGAGTCTGCACTGAAGAACTACCTGATGAAATTGGCTTCTGGGCATGTCTGTGGGGAATATCATGACTATTAACCGGTATTTGAGGGCCCAGTCCATGGTGGAAGGTGGTCCAATGTTGGGACTAATGAATCCTGGCCTTCAGCTGGATGTTGGGATTAATGAGTCCTGGCCTTCAGCTGCTCTTCCCTCCTAGAACCTTCTAATTGAAGTTACTAGAAGCTGTGCCTAGCTTAGAGGATCAGAGGATGGGATTTTTCATCTGTTGGCCATTGACTGCAGTGTATTCAAGCCTACATGGTGGTAATAAAGAGGGGCTTTTGGTATCAGTGTTAAAAGGTCTGCATATCGGTCTGTCCCTGCGTCTGTGTTCTCAACCTCCAGCCCCTTGACTGAAGCTTGTAAACTAGGGTCTAGCGCATAGAGCGCAGACCACACCGCGGCAGTCCAAGGCTATACAAGGAAGCAAGCCAGAATTCCTCCAAACTTTCCTAATTTTGTTTTGTTTATTTCATTTTGTTCTGTTTGAGACAAGATTCCTCTGTGTAGCTTTGGTTGTCTTGGAACTCACTCTGTAGACCAAGCTGGCCTCAAACTCACAGAGATCCACCTGTCTCTGTCTCCAGAGGGCTGGGATTAGAGGCAGGCATGCACCACCACTGCCCGGCTCATCCACGGTTTTTTTTTTTTGATTTTCGAGACAGGGTTTCTCCTTAGTTTATTGGTTCCTATCCTGGAACTAGCTCTTCTAGACCAGGCTGGCCTCGAGCTCACAGAGATTCGCCTGCCCCTGCCTCCCGAGTGCTGGGATTAAAGGCGTGCGCCACCACCGCCCAGCTCCTCCATGGTTTTTGCCTTAAGATCCTGGTTGAGTTCCTGCCCTGACTTCCCTGTATGATGGATTGAGACCCAAAAGTGTAAGCTAAGTAAATCCCTCCTCCCTTAACCGGGTCAGAGTGTTCTATCACAGTAAGAGAACCAAACTAGAAAGGACTCCTAAATGGTCGGAGGAAATGATGGCCACCCCAACATCTACCGTAGCTTAGAAAAGGGTGTGGGCCCCAGCTTCAGCAGTTACTCAACTGTGTCTTTAACTGCATCATACTCTATGGAGTGCGCGTGTCCTAGCCCCTTTCCTTTGCCTGAACTGCTCACGTGTGTTCTGGCTTCATCCTATGGCTGACGATCATTGTATGGGCTTTATGGAGAAGTGCCTGACTTGGCGTACAATCAAGAACATGGCATTTACACTTAAGAAACAGAGCTAAGTATGATGTACTTAACAAAATAAAAAAGTGAAACCAGCTTTCTGGAGTTGTCAAAGACCTGATGATCTAGAGTTGTGTGTGCTGGGTGTATGAGAGATTGTTTCTTCAAACCCATGGCAACTTCTCTGAAGACTTGTGTTGGCAGTTAGCTCCAACACGGTAGCTCCCTAAGGACCTAGCAAAATTTGTGCAGAGGACAATTTGTTTCTGGCATCAGAGCACATATTTGCTTTATTGTGCCTGTATTTTATGGCTCTTCTACCTCTTCCTTTGTAATTGGTTTATCACTGTACCTTTTAATTTGCTGATAATTATCTAGTGTGGGTCGGAGAACAAACCGTTTTTACGAGGCTGCCATGTCAACAGGCCAACAAGTTAACCCTGAGGAAGTCTATGAGCTTTGTCATCTGGAAAATGTTCAGAAGTGGCAAGCGGGCTGTCCATAGCTCGCTTTCTCCCTCATTCTCAACTCATTTCCTGATCCTTGATGCTGTGACAGAGAATTCAGATGTCAAATGGCTGGAGCCATGGCTCAGTCAGTTAAGCGCTTGCCTCACTCACAAGCACAAGGACATGAGATCGATTCCCTCAGACCCCACGGAAAGGAAAAGCATGATATGGCAACCTGCTCTTGCAGTCCCAGGGTTGGGAGACGGAGCCTGGTGAATCTCTGGGGCTCACTGGCAAGTCAATCTCACCTACCTGGTGAGGTCCAGGCGAGTGTGCCGGAAACGTCATAGATTGATAGTATTGAAAGGTGGGGCCTTTAGGGAGTTATCAGGGTTACACATTTGGGACATTGGGATCAGGATTTCATGGTGGTACTGGTGGCTTTATAAGAAGAAGAGAAGCCGAGCTGTCTGTGATGCCCTCTGCAGCATGAGGCCTTCACCATTTTCTTGACTTCCCAGGCTCCATAAATATGAGTTAAGTAAACCTCAGTTCTAGCAACAGGATGCAGACTAAATGAGTTTTAAAATCCCTTTCTTTTGGCAAGCTACTAACTGCATAATGAGGCAAGTGTAGCAAAGAGTGTTGCTGGCCTTCAGGAAAACTCCAGATGGAATCTTCTGTAGTGTTTATCAGAGGCCTTCTTCCGACCAGCGACGGTGCTGTGGAGGTGCAAAGGTGTTCTCTGGTTCCTGCAGTTTAGATTCAGCCCTAGACCTATGGACAGATCACATCGACACATGGCCAGTGAGAGAATGTGACAGGGCAGATGTGCGTTAGGGACTCGGCAAATGGAAAGAATTGTGGGAAGCTCTCCAGAGGCCGTGACCCCCAAACTCCAGCTTGAACAGTAACGACATTGAGCGTAGCATCACTTCTTCTGTTGGACTCCCCACATTGTGAATTGAGCTTTGGCACTTGCATTTTAAGTTCCTTTTTATCCAGGGTAAGTTTTTTCCCCCTTATTTCAACCCCACCCACATCACCAAGTAATTCTGGGATGCGATTTGTAATTGTCGTTCAGTTTGCTTCCATATTTTCCGGCATCCCATTGGATGTCACAATGGGAAGTTGAAGGAGCCAGAACTAGGAATGGTATCCAACTGTCACTTGGTTATTGTCATTAGATTGCTATCCTAGGCTTCTCAGACCCTCTAAATGTTCCCTTCATGGTTTCAAACGGTGCCAGCCCAGGGTAAACCAGATAGTCTTAAAAGAAGATAGCAAGCAGAGCGTGCCAACAGTTTCACCGCCAGTGACTCATTCTGTTTCTTCCTCCCATGAACAAACTGGATTTTAAGACATCAAATTGTCTCATGTATTAAAGGCTGGCCTCAAACTTACTACAGAGCTGCCGATGACCTTGAACTTCTTACCCTGCTGCTTCTACTTCTTAGGTGATGATGGAATTCGAATGTGTGTCACCATGCCCGCTGGTATGGTGTGCACTACAGAGCAAACTCCGGGCTCTGTGCTTGCCACACAAGCACCCTACTAATTGAGTTATAACCCCAGCCCACAGCCCAACAGATACTTTAAGTAACTTTAAATAATTAGCAATAATTAATTTTGGGCATGACATTGCCAAATAGAATTTCATGAAATACCTTATTTGGAATTCACCCAATTTAGCTAAAAAAAAAAAAAAAAAAAAAAAGAGTCTTAGCCAGCATGTATTAGAACTGACTATATGCCAGATACTGCCCTAAATGTCTTACCTGTATCCCACCTGGTGAAGAATCCCAAAGGATGCTGGGACATGGTCAGATAGAATCGTGATACATTCATGACTAACACATAAAAATGGACCAGTGCTCCTTGCTGTGCTTGCAACCAACCAAACTTCATTCTCACAGGCTGTATCTGGGTCTGGAGTGACAGCCCCGTCAGTTAAGAGCTTGCCTTGCAATCTTGAGGTCCCGAGCTCAATCTCCTGTACCTATAGATAAAAAAAATTCTGGGCATGGCAGCACCTGCTTGGAACCTAAGTTCTGGAAAGGCAGAGACAGGCAGACCCGTGGGACTTGCTGGCCAGTCCTATCCTACTCTGTGGGTTCCAGGCTAACCAGGGTGGACCGTATCTGAGAAGTAACACTGAGGTTGCCTTCTGGTCTTTACATGCACTAGTACATACGTAGGTGCTTGCACACACACACACACACACACACACACACACACACACACACACACACACACAGCCCTATTGGAAAGGAGAAACATTCCTGCCTGTGATCCTGCAAATATGTATTCAGGACTTCTGTGGTGGCTTTGTTTACCTAACTCTCTCTAACGCTCTCTCTTGGACCTCAGACAGTGGGACATGTAAACCCTGTTCTTCAAGCTTTCTCAGGATGGGTTTCTGGCCCAGTGGACCATAACCACTGCTTCAAAGAACAGGATTTCCTTGAAGCAAAGCCTGCTGAGCAACAGGCAGGGCACACGGCGCTTCGGGAGCTGCTCACAAAGCTGATTCAAACGGCTTTGGTCAGAGCTCCCAGCCAGGAAATCCAGGTACTGCTCAGATCTGAAGATCCACAAACATGAAAGCTGAGCGTCCCCTAAAACAAATGAGAACAGGATCAGCATGGTTCTTCATGGACAGTAAATAGATAATGGGTAAGGAAAAGTCAGTGTAAAAGAATCTGTACAGCCAAACCAAACAGACCAGGCGGCAGAGTCATGGCCGCACTGATGACAATCGGGTAGAGCATGAGTGTCTGGTCATGTGTAAAGCCAAGCCTCACCAAAACTGACCCAGAGAGGCTCACCTTGGGTTGTGCTCTAATGTTTCACAAAGAGTCCCCTCTTTTAGAATTGTCTTATGGATATGTGATACCGTGCCAGGAGAGCCCGCTGTGGCACATGTAGCTCTCTCCCGTGGTTGTTACCAAGAAGAACCGCACCCAGCATAACTTAAAACCCAGGGGCACATTCTCCCTCTCCCCTCCCCATCTCTGGAGGCCAGCAGCCTGAGATTAGCATGTGTTTACTGCCAAGTCCCCATCCAGAACTTCCCTGGCTTCTTGCTAGCTTCTCCTGTTTGCTAGGGGTGCTTGGCCATCTTGAAATCTGTCCACGTTGTCCCATGGCATCTGTATGTCCTTTCCTCTGGGCGGATCTGTCTTTGTGTGGCATTATCTTACCATGGCTTTCCAAAATCCTCCTTAAAAGGATGCCAGTTATATTGAATTAGCCACCTACCCCGTTAAGGTGTAGTATTATCTTACCTAATTACATGTGCAAGGATCCTGTGCCCCAAAATGTCACAAGCCTGAGGAAGTGGGAGACAGGAAGTAGGTCTCTAACATATCTCTTGAGACACAATCCAACCCATCACAGGTCTTGTCTCTTCAGCAAGTCCTTACCATCAGGTGTGAAGGGCACATATATAATCCTAATGGTGAGAAGACTGAGGCAGGAGGATCATGGGTTCAAGACCAATCTGAGCTACATTGTAAGATCATGTCTCAAATAACAGAAACAAAGACATGAGCCGTAACCAGCCAATAACCTTTCTAGCCAACACAGCTCTGTATTGGCACAGCTCTGAGTTCTTCATCCCTGAGCAGAGCTTGCTCCTCCCCACATCCCGTGTGCTGCTCAGCAATTTGTTACATGTTATTTTGTATTGTATGTCTCGTCTCTCATTTTTGTCTTTTTTTTTCCCCTCAGTGCTGGGGGCTTGAACCCAGGCCCTTGGACCTGATAGGCAAACACACCTTACCACTCTAATTTTTCCTTTGTGTTGTTTGGTTTTGTTCCTGGTGCTGGAGATTGAAGCCTGAGCCTTGAGCATGCTCTGCAAGTGCTAGACTCGCCTGCTGGTTTGATTGCAAACTCTTCGGTAGGTAGGTAAAGGAGATTTACTGGAAATTCCTTCTGCTGGCTCTTGAGACAGCGATTTCACAGTGGCAGGAGCAACTCTCTTTGGGTTGCTTGATACTTTCCAGGCTTCTCACATGTATTATTCAGTCTGGTTCTTTCCATTGTCCTGTGTGGTCGTGTGGATTGCCTGCTTTCACATCAAAGAAAACGAAGTGACTGGACAAGGTGATGAGCTAGGTGGCTGGGATGGCTGCCAGGCCTCCTTTTATTGAAAAAATTTCTTGTTGTTCCTTTTATTCCTACTGACTAGATTATTAATGAGCCAAGAATCCTCTGGGAAAACAAAACAAAACTCCCCTTCTTATCAAGGCAAGGAGAAAGAGAGGAAAGGGGGGAACTCACAGAGACCCAGAGCCCATCTTCCCCACTAGTACAGACAGGCTGGGAGAAAGTCACAGGACCACTCAGGGCCGGGTCCGCCCTTCTTCAGCACCCGGTCTCTCATTTTCTTTTTCCTCATTTTGCGACTGGATCACATGTAGCCCAGGCTACCCTCTCTTTGTCACCTCACCGGAGAATGACCTTGAACTCCTCATCCTCCTTTCTTCCTTTCTGGGAGTCACTGGGAAAGCTGGGAAAGTGATAATTTGCCTGTGGGAAAGGAGGGGAGAGGGAGAATTCAGCTAGGGGGACAGGAGTAGCAGAGAGAAAGAATGAGAGAGAGATACTGATGCTGAAAAAAAACCACTAAGCAGCTTTTCTCTACGAAGCAGACAGCACACGCTGTGACTACTGCTGCCCGCTACTTCTAAGGGGTGTATGGCAGTCAGGCTTTGTGACCTTGACATTTCTCCTTGGTAACTTTGCCTACGAACTCCTCTCTTTTCCTATAAACTAAGCAATGACTGATAAGGTAATTAAAGATTTAATTAGGTAGATGGAAGACGAGACATAGAGGGAGGAGGAGGAAAATGTAAGGGAGGAGAGGGAAAAAGTACACAAAACAATTTGAACTGCCTAGAAATATATATCTATCTTATGAACATGGGGGTTTGAATAAGAATGGCACTCACTGGCTCATATATTTGAACATCTGTTTAGGAAGGATTAGGAGGTGTGGCCTTGCAGTGGGTGTGGCCTTGTTGGAGGAGGCGTGTCACTAGGGGTGGCCTTTGAGGTTTCAAAAGCTTTCACAAGCTGCCCAGTCTCTCACTCTGCCTCCATCTTGTAGCTCAGATGTAAGTTCTCAGCAATTGCTCCAGCACCTGCCTGCCTGCCGCCATGCTTCCTGCCATGATGATCATGGACTAACCCTCTGAAATTATAAGGGACCCTCCAATTAAATGCTTTCTTTTAAAGGCTGCTTTGGTTATAGTGTCTCTCCCCAGCAATATAACAGTAACCAAGAATCCTCTGTGTGTGTGTGTGTGTGTGTGTGTGTGTGTATGTGTGTGTACACATAGACATACAGACATCTAAATGTTTTCGAGACAGGGTCTGTGGTCCTGGCTGACCTGGAAACTCATTCTGTATCCCAGATCGGCTTCAGACTCACAGTGTTCCTCCTACCTAAGCTTCCAAAGTGCTGGGATGACCAGCAAGAGCCACCTTTCTTTTTGGTAGCATGCAGAGTACTTTCCAGAACCATGAGCTGTAATCAGTGGCGTGAACGGTCTAGCTGGACACCAGTGGGAATCCTTCGTGCGTGTTGATGTAAGTAAGTGCTGGCTTGAACAATGTGGACTTTCAATCAGACAGTAGGGAGAAATCAATAGCTTTGGCCACAGCCTGTGATGTTAGGGTGGGGGAATCCATGGGAACCTTTTTGACCAATAATTCAACAAGGATGTAACCAACCTATCCCGGCACTGGAAGTTTTACTTGGTGGTGTGGCATGTTTAGTTGGGGCATTGTCTTCCTCATTATACAGCAATCATCAATATCACCCAGTTACAAACCCTGTAGCCTACAACAGTACCTGGATGATACAGCAGTCCCAGAGTGGCATAAATGTTATAAAAATAACCACATTTTGACTGAATTTAAGGTCCACTCCATGAGATGGACTCTATACCTGGTGCTGCTAAAGTGGCCAAGAACCTAAAACTGGAGGTTATGGGCCTAGAGAAAAACTTAATACCACTATTCTGTTAAAGGAACATAACAATAAAATGACCCCTCATGACATTTAACCGCACATGTAGATCAACCCTCAGAAGAGGAGTTTCTTCTTCTAGTAAACGGGAGCTGACCTAGAGGCCCACGATTGGACAATGTGCAGGAAGTGACAGACACTGGAGAACTCAGTCCTGAGTGGAATGGCTTCCTTCAACCTCTCCCCTCAAGGCTCAGGAATCTCTGAGGAAGAGAAGGTGGGAAGATTGTAGGAACCAAACAGGACTGAGGCACATATGAACTCACGGAGGCTGTGGCTGTACTCACAAGACCTGCACAGGTTCAAGACAGACAGGGTCCCAGAACTGAGAAGAGGAAGTAGACGCAGGCTTCCGCGGATACCTGCTGGCAAAGGAAAAGATCAGTTTTCTACAATGGAGTGTCAATGGATCTATCAGCTACACTCCCGGGCAGGCCTTATGCCCAGCAGTAGTTGACCAACAGAAAACAAACTCCATTTTTGGGGGGGGGGGTACTTTTTTGCTTTGTTTTGTTTGTGGACTTTTTGTTTCATTTGGACATACTTTGTTTTACTGAATTTTGTTTGTTTTTGACTTTCATTTTTGTGGGATTTTCTTTTTCAAAGAGAGAAAGAACATAAAGTTGATTGGATAAGGCGGTGGGGAGGATCTGAGAGAAGTTGGGAGAGGGGGAAAATGTGGTCAAATATATTATATGAAAAAAATGAATAAAAGACCCAAATATGAGCCACCACACCTAGCCTAGAAGGGCCACCTGTGAAAAATGAGCAGAGTGAGGAAAATTTGGAGACACATCTTTGAGACTGTGTGACCCGCTGAGCTGGTTGTATAGTCCCTCAGAGGCGTGATGGGGAGTAGGCTTGGAAAGTCTCCGTGTACAGTAAGATTCCAGCTGCTTGGCACCCACGTGCTCCCTCTGCCTGCATTAGACACACTGGGCTCCTCTCAGACAGAAGCAGCCTGCAACCGCCTTTGTCAAGACAACTCCCTGCTACACAGTCTAGCCTAGGAGGGCTCCCAGCCCTTGCTAGCATTCAGTGTCTTTGGGAAGCAGATGGGCTGTCTCATGGTATAGCTCAGCCCTGACTCCAGGTAGAGAGCTCTCCTACTACTCAAAGCCACAGCACACTAGCCAAGCCTATCAGGCTATTCTTTCCTTTTTCTTTTTTAGTAGGAACATCATTTTTGGGCTCTGTCAGAGTGGCGTGTAGGAACGAGCTAATTCCCTCTCCTGGTTCCGTGGTTTCCAGAGCACCCTTAAGAAGCTTGGAGATCTGTGTGGAGTCACTGTTCCCTCTACTGCTTATGCTGGAGTCTTTGGACTTTGTATCAGTTACTAATCAGTATTTTAAATGATTAAGCTTTTGTATCCAGTCTCAGAATGGGGTTATAATGTGATTTGCTCTGGTCTCTTGTTTCCCATCAAATATTATTCCTCCTTCACAAGAGCTCCTGAGACTTCACAGTTGCGTGGTAACCTTGGTTACTGAGTTTCGATCCAACACAGGACTGGAAGCTTTTTCTAGATTGCCCCTGCCAAGTCTGCTTCTGGAATCATTGGGGAGTTATTCCAAAATGCTTGCCTGCCTAGTGTTCCTGAATATTCCCTTTCTAGTGGCTTAAGGTCAAGGCTGGAGAACAATGGTCCCAGTTAGATGAAGCACCGTAAACAAAGTTTTGAGGTCAGCTGTCCTGGGCTTCTGTGGGTAGGCTTGGTGTTAGCCAGTCTCTATCTCCTGGGAAGAGGGCTTCCATCAAGGACAGTCAATTCTGTCTTTTCCAAGTAGCAGATTAAGAGGAGCAACAGAGTAGCCTTCGGCGATGACTGGACTAGGTGCTATGTGGATTGCTGCCATGACAACGGTGAAGTCATCATTTCAAAGATGCTCCCAGTTTTAAAAATCTAAGACTGTGAAATAATGATGCATTTTCCTTTTATGTTGAACCAAATTCAAGGATTTGTTTTTTTAATTTGAGGAGTTTTTTTTTGTTTTGTTTTGTTTTGGTTTGTTTGTTTGTTTTTTTTTTGCAGGTAGGTAAAAGAGAAGGGCCATTTTTTTAAAAAAATTTATTTATTTATTAAAGATTTCTGTCTCCTCCCCGCCACCGCCTCCCATTTCCCTCCCCTTCCCCCTATCAAGTCCCCCTCCCTCATTAGCCCGAAGAGCAATCAGGGTTCCCTGACCTGTG
>NC_022019.1:9331470-9333184 GCF_000317375.1 Microtus ochrogaster
AACCGCCACACTGCTGTCCAGAGTGGTTGCACAAGTTTGCATTGAGAAGGGCCATTTTGGAAAGCAATTTGTCACCACCAAATGGCATCCGATAATCAAAGAGCCGCTGACTCAGCAATTATGCTTTGGTGCCCAGCCTAAGAGCTTCACATGTTCTCATAGGCAGGAATAGTCTTCCTTAATTACATTCTCCCTTAGCTCCTGTGTCAGTCTTTTACTGAGCCTGACCTTTGGCTGATCAGGGAGTCCCAGGAATCTCCTGTCCCTGCTTCCCCAGCATGGGAACTACAGCCATGTGCCAATGTGTCTGGCATCTCTTTCTTTCTTTCTTTCTTTCTTTCTTTCTTTCTTTCTTTCTTTCTTTCTTTCTTTCTTTCTTTCTTTCTTTCTTTTCCTCCTCTCCTCCTCCTCTTCCTTCTCCTCCTCCTCCTCCTCAAACCTACTCCTCCGTCACACCCCTGAGGGCCTACACAACCAGCTCAGCGGGTCACACAGTCTCAAAGATGTGTCTCCAAATTTTCCGCACACTGCTCATTTTTCACAGGTGGCCCTTCTAGGCTAGGTGTGGTGGCTCATATTTGGGTTTTTTATTCATCTTGACAGCGTTTTTCCCCCTCTCCCAACTTCTCTCAGATCCTCCCCACCTCCTTATCCATTCAACTTTAGGTTCTTTCTCTCTTTGAAAAAGAAAACCCCACAAAAATGAAAGTCAAAAACAAACAAAATCCAGTAAAACAAAATATGTCATTTTATTATGCTGACTTTTATGGTCCATAAATATTGTTGCTACAGCTTGCACGGTACAGTCCTTAGACAGGAGTTATTGAGGTCATTTCCAGATCAGGGGCCTTTGGGCCTTGTGTCTGAAGTACTCAGTTTGGGGTTTTTTTTTTTGTTTGTTTGTTTGTTTCTTTTGTTTTTTGTTTGCTTGTTTTAACATGAGTACTGAGAACCAAACTCAAATCCTCACTTGAGTTCTACAGCCTCTACAGTCCTCTTCAGACACGTCTTATGTTAGATGAGGAACAGTGGTTACAAAAGCGGTTACTCATATGTGTTACACATATGATAAATAGATTGGTTTCAGTAGAACTCAAGTGGGCCAGATGGACCAGGATGGCATACTCACATGCTGGGTAGTTAGAGGCTGCAGTCTGTCTGAACTGGAGGCTCACAGTGAGATGATTGTCTCTGCTACACCAAGTCTCATCTCCCAGTAGCATCCTCACAAGGTAGTCTTTCCCTGGGTAGCTCCCAAAGGGTGGGAAGAGAAACTGGAGGGTCTCCTGAGGTTTAAGCTTGAAGGCCACATAGTGTGGCCTCTACCACCTTCTGTTGGCCAAAGTAAGTCACAGGGATCTTCCAGGTTTGAGAGGTGGAGAATCAGCCTTCACTTCTTGAGAGATGAGCTTTCTTGATGAGTTGCGTTGCAAAAAAGTGCAGATATAGGGCTGAGAAAAGAAGCAGCTGTTTTTGAATTTGCATCCCCCCCTCAACAAGCAAACATGACCTCTAATCTCCTTAAGCATTTTCTCAGTTCATCCATGGTCTTTCCTCTCTATCTAAACCAATGAGATGAGAATCTGAGCTTTCTGGTGGCTCACATGAAAATCTTGCATTTGTACTTGATTTTTTTCTCTCTCACATGCCACATCCTAGACATTAAGAGGCAACTTTGTTACCAGAGAAAGATGCACCCAGTATTCCTAATATT
>NC_022019.1:9333637-9347842 GCF_000317375.1 Microtus ochrogaster
ATATATATATTCAAGATAGAACCATTATCCTTATAGAACACAAGCCAAAAAAGGAGGCTTTTGATGGAAGAGAAGGCTAGGAAATAGACTTGTTTACTTCAGAAGATTCATCCTTAAGAACTTGACATTAGCCCAGAGAGACCACAAATAATCCTCTCAGCTACTGAACGACATCTTGGCTCTTCCTGTGTTCTGCCGATTATAAATAAAGCTGCTATGAACACACTCACGTCTGGGGTTTTGTGAGGACTGTGCAATTATAATTTTTTTGGTGTGTATGTATTGTGTGTGTGCATGCACATGCGCAGAGGCCAGAGGAGACATCCAGGTGTCCTGCTCTGTCACTCTCAGCCTTATTTGGATGAGACAGAGTCTTTCTCACTAAACCTGTCTCCATTTTCCGCACTATTGGGATTACAGGTACCCTGCATGGCCACACCCAGCTTTTTATTTCTTTTCTTGAGACAAGGTCTCAATTTGTAGCCTTTGCTGTCCTGACACTTGCTATATGGACCAGGGTGACCTCAAACCCACAGAGATCTGCTTGCCTCTGCCTCCCAGTGTTGGGATTAAAAGCACTTGTTACAATGCACGGCCACGCCTAGCTTTTTATGAGGGTGCTGGGGATCTGAACGCAGGTACCCATGGTTGGGTAGCAAGTGTTCTTCCCCCTGACCCATTTCTATAGTCTGTGACTGGTTCTTAAACATTGACTCAGTATCTCTTCAGCAACATTGTAAAATTCTCAATAATTCAAATGGTTTATCTGCACAACAGTGTCCTCTATACAAATGAGCATGCCATCTATGGGTACTCATCTTTTTTAAAGATTTATTTATTTTCTGTGTATGGTGTTGTCTACATATAGAGCCTACATGCCAGATGAGGATAGCATCAGATCTCAATATAGACGATTGTAAGCCACCATGCTTGCTGGAAGTTAAGCTCAGGACGTCTGGAAGAGCTGCCAATGCTCTTAACCACTGAGCAATCTCTCCAGCCTCAGTACTGGTCTCTATTGAATTTTTATATCTTTTTACTTTTTGCTTTCCTGTGCCAAAGGGACTCCCAAAATCTGGGTTGCAGATTTCATGTTCGAATTTGGTGTTTAAGTATTTCAAGATATTTTATTTGGGGAAGGACATCCCTTCATCTCATTAGCTTGCTGGGTAGTTTTGCAGAAGGACAAACAAGTGGGTGCAAGCATTCTGAAACCTACCGTTCCAGAGAGAACTGGATCCGAAGCGTGGCATTGAGGGGGTGTGGGAGAAGAGCAATATGGGGTGTGCAAATTTCCTTACCCCATGGCTTGGGGAGATGAGGCTTTAATTGCACCATGGGGACTCCATGGCATTAGTGTGGTATATGTGCCTTTCCAGTCTAGAACTTATGCATGTGATTCACGTACTTTTATGTACGTGCATGTATGTGGAGGTCAGAGGTCAATGTCAGACGTCATTACTCTGCAATCATCTACTGTGTCTTCCCCACCATGATAGACTGTACCCATTCAAACTGTGAGTCACAACAACACTTCTTCCCCTAAGTGGTTTCCCAGAGATGAGAAAGACCACTAATACTCTAGTAGAGTGGAAAGAGACACTGAAGACTACAGAAAAGGAAGCTAACGAATAGAGGAGAAAGTGACTTCTCAAGATCATATGTTTGAGCAGTCCAGTCATTGGCTCTATTTTCTTGCTGGAAGAATTTCTTTCAAAGGTCTTTGTTCCTTCCTGTAGTATCAACCAGCCAACTTGGCCATAGAAAAGCCTCAATTCAAGAATGTTTCTGTCCGGGCTAGAAATGTGGCCCAAGCAGTAAAGAGCTCACATGATCCTTGCAGAGGACCAAAGTACAATTCCCAGCATCTGTATCGTGTGGCATACCTCTGCTTGTAACTCCAGGATCAGGGGATCTGACACCTCTGGCCTATTTGAACCTAAGTGTGCATGCACACGCATGGATGCACACACTTGCGCCCGCGTGTGCGCGCGCACACACACACTTAAAAATAAAATTAATTTTAAAAGAATGTTTATATTCCTTGGATAATAAAAGCAATGATAGAGAAAAAAAGATGATCCACAAAGACATGAAGTCTTAAGGGTTAGCTTTCCTGATTTCTCTGTGTAGTCTAATCTATCTATCTTTCTTTCTTTCTTTCTTTCTTTCTTTCTTTCTTTCTTTCTTCCTTTCTTTCTTTCCTTCAGCTGGGGCACTGGCATACAATCCTCTCCCAGGACTGGGAAGGTCCACTGAAAACCAATCAATACAAGTTTCATTTTTGTTTTCTGTATAAATAGTTGTCTTATCTGAAATGACCTTTCTCCAAGAGCTAATGGTCATAAATTTTGCAGCTAGACATGTTTAGAAATGCCTCTTAGCTATTTTTGTTGATTTATTTTCTTTGTCTGTATTTATGCAATTCAGCTCTGGACACGGAGGCAAGCAATTCTGGTCTCTGGTCCACCAGCTAATGATTTAAACTCCAAGGACAGAGTCCGTCTCCTGTGGGAAAGGGCCCAGTGGGCATGCATAGATGTATAGCTCAGCCAGGAGAAATGACAACGTCTGAGAGACTTGTCTGTCTGCAATTCTCTTTGTGACAGCTTTTTTTGTTTGTCCCCCCAGGCATTTCTGAAATGTATCTACCTACCCACAGACTTCCCTACAACATAACACAGTGCTTCTATGCAAGGGAGTATTGATCTTCTGACATATTAAATTAAAAAAAAAAAGAAAAATTGGAAGTTGAATTTGGTTCATTGATAGAACTCTCTTTGGGGCTGTAGGGATGGCTCAGTAGTTCAGAGCACCGACTTGTAGAGGACCCTGGTCGAATTCCCAGCATCCACATGGTGGTTAGCAACTGTTGGTAGTTCCTTTTCCAGGGGATCTGACACCTGCTTCTGGCCTCTGTGGGCACCAGTCACACAAGCAATGCACAGACATACATATAGGCAAAACACCCAGACAAATAAAATTAAAGAAAAAAGAAGATGGAATCTCAGGCAGTAGTCCTCAATCAAGCAAAGATCTTCATTGTCCCTTATACAATGACTCATTCCCTTCTAATCATAGATAGAGCTGGTTTGATTTAATGACCATCCAAGGGATGTTCCGTAACATAGGAATACTGTAAGCTCAAAGAAGCTGGGGGCAGTGGGGTGGCCTTATCTCAACTTAGCAGGACATTTGATCTTGGGCAGCAACATGTCTGATGTCTCAGCGAATGGATTGGAGTGTCCTCCCACTCCTGATGACAAAGAAGTTTAACACTGATACCCGTGCTTCTCTGCATAATCATAGAACAGGGTGGGGGGGGAGCAGGGATCTTAGAGGTACTTGGTATACATCCATTCTTATTTATTTATTTATTAAGTATACAATATTCTGTCTGTGTATATGCCTGCAGGCCAGAAGAGGGCACCAGACCCCATTACAGATGGTTGAGAGCCACCATGTGGTTGCTGGGAATTGAACTCAGGACCTTTGGAAGAGCAGGCAATGCTCTTAACCTCTGAGCCATCTCTCCAGCCCCCTACATCCATTCTTCTTATAACTTCCTCACAAAATAGTCTTTTCCAGGAGAGAAATCCCACAGCAACCCTGTGATCTGCCAGGCATCGCTAATCTGACCATTTGAGGATTTCCGAGGACAACATATAAAATGTCCGACCCTCCTTCTACCTGGCCCCTGGGTTCTAATGTCACTTTCTTAGCTTATTTGGCTCTGGTGTCTTTGGCTTTTTCTTCATGCCTTAATTTCCTATGCCGACATCAACCCACTTATGTTCTTCTGAACCTCTAGGATGCAGGTTTTGTTTGTTTGTTTGCAGAATACGACCCTTAGAACCAAGCCTAGTGTTAGAGAAGTGGCCTGGGTTCACTCATTCACTTCTCCGGTCACTCATTCAGAGGACACTTGGTCGTTCAGTGCTAAACTGACCAGTGCTGTGTGGGGAGAGCCTGCTTAGCCCCCCTCTTTGGAAACATCACTTTTGTTTGCTGTCAAAAATGAAATGAACTCTGATCTTTAGGAGTTTCTGGTCCTTTCCCACGGCTGCCTGGGAAATCTTGAGCCCCCGCTCACCGCTGAATAAATGCTTCTGTGTGAAAAGCTGGCCTTGTTTCGCCACAAACCCATCCTGCTTCTCTGGGATGCTTGCCGGTACAGGATCTTATAAAACCCACTAGGGTTGTCACAGGGACACCTTCCCTCAGATCCTCTTCCAGCTTTTGTTCCTTCCTGAAGCCACAGTTGACATGCCTCCAGCCTGTCTCTAATAAAACCTAATCTTCAGGACTTGGAGTCTTCGCTCGGCTGCTCAGGGGTCAACGAGGAGCCAAGGAGAGGAGTCATGAGTTCACACGTATATACGGAGCCATTTCAAGAGTCGGTGGAAAATTACCCTGCCTGCTCTGCCCCCTCTCTCTTTCTCTGGACTCTTCCCTCTCTTTGGTTCTTCCCATGAACTGGCTCAGAGGAAAGGAAAGTAGTAGCTGTGGCTTGGGACCCTGCTGAAATCGAAGTCTATCTGGTGTTTCCAGTGCCAGGGCTCTGGACTGGGGAGGCTCCTGGCTCTGAAAGCTGTGTGGTTGGTTGAGTCTTTACTGAGCACGTTCCATCTCCCGTTCTGTCTGAAGAGCTCTTTCCATTAGGGTTCTTTAATGCCGTTTGGACTTGTACAGAGGGTCTTGTCTCTCTCACAGAGAAATTCAGAAATTTAGTTTGTAGGAGTCATCCTGGGGACTATGACATCATGTCCTACCTCCAGCCACAAACTCACTCTTCAGATTTGTGTGTTTCATTAAGTGTGTGTGTGTGGGGGGGGATGACGACAAACAAATAAACAAAACAGAAACAAACCCAAATCTGCAGCCTCTGTAAGTGTGTTGCTTCTGTAGTCTGAACCTAAAGTCTTGGGACTGGTAAAAAGGCGCAGAGGGTAAAGGTACTTGCTACCCAATCTGATGACTCTAGTTAGACTCCCATTCCCGCTTGGCGGAAGGAGCAAACCAGCTCTTGCAAATTTCCCTCTGAGCCCACACACGCGCTGTGGCGAATGTGCTTGAGCACGCTCCCCCAAGCAAATTAACGCAATAAAAAGACTTAAAGGCTTGTCTGCTGATTGGTGTCTCCATTAAAATGATTACCTCCCCCCCCCCACACACACACACATACGTAACCTCACTTACACACAGCAAGGAGGTGGAGACCATCTAACTACTTTTCTGCTAAAGCTGAGGACCCTGGCCACTCCTGGAGCCTACTCCCCACATCCCCTCGGGACCCTCATCACTGTAAGTCACACAGCAAGAGCCTTCACGAGTTATCCTTTGATATGTTGTAGGCAGCATCTAACCACCAGCAAGCCTCTAGCGTGCAGCAAAGGAGAGATTCCAAAGTTTTCCAAGAGCTAACACCGGTCACCGCCCCCGCTCCCCACCTCCGTCACCCCGCCCCCACCCCTCGTCGCCCCGCCCCCGCGCAGTTTCCTATTATGAAACTGCCTGGAGTGGACTCATTTTCCTCCCTCTTCTTCTCGGATGCTCAGAGGGTCAGGTTGAAGCTTTTGCAGCTTTGGGCTAGGGTTCAAATGCAAATTTTAGTCAAAAACGTATGGCCACAAGGCATATTTTGTCTCCTTGCATAGTTTCCACCTGCCTCCGTCTCAGCACGAATACTGCAAGAAAAACGTTTACCGTTGCCGGTTTGGCAGAAAGAAGTGTAAATGTTATGTTAGTGGTAAGACTACTTAATCCTGGCCGAGGAGTCGCTAGGGAAGCGTGACACGAATTGACAGATGTTAAATGGCACCTGCTGTCCCCCGTGCAGCACAAACAAGGCATGTGGCTCCCAGCAGGTGAAAACTCCTCTGAGGAGTGGAAGGTGGGACTGGCCTGCTGTTTCTTTCACGCTCTCAGCCCAGGGCCCTGGGAACGAAAGTGGATAAGGGTTTTCGGCTTTTCAGGCTAGCAAAACACAAGCGTGTCTTAGATCCTTCAGCTCTTAGTGAGTGGTTTCCTAGACTAGGCGGGAGTTTCTTCAGATTTCAGGAGGCCTTGATGACACCAGAAGTCCCTAGAGGGTGGATTCTTGGAAAGAAGACAAGAAAAGGTGGAAAGCTGTTTTCTGGAAAAAGAAAAAGCATGGTTCTCCCTGGGCCTTGGCACCAGCGAGGTTGAAGGGGCAAACCAGCTGAAAAAAGACTAAAGGTTTGTAGCATTAAGAACACAGACGCTGGAGCCTGCTTTCCAGGGCTCACCCTTCAATCGATGTTAAAAGGATTGTTGTGCCTTTGTCTGTTTTTCAGTAACTGCTAAGGTCCACTGAATTTGGGCACACTCTGTAAGAGCATCCGGGGGACGCGGGCACTCCTGGTGTTTGAGAGAAGATGCGAATGTTGGGTATCTACTTGTGAGAAAGTAAAATCGGCATTCATTCTGCCATGCGCCAAAATACATTTCTATGTTATTGAAATTTTGACTGCACATATCGCCCGAATTGTTGTTGTTGCTTCAGTGAAATACCTGAGGCTGGACACTTTATAAAGGAAGAAGGGTTATTTCATTCCATAGTTTCGGGATCCCAAGAATATGAATCCAGCCTTGGTTTCTGCTGAGGGATTCATTGCGTGGCAGGAACATGTGTGAGCTGTTCCATGGATAAATAGGAAGCAGAGACAAGAGAGAGGTTAGGGTCGCTCTTTTTTGACACCCCATTCTCTTGGGAACTAATCCACTCCCATGAGATCTGACCCTCTCCCACAAGACAGTAATAATTCATGGAATTCTATGACCTAGTTACCTTCTACTGGACCCAATCTCTTTTAAAAAATTGTTACATTTTATCTATCTATCTATCTATCTATCTATCTATCTATCTATCTATCTATCTATCTATCTATCTGCCTCTGTGTGTGTGTGTGTGTGTGTATGTGTGTGTGTGTGTTCGAATGCATGCATGTGTGGAGGTCTGAAAACAACTTTTAGGAGTTGGTTCTCTTCACCATGTGGGCCCCAGGGATCCAACTCACCTCAAGTCGACAGACATGGTGGCAGGAACCTTTACCTTCTCAACCATCTCGCTGGCCCTGCACCCCACCTCTTAATGAACCTGTCTCTTCAAACCTGGAACACCAGGGACCCAGCTTCTCATACATGAACTTGTGAGCCTATGGGGCATACTGTATCCAAACCATAGCTAGTATCTTATAGTTGTTCATGGAACAGATAGGACTTCTGTCTGTGTCTTTCTTTTTTACCCATCAGCTCCTCAGGCAGGGTTATCCTATTACTGAACTCAATAGAAACAGGTGGAGGCTGTCCAGCTGAAGGGAATTATCCTGGAAACCGATTGGCTGGGTCTAAACCCTGTGCTTTCAGCCTCCCATCTCATCCAGCACAAGCTCGGGACACAGTCAAGGATACACCTGGAGGCTCTCCGGAGACCCTTGGAGACAATCAATCAGCTTTTTCATGAGCCACTCCGTCTGGGAAAGTCCTCTGGGAAGCCAAGTACATGGCTAAACTAGGAGCCATTTCTGTCCCAGGACTCTGGCTCATGCCCTTTCTCTTGAGCAGTAAATTACTCTTGGCATTGAAAAACATGCTTTGGTGACATGTTCCTGATGGCTATGGGAGGAACAGAGTCTGGATGTCTGAGCACAGAAGCCATCACTCACTCCGAGCTCAGTCTGACCCACCTGACGCCAAGTTTGCTAGTGTGAAGATTGTCACTGACTGTGGCCCTCAGGCTGACCAGAAAAAGAATCCCCTGACTCACAGTGAGTACCATGGTGTACAACACATCTCCCCCAGATGGAGCTGATGTACTCCTGACAAGCTGCTGAGGAAATTACCGCTCATATGAGCCGATGTGGCAGTGATTGGCCACTGGGTCACTTAGTGGCTGTTGCTCTATTCCCAAAGAAACCGCGTTGCTCAAGGTTCCACACACCTTCAGGACACAGCTGGTGCTGAGGTCAAATGTCCCATCCCACTTTCCTCAGAAGGAGGCCTCTTGGCTTTCGTAGAGTGGTGATGGATTGCTAGTTAGAGTCGCTCTCCTCAGCTCTGCCTGTTTTGCTACCGTCCAGGTGCACCTGCCAAGATCCTCAAAGTTTACGTGAACAACTCTCCATCACAGGGTTCATAGTCAGGAAGCTAGGTGACCTTCTCTTTGTGGATGCTGCTCCTCCTAGAGTAGTTTTGCTGGGTGTGACGTTAATATCATCCTAGAAAAAATGACGTGGCTTGAATAGTTAAAAGGAAAATAAATGTTGTTGGATATAGGTCTCTGACACATGTTTGACCTTACGACCACAAAAGACCTCTAAGGGAGGCCTCAGGAGAGCCAGCAGCATCTGAAGTATCAAAACTCCGAAGTTCTAGAAACTTCCACAGGAAGAAAAGAGAAAGGCAGGTTGATGATGTGTTTCATAGTGTGGATATGTGGCATGCCAAGGGGAGCCGCTGGGGGAGGAGATGGCTGTGAGATTAGTAGAGATAGGAGGGAAAGTTGGAAACAGGACAAAAAAAAAAAAAGAGGAGGCAGAGGAGACTTTCTTTAAAGATGGGAGAGTGTGTTTAATTTCCTGCATTAGTTACTTTTAAATGGTTTACTTATTTTTTTTTTAAAAGAGGACATCTGTTAATTTGCTGCAAGAAGCTTTGTAATTGGAGAGCTAATGGCCTTCTATGGGATGGGAGGGTGGCTATAGATTTGTGCAAATTAAACCTCACGATGCATGCCTGCTACAAGAAACCCCACCTGTGTGTACAATGCACTTAAAGGATTAGGGCACACTTTGAAATTATGATATGTTTTACCTAAAGTAGCCATCTTCCCCCTTAAGCTTTTATTTCCTTGGAGGAGGGAGGAGACCACCGCCTGCCTCTCACAGGCTATCAGGCCCAGCAGGTACTCTGTGGGCCTTCAGGAAGGCTGATGCACAGGGGGATGGGGTGTGCTGTTTACATGTGTTAGCACAGCAGTGACAGAACTTACCTTCACCACTTGCCGTCCCATTTCAGAGACCGCATGTCTTCGTGGTGGCATAGCTGGGATTCTGTTTCAGTCACTTACAAGAAGTTAATAGGACTTTAGGCACAGGGGACAAGTTTAGGAGTGAGAGGGCCAGGGAAGACAGGAAAAGGGACTTCTTGAAAATTGCTGTGGTCACCCTGTTCCCTTGGGGGTCACTCAATAAGTGAAAAGTCTTCATTTACACAGAAAACTACATATTTTTAGTTTTGAGATTTTTTTTTTCTTTTGAGACAGGATTTCACGTATTAGGTCAGCCTCGAACTTCCTATGTAGCCAAAAAATGACTTTGAACTTTTGCTCCCCCCGCCTCCACCTTTTGAGTACAGCAGCAACACTGATGAAGGCTGATTATTTAGCTCAGGTAGAGAAGTCTTTCCCTCCCTTCAATTTACCAGTACAGGAGGAGAGGCCACTACTGAAAGAATGGCCCTCATTGGCTACGTTGGTCCTCATTGCCACTTTGATTGATTTTGGTGGCCAGCCTAAGGGGCTGCAAGAACATGGTCCCTGGGAAATGCACCGATAAGGAACCAGTTTGGAAGAATCTGAAAACCACACGCAGGTGTCTAATAAAAACATAAAGGCTTTATTTTAAAAACACTCATCTGCTGCAAAAAAAATACATAGAAAAATAAAGTTTGGTTAGAGTACTTTACCAGACTTCAGCTCACAAACCCGTCTGCTGCAGATCAGAGTGGAGTTTGCTAACTGACTTATGAAATGCGATGGAGGCGGGTCACCCCGGTGACATGGTCCAAGGCACCATCCCCTTTAGAGGGTCGAGACAACAGATTCCATGTCAAATATTTTCTGCCAGTTCAGGTGTGGGTGAATGACTAGCTCCAGTCAAGAGGAAACAAGATGGAGTCAAAATAATTTTAAACACACACCTTTTCTTTCTTTCTTCCTTCCTTCCTTTTTTTTTTTTTTTTTTTTTGCCACACACAATGCACTATAGTCTTTTAATCCTAGGTGAAGTGCGTGCCGAAAAGGATTCAATTCAGAAGGAGAGGAGAGAGAAAGCCAGCACTAACTGATGAGCTTCAAAAGATGAATAAGAAGGAGAAGTGAACCGGCTGCCTCTGCCTTTTGTGTGGTCTAGCGCTGCCCCAGTGGTCAGCAGCAAGTGGCAGCAAGCTATCCTTATTTACCAGGGAACCTGCGGCCTGGGCTGGAAGAAGAATGGGGTGCAAGCGGCCAACTTTCTATCAACTCCCTTTGGCAGTTTTGCCACCAGCAGTAAATTGGCCCGTTTAGAAGGAGGAAATTAAAAAGATTTCTCACGGCACAGAACTGAGTGGCGGGATAAAGGGATTTCCTGGCCCCAGAAAGCCTCACTTGTAATACCTGTGCCCCCACCTCCCGAATCTCCCCATCTTGCAGGTTACCTGAGCTAACAGGATGGAAATGGAAAGGCAAGCTTTTCTCTTTTCCACTTGTTTTAGCATTTTAGGTGAGTCATCGAACTCAGTTCTCCAAGCTTTGCCACAGTTTATCTGAGCATGGAGGCCGCAGCAGGGACGGTGCTCTTGGAAGACAGTTTCCCCCTCCCCCGCTTGCTGGTTGCCCTGGGCTGACAGCCATGGACCCCCGCGTCTTTCCTAGACCCCTTTATCATACCAGCCTTCATTTTGGACTTAACCTCCTCTGCCTCTGAGGATCCCAGGACCCCAAGGCTGTGAGTCTCTGAACACACAGCCCTCACTCAGAAGCCTCACAAAAGCTGCTCTGATTGTCAACTCTTACGTCTTTAAATAGGGATTCGATGGAGAGGGTTTTCAAAGGAAAGAAGCAAGAGCTGCTAGTTCGTTGCTTTTTAATTATGTTTTTTTGGTCAATTTATGATCTGTCTGTAGTTAGTTTTTTTTTTTTAAACCAGGAAAGCTAAAACTTGAGAGTGGGGGAGCAGATGTTTGGCTAAATAAGTTAGGCACGCACAGATTAAAAGCCTGAACTGAGGTGTCTTGTAGGGAAGAGGGGGGGAAAAAAAAAAAAAAAAAGAAAGAAAAGGGAGAAAAGAAAGGAAGTGTGAATTCAGCTCCTGACTCAAATTCTCATATGAAGACAGAAAGGGTGGGCAGAGGCCTTTTCTTTACTAAGTCACGGCTGAGGCGCTCACCTGGAGTGGGGAAAGCCCTTAGGTCTTTGCCTTGGACAGGTAGAGCCTGTTTTGAGGCCCACCCCTGGAGGCAAACAGTTTACACAGCTTGTCGGAACCCCCTCTCTGTGTGCACCCTGCTCCACTCGGCGGCCCTGTAAATCCTTGAAGTGGTGTACCTATTGCAAACCCGGGGAGAGTTTAAAAGTCCCACCTCCCACCCCCTTGTGTTGCAGGCCGACCTGCCTCAATCGCTCAGATCTGTTTTTACTTCTTCAAATTTCCCATTTACCCCCACTTTTACAAGGGCAGAGAGAACCTCTGGTCATTGTCCAAGGCCAACAAGAGACTTTTTCACCCGAGTTTAATTCAAGAGGACATCCTCATCTAAGGGGGCCGGCACCCCTTTGCTTGGCCCTTCTGTGATGCGCAGTTATGGGAGAGGCTGGAGTTTGCAGCAAAAGACATCTTAGGACCCGATGTAGCCGGTGCAGCCAAAGTCACTCTCAGTTCTAGAAACAGACGGACTTGTCTGGCTCTCTCCAAACAGGGAGCAGAGAGCGGTGACCTACAGAACACTTGAAACTGACTGAATACTAAAAATAGCCACTGCCCCAGGTCTTTCACTGGCCCCCCAGAGAAGAACTGGAATAATCCCTGGGAACCCCCAACCGGTTTGGATCTGCACACTTCTTGCTCCCGACTCCTTGACCTCAGCCATTTTGGCGTTTTTTTTTTTTTTCCCCCCAGAGACCCCAGGGGAAGGAAGTTTCTGATCTATGAACTTGTCCTCTGAACTGCTGTTACCAGAAAGTTGGACGCCAGCTGCCCAGACAATAAAGGTACGGGTAATAGGGGTAGCTGGTGTACATGGAAACCAAGGAGGGGCTAGACAGGCTGTCTTCTTTCAGCGCTGGCAAAGACAGAGGCGAGGTCTTCTCCAAGACTCCCAGGTCTTCCGACAGCTGCTTTCGCTTAGTCTTATAGCGTCTGTTCTGGAACCATATTTTCACTTGGGTTTCGGTGAGCTTGAGGTTCTTGGCCAGGTGAGCCCTTTCAGGGGCAGACAGGTACTTCTGATGGCTGAACTTCCTCTCCAGCTCGATCACCTGAGTGTGAGAGAAGGCAGCCCTGGAGCGCTTCTGAGGCTGCTTGGGGATCTGGGGGGTGCTTGATAAGTCGCCTGGAGTGTGTTCACAGTCCAACAGATAGGTCTCAAAATGCCCATCTGGAGAAGGACAGAGGAGGAGAAAATGAAAAAAGTTACATGTTAGCCCAGAATTCAATTCTGCTTTCAGCCGCCAAACAAACAGCCCACTGTCATCTTGGATACATTTCCTTTTTTTTTTTTCCTTGCCCGAAGGAGAAGTAAATAGGTTTTTATACTATGTATTTGTTTCTAATAATCAGTGTGTTTCACAGTTAAACTTTCTGCCACGTTATGTCATTGAAACCGGTATCCTGGATGTGTGTAGCAAAGAAAGGTGGGAGACAGGAACAGGGAAAGCGAGGCATCACCCGGACTAACTAAGGCTTGTGGGGATAAGTCAGTTCATCTTCTTCCCAAACCCAATCCCCTCTCTGTAACTGCGGCTTACTTGCATGAGAACTGATGGGGGAAAGGGGGGAGGGACAAAAGGCGACTAGACATTATTCTAAAGACCTAAAGGGACATTCATAGTTTTATGGCTCGTGGAATGGAGATGCAAAGGGAGCCTGGGGATGGACTTGATTTATGAATATTAATGGGTTTGTTGTTGTTGTTAGTTCTAGTCGCCACTGGCTGGAGTCGCTAGAAAAAGAGTCAAGCCGATGGCAAAGTTGTTAGGGCCCTCAAGGTTGATGCCAAAGGTGGTTTGGTGCCGAGGACGGTGAAGTCCCTCCTGTGGCCATGAGCCCCATATGCCTGCATTCAGAGCTTGGGACCGCCAACGTGGGAGCAGTCTTATTCCAGTGCAGCGCGCCCGCCTCCAGGTCTATTCCGCTTACCTGTCTCAGGTTCAGCCGGCGTCTCCGCGGACCTGGGTGGGGTATTTGGCGGGTCCCCTAGAGCCACGCCGCGACCTCCTGCTTCCTCAGGCTCCTGAGCGGGTTCCCTTCTCGGGTCTGGTTGGCGCTGGTGCTGCGGGCTGCTCGCGTGTCCCCCGCGCCGCTCCGCGCGGTCCCGCAGGATGTCCTGGATGAGGAAGGAGGTGAGCCGCTTAGACTGCGAGGGTGGCGCTGCCCAGGGACCGCGGCCACCCGACTCCACCAGCGCATCTCGGGGCTCCACGGTCCTGAGCATCCCGACTCCGCTGTGCGTCGCTTTGCTTTACCCCGGCCGCGGGCACTTATAGCCTTGGGGAGAGCCACGCAGCTTGCCCATTGGCCGCAGGAACACTGCTGCGCCCCGATTGGCTGCCACAGGCTCCTGGTGCCCGTGAAGAGGCCAGTCCTGAGCCTGGTAGGCTCTAGAGTCTTCCCTTGATGCGCCCTTAGCTTTCCCTGGTTCCTCCAACTCACCTCAAGCAGCTCAAGCCCTTTCTGCAGTCTGGGCATAAACCCTAAACCCTTACTGTAAAAGCGATGCGGAAGACCTGAGTGTAGCTCTCAAGAGGCTGTCAAAGCGCGGTGGCCCACTGAGCTGAGCAGGCAGGTATCTGCCGCCTACCCTAATTGTGTTAATAACATGAGAAATTGACAGCAGAGCCAGATCTACTGAGTCTAAGGCTGTCCTAGGTCTGGTAGCCAGGTAAACGCTGGCACCACCCTGGATTCCCGGCTGGACACATCTGGACAACCAGCAAAAATCTAATAGGGAAGGACAAAGTAGTATTGCAATGTCACATTTACTGAGTTGACCACGTACTGTGACCCCAGGAAAGAACATTCTTAAGAAATAAACACTCAAGTCGGGTGTGGGCAGCTTATGCCTTTAATGCCATCAAAGCGAGGCAGAGAGTTGAGGCCAGACTGGTCTATATAGAGAGTTCCAGGACAACCAAGGTCGCATAAAGAGACTCTATCTTCAACAATAACAACAGCAACAACATCACACACACCAAAAAAAAAAAAA
>NC_022019.1:9348502-9353240 GCF_000317375.1 Microtus ochrogaster
TGGGGTCTGGTGCCCTCTTCTGGCCTGCAGGCATACACACAGACAGAATATTGTATACATAAATAAATAAATATTTTTTTAAAAAAGTAACAACTGCAATGGCCCCCGTGATCGCATCTTTTTATTTCATTTATTGAGTCTGTGTGTAGACCGTGAATAAATCCCCCTCCCTCCCAGGCCCACATATAAATGCTGCTCCCCAGAGTTGTACTTTGGGGAGGTGCTTTGGACCTCTAAGAGCTGGAGCCAAATGAGAGGTCCTCAGGTCCTGGAGGATATGGGGATTTTAGAACCCCTGTTTCTCCTCCTTTCCTGACCCCAGTGTATGAATTCTCCCACCGGCCCATGCTCCTGTCACACTGTGCTGTCTTCATTTGAGGCCCCCAAGCCTTGGACTTGAACCTCTAGACCCATAAACTAAAGCAATCAATCATCCGTTTATCTAACTAGTCTACAGCTGGGGTTTGGCTGTAGTGACAGAAACCTAGCACGGGAAGTCGCTTTTCTCTGCCCAGGTGTGCAGTTGCCCTGTGGTAGGGCCAGTGATGTGATGGTTCCTTTGGATCACCAGCTTGGCCATTAGTGAGGCTCAGTTTTGGGTGCGCCTGAGAGGGTGTTTTCAGAGAAGGTCAGTGCGGGTGGCGGAGGGCAGATATTTACCCTGCGTGTGTGGAGTTCCATTTCTGCAGGTCAAGACGGACTAAAAAGAGGGGAAAAGAAGAGAGAAAATTGTGTCTCCTGGCTGACTGAGATATGAACAGCCTCCTACGCCTCCCCTGTGACAGACTTATCCCCTCAAACTGAGAACCAAAGTTAGCCTTTTCCTCTAAATTACTTCTGTTGGATATTTGGTCACGGAGCTGAGGGAAAAATTAGCTGATACAAGAGGAGCAACACAGCAGTCCAGCTCTTTGAGCTTCTGTGCCACTGTTTCCACAGCAACGAGGGTCAGTTCCTCTGCATCCTCTTCAGCATCTGTTGTCCTTGTTTTATCTCAGCCATTAACATATGTTCCGTGTTGGTTTATTTGAGCATGAGTTTTGTATTTGCACTTGATGGCTTGTGATGTTGTTATCAGTCAGGCACAGGTCTTCACTGATGAGACAGTATAAAGTTCTAGTCTCAAAATAAATCCCAGATGGATCAAAGATGTAAACACAAACAGGCACACAGGGACTTTTTTTTTTAAAGCTATGCTTATTAAAAAATTGCAAATCAAGGGGCTGGAGAGATAGCTCAGTGGTTAAGAGCACTTACTGCTCTATGTCAGGCAGTTGTAAATTGCCTGTGACATCAGTTTCATCAGGGGAGCTGATGCTTCTGACCCCTGCAAGAACCTGCATGCACATACACACAGATATGCAAACATAAACATCATTTTTAAGTAATTTTTTAAAAGAAGAAATGCATATCAAAGCCACACTGATACGCTCCTTTCTAGCCATCAGACTGAGAAGGATCTCGCTAAAGTGCCATCTGGACTGTGAAGAACTGCAGTGCACAGAGAATAAACGAATTTGCGTACTTGGATGGCAACTTGATAGCATCTCTCTCTTTTTTTTTTTTTAAACTTTAAAAACAAGCGTTTATTTATTTTGTAGCATTTGCATTGCAGGAAACAAAACACAAGAAGCCAAGAACAGTCACCCAGCCACATGCAGCTCAGCTTGCTGTGTCCCTCTGGGTGCTGCAGGTTGTACACACATTAGGTAACTGAGGTTACACAGTATGCACCATGCTTGCCCCCACACTGTGATTATTCACCATCTAAAACCCCACTCTACATGAGTGTGTGTATTCTTGATAGCATCTCTTTACACTAAAAATGAACATGTCCTTCAACACAGCTAGTTCAGCTTTTGCCCTGGAAACTCATAAATACCCAATATCTTGACCTGAGAACCCATTTTTAGTCCAGTCACAGAGAATCAATTGTGTATATAAAAAGTGTAACTACTTATAATTTATATCCAGATGTAGATAAGGAGCGTATGTTTATTTAGTAGGACAGTTGTGCCTACTTGGTGACATGGAGTCAGTCAGGCTGAGAGAAGGAAGGGAGGGGGAGCTGAACAAGGTCTGTTCCTTCCTACTCACTTATAGTTCTTAAAAATTACAAACCTGGCGTTAGAGAGATGACTCTGTGGTCAAGAGCACTTGCTGCTCTTCCAAAGGACCTACTCAGCTCCCAGGACTCATCAGCTGGCTTTACACCTCTGTAATACAGATCCTGAGACTCTGATACCAACATCTGAATCTGCAGGCGCTCAAATATGTGGGAGGGAGGGAGGGAGGGAGGGAGGGAGGGAGAGAGAGAGAGAGAGAGAGAGAGAGAGAGAGAGAGAGAGGAGAGGGAAAGAGAGCACAAAGAGAAAGAGAGGGAGAGAGAGGGGGGGAGAGGGAAAGAGACAGAGACATGGACACAGAGAAAGAGAAGAGAGAGAGAGGAGAGAGAGAGGAGAGAGAGAGTTTTTTTTGTTATTTTGCATTTAACATTTTTTTAATTTATTTATTTATTAAGGATTTCTGCCTCCTCCCCGCCACAGCCTCCCATTTCCCTCCCCCTCCCCCGATCAAGTCCCTCTCCCTCATCTGCTTGAAGAGTAATCAGGGTTCCCTGACCTGTGGGAAGTCCAAGGACCGCCCACCTCCATCCAGGTTTAGAGAGAGAGTTTTAAGAATTACAAATCCAGGGACTGTTTTTGGGTAGTTCTGTGGTTAAGAGTGTGCACACCTCTTCCAGAGGGCCTAAGTTTGGTTCCTATCACCGATGCTGGATGTTTACAACCTCTGACTTGTATCATTACTCACAACTACTTGGCTCTTGGCATCCGGCAAGCATTTAATAAAGGCTTACTATCTGGATAGTCAACATCTGTTACTAGGAGGCCTCGTCTCACTGGCTGGTAGAATTCTCCATTGTGTCCCAAGAAAAGTCACAGGAACATAAGTTGGCTTCATCTCCTTGTTGTGCTTGTGCAGCTTAAACTGAGCCAGAATGACCAAGGGCAGCAAAGAAGCCACGGGAGATGGTGGGAGGCAGAATAACGGGCACCCACAGATGTCCATCTGCGGGTCCCCTAATCTGTGAATACCCTCTGCAAATGGCAAGAGACAGGCTTCAGGTGTTGGTATTGAGCTAGACTTGAAGTGGAAAGATTATTTGGGAATATGAGATGGAGTAGGTAGGGCAGCCGGGTCAGAACACAATTCAGGGCATCTGAAGCAAGGGTAGGGCAAAGGGATGTGAGGGAAAGTCCACTGGCTACAGTTAGATTCGATGGTGAAGAAGGTCATTGGTTAAGGACTATGGGAGCCACTGGAAGCTGAAGAAATGGCCTGTGGCCTGCAGAGATCCAGTGGGAACTTCTAACTTCCATGCTTAGGGTAACCCATCTGTTCTGTTTATTGGAACTTTAAGTTCTTTCTCTTTTCCTTTTTAAAATTGAAGCATATATTTAGGTGCTTGCCTTTTATTGGAACTGCTTTTATTTGTTGTCTTTCAGCCTTTAGCCATATTAAATCCTCACAGCCACTGAACACTTTAGGAATTATCTCATTAGATGCTAGAAATAGAAGGCACCGGAGCCATCAACTTCTTGTGTTCCTCCGACAAAACCTCAGGTTTGAAGAGACTGACTGTAAAGTATAACCAGGCATGGAGTCTCAGGAAGCCCCAGCTCAATGCTTTCCCCATCTACATTATGTCCCTCCTTCCATTCATCCCCAACAGCATCCAGTTCCACCCTCCAGCACGTGTCCAGGTGACACATGCAGAGATTACAGAACTGTCTGTCCTATGCTCGCAATCATTTTTTTAAGTGTAGGAAGAGACACAGTGACAGAAATAACTGTTACCAGGAAAAACATTTGTATACTCAGAAAACAGCACCATGCTGGGTCATGGGAGAGGTACCAGGGCTGGGCAAGAGGCAGAAAGGGTGCAGAGAAAGCCAGATCTTTATAGTGGTTAGCATGGGCAAGAAGGGGAGAGGCAGGGCACTAGTCCTGCAGGCTTAGGATAAGTGGAATCATTTGGCCCGGTTGTGTGGAGCTGGAATCTGAGCTGAGTTGGGCCAAGGAGTTTGTCGGCCTAGTCTTGTGAGCATTAAAGTGTTTGAGGATTTGCTTCTGGTTGACAGGAATTTGTCAGCCCTGAGCAGTGGCATCCCTCCTCTGCAGAGCCCCAAGTTAAACTATCATAAAACACAGACTGGGATTTTTTTTCTTAAACCTTGATGTATATTGCCCAGCAAGATGGCTCAGCAGGTAAAGGTATTTGTTGTGCAAGCCTGGTGACCTGAAGCCTGGACCCCACGTGAAGGTGGAAGGAGAGAATCATCTCCACAAAGTGTCCTCTGGCCTCCACACATGCGCCCACAACAGAAACTGAAAAAGCATTCTGCGAGCATCATGTGTCACTGGATGACGTTATTTTCACAGGCTAATGTTTTCCGGTTAAAATACCTTTCAAGATCTTCAGAATCCCGTTTCCCTGCACATACTGAGATGGGGTGTGTCCTGGGGAGCCCCTGTGCTCATTCAGAGAGAGTAAAAGAGAAAAAGAAGGGAGAGGCGAGACTATGGGAGAGAGGACTGAGACAAATCATGAGGGAGCACTCTCAGCTGACCATACCAAAGCAGGAGTGGAGGAGTCATGGGGGAGCACTCTCAGCTGACCATACCAAAGCAGGAGTGGAGGAGTCATGGGGGAGCACTCTCAGCTGACCATACCAAA
>NC_022019.1:9353490-9373455 GCF_000317375.1 Microtus ochrogaster
TTCCTTCCTTCCTTCCTTCCTTCCTTCCTTCCTTCCTTCCTTCCTTCCTTCCCCATTTCAGACCTGTGTTCCAGTCCCCAGTCCTCACCGAGAGAGTATGTGCTGGGATGTTTCTCTCAGCAGAGACCCCATCTCCCTCAACATGAAAAGGAAAAACATTCTCCTGGCACAGAGCTCGCCCCCTGATTTTTCGCATCCTGGGGTGGAGCAGAGAACATTTCCCCAGGGTTCGTGGGTGCTCAACAATATTGGGGTTGAGACTTGTCCCTCCATTATTGGGGGAACTGACCCAGAACATTAAATTTTGGGGTCTGCTTCTACTAAAACAACTTTGATGCAGCAGCAGTGAGAAAGACTTACGATTTTAGAGTTACAAAGCCCAAGACCCCAAGACTTAGGGGCTTTGCCTGCGGTGACTTCTTGCTTATTCATAACAAGGCAGATGACAATGAGACAAAGATAAGGACAGGAGGAGGGAGGGAGCTCCCAGCCAGGCTTATCCAATCAGGAGCCCACTCTCCTATTAACAGTGTTAACTCATCCCTGAGTACTTCTAGAACCCTTAGAGCCTTATCCCTTCTAAGATTCCCACCTCTTTATATTGTTACCATGGCAATGACCTCTCCACATGAAGGTCTGAGAGGCATCTAAACCATGGCACCCCAAGAGGACAGAGATAGGACCCTGGCCCCTGACAGCCCGTCTCAGAATCCAGGGCCTTACTAGACAACAGATTGCTCCTCAGTGGGGCTAGGTGGGAAGTGTGAGTCTTCATTTTTAACAAGCTTTTGAACAAGACCCTGGGACCCCCACCTGTAACTAGTGGAAGCTGCTCTGTGAGGGAGAGAGGATGCAGCGTGATTGGGGTGTACATGGCTATAACACACACGCAGTGAGTTCCAGACCTCCCACACATTTGGACCCTTACTCACTGTGAAACTGGCCAGCCTTTCTATCTCACGCCTACCTGAAGGCTCCTCTCCTTCTATCCCAAGCCTTAGTGAACCTCTAACTGCCTGCCCACCAGTTTTTCCTGTACATATCTCTGCAAGGACCAGGGGAATCAGGCTTTGGAGAACTTTGGTGGACAGATGACATCAACCTCATCATGCCCCTCATCTCATCCATGCATAGCACCCAGGAAAAGCCACGGAGAAGATTTATTAAGCAATAGGAGCCTAAGAGTATTTTGCTAATAGTGCCCTGGTCATCAGCCCCCCTCCTCCCGCTCCTCCCCCTCCACAGCTGCTGGACTGTGTTTGCAGAAGTGTCCCCATCCTTCGACTGGGTGGCCACTCCTGATCTGTTCAACAGCTTAGCCAAGGCCCTCACGGGGAGACACATTGGGGATGTTTGTCTAGGGAGGGTCCTCTGACCTTCCCCCAACACTGACCACCCCTGGCAACTTGATACCTTCCGTCTGCCACTCTTGCTCTGAGAGTGTCCCAGGACACTGGGTTGTCAGAGCCTTGGGTGCCCTGCAGTGATGACCATGATCAGAGGGGAGATGGACACCTGAGAAGGTAGCAAAGCTGGTTCTTAGACCTGGGGCGGGACATGGGCAGTGACACTCTGTGGTTCTGCAGAAAGTTCTACCCACCTTGAACTAGACAGGACCCAGGGAACCCATGGGGCTGTCTGGAAAGAAAACCACTTTGTTCTAGGACTGTGCCGGCCCCACAGATAATTCCCCAAACTCCATTTTGCCTGGGACAGCCTTGGCCCACAAGGAGGTATGGAAGTTGCTAGCAATGAGTTGGCGTTGGGCCTGTGTCAAGGCCTGGCATTCCCAGTGACAGCAGTTGGGACAGGCTGGGCTTGGATGGTGTTTGGACAGCTTGGAACGGAAGTGGCCACCCAGCGTTGGGGTTGGATGGAAGGGCAGACCCTCGAGACCACCCAGCAGCAGTGCCCAGGGCCTGCAAGGCTTTAGGACAGAGGACACCTTGCATTCTGGTCGGTCATGTGTTTATCCAAGCACCCCTCCCCCACCGCGGGCTGGAGAGAGGAGAAGGAGAACAAGCAGAAAGGCACGGGTACAGACAGGAAGCGTGCAAGATTCCTACCTCTGTGCACAGACTTAGGCGCCTAGGGACATCGTTTTGGAAGCAGGGAAACAGGTTCTGAGAGACCTGCCTGAAATCACACACTAGTGACTTGGCTGTCAGCGCACAGGCCAGTTTAATTTTTGTCCTCTGAAACATTCTTTATCTTGTTGTTTTTATTGCTTTAAACTGAAATGTGTGTTTTTTTTTAAATTCTGTTTGTTCAGGTTTTGTTTTGTTTTGTGTTTTGAGACAGGAGCTCATAAAACCCAAGCTGTCTTCAAACTTGCTCTGGAGCTGATTTTGTGCTGATCCTCTTGTAACCATGTCCAAAGTGCTCGGGTTACAGGCAAGAACCATCATACCAGCCTCAAATGTTCTCCAAAGAGAGAGAAGAGAGAGAGAGAGAGAGAGAGAGAGAGAGAGAGAGAGAGAGAGAGAGAGAGGTTGCACACATACCCTGATAACTTTGACTCCCTGAGATTGAGCTCAGGTCGTGTTTGTGCAGTGAGCAGCTCCGTGCAGGGTTGCTGCTCTTTAAGTGTCGTGTGAATTGGTGGGAAGCCTGGTGTTCAGCATGGCAGTGGGGAGAGGTTGGGGTGGGGGCATTAAGAGGTGGAGAGTCACTGGGTCGTGCTCTTAAAACAGTGAATACTGGTTTTACAGAGTTTGCTCCTGAGAGGGAGGTTATGCAAAAAACAAGTGACCCTACCACCACACACACAGTTTGGCTTCTCTGTTACGATAGGCTCCTACCATGGGGCCATCAAACTCCTGTTGTTGCCTTGCCAGGGCAAAGGGGCAACCTGCTCTTGGATTTATTATTTAAAAATGTGAGCTTAATAAACTTTACTTTACACCATTTGGTCTCAGGTGTTTTACTACAGCAATGAAGAGATCGAAACAATTCACCTGCTTCTTGGTGATAGACCTAAGGCAAACTCAGTAGACTCAACGATACCCCTTCTCCAAGCCATCCGAAACTCAGGGGAACTTAGGCACTCTGAGTCCAGAACAGCTCAGCTCTCCCTTGAAATGCTTTTGAGACTGAAAGGAGGATGAGAGCAGACTCTGTTGTGACATACACCATTAATCCTAGCACTCAGGAGGCAGAAGCTGGCCAATTTCTGAGTTTGAAGCCAGCACATTCCATATAGTGAGTTCTGTTCTGAGCTGTTTTTAGAAAGATTTATTTATTTATTATTTATTATTTATTATGTTTGGTTTGGTGGCACTGCCCTGCAGTCTCAGCATTCAAGAAGCTGAGACAGGAGGTTCCTGAGTTCAGCGTGGACCACTCTGTCAAAACAAGCAAGCCAGCAAGAGTCACAAACAAGAATCAAAACCAACTACATCTTAGAATAAACGTTGCACTTTTCCCTGGACAGAAGACCTACAAACAAATGACTTTATAGTCTAGTTTGACAGTTTTATAAGGGTGACCTTGGGTAAATCCTTCAGCTTCCCTAATTTAGTCAACTGCAACCGTGATTTTTCTCACGTGACAGTTATGGCTGACTGGAGGGCTCTCGTGTTCAGCGCACGCACAGTGTTTGTCGTGCCTATGGTATTCTACGTCTGCTCATCGCACTCATCAGGAAAGGATGGACTTCACCTGACTAAGAAGAAACAGCAAAAACCCGGAGACCTGGACGACATTCAAGGAATGCTGGGCAGTCCCACATTCCCTGGAGGAAAATGGAAGCAATGGCGTCCCCTGGTGGTCATTTAAAGTTGCACGCAATGTCTGTTTCCTCGCTTCAAAGAATGTCGACCTTACAGGTAACCCTTCCACGCAGATTTGCGAGACCAATTCTCAGCCCAGGTGACCCTGACCAGGGAGCCGAGTCTCATGGGTATTTGTGATGTCCTATATATGTGAGACATATGAAAGGGTCAGTACTTCCTTATTCATCGGACGTTCCCCGTGAGGCCGTGACCAAAAACCAGGAGGAGCCAGAAGGCAGGCATGTGGTGTGATTCCTTGGCAAATGGCTGTATGGAATTGGGCATTACCCTAAAAGCCAGGACCAGCATCCTTCAGTGAGAGTGGGAAGCCTCAGGGTTTAATGGAAAGCAGTGGATGTAGAAGCCTCAACCTGGGGTTTTGCGTGAGTGAGTTTGAATCTGGTCATTTGGGAGCTCTTGTCTTCACCCTAAGTCTATTGTTTCTGTGCAGCTGTGCCCTGTGTGTCCCCTCTGCAGACATACAGACATCCTGTCCTTTTCCTTCACTCACCCAAATCCTGCTCCCCTCATTAGGGGTGCTGCCCCGAGCCCCTTCTCTTTGCAGGTATCTCCTGGGCTACTGGGACTTGCTTTGTTTTGTGAGCATCTCTTGTCCTCCTATCTGTTGCTTTTCTAATGACATACCTACTTTCTCTGTGGGTTAAGATACCTGTTTGGTTACTGTAACAACAGCCACAATAGCAGTGGCTTTAAAGAAGAAGAAAGTTAGTTTTCCTCTCAGGGAGCAGTTGGGGGCTACACTGTCAAAAGCTGATACAATTTGTGGTGTTAGGCCCCTCCCATCTTCCTGCTCTTTCAGCATGTAGGATCTTGTCTGCTGCTCCCTCCATTTCATCCCCATTCCAGCAGCCACAGGAAGAGGACAGAAGATGGCTTCCACTTGAAGGCGCTCTCCCGGACGGTGCACCGTTCTTTCCACAGACATCTTTGAAGTCAGAACTTTGTTACTTGACCACTGCCAACTGCACAGCAGACAGGGAAAGAATCTTCAGCTGAGAGAAGGTGTGTGCCAGACTAAAACTGGGAGTTCAATTACTGACAAAGGAAGGAGAGGAACGGTGGGTGACAGCTAGACCCCCCCCCCTGCCACGTGTGTCCCCACTGCCAGTGCCTATGTAGGAGCCAGTGCCACCAGGGAACTAAAGGGCTCACTCCAACTACAGTTATTTGTATCCTTCCTGCTGTTCCTTGTGATGTTTATAGTACCTTTTCTGACCAGCTTCCTCAGCAACTTGAGAACAGGATTATTTTTTATGCATTCATCTCTTTCTATCCCCTTTCTTGGTACAGGGAAAAGTGTGCTAATCTTAGCAGTGGGTCCTTTGTGGATATCTGAGCGTGTTCATCTGGGTGTCCTTACATGTGTGGTTAGGGGTGCATGTGTGTAAGGGCTAGACATCAAGGTTAAGTGTCGACTTTAGTCCCTCTCCACTCTACATTTTGAGGCAGGGTCTCTCACTGAAGCTGGTGTGCATCCATTCAGTTGGCTGGCTGGCTGGTGAGTTCCGGGGACCTGGCTGTCTCCTCTACTCCCAGCACTCAGGTTACAGATTTATGTCACCATACTGGCTTCCTGTGTCGTTTCTGGGTCTCTGAACTCAGGTTCTCATGCCGATGCAGCAGGCGCTTTGCCCACTGAAACATCTTGGCAGCCCTTAAGGATGTTTTTGAATGAGACTAGTCTTAGCCCCCTTCCCTGTGCTGCTCAGTGGAATATCCCTTGATTCTTGCTATCTGAACTCATCTGACAGGAGAGAAGCCAGAGGAATGAGATGAGAGACTTTCTTCCTCTCTATGGCTCCCTCTCTATGGTCCCTAGATGATGCAAACTCTTAGGGTGCCTGCTACCGGGGCCCAAAGACCTCCACCAGGAGTCAGATGGCTGTCACAAGAAGAAGGGAGTTCTCCAGGATTCTGACCCCCTAAGTCAAAGCCTGAAAACCTTGTAGAGGTGTGCAAGAAAGCTAAACAGCAACAAGTCACTTCTTAATCCATGTAACAGTCAGCAAATAGAACCCAGAGGCCCAGTTCCTGGACAGGCCCAGGGAGGAGACACACTGGCCAGACCAGATCCACTTTCTTTAAAAAAGACAGACATGAAGGGCGAGTGCTTTGAGACACTGTCCTCAGGGCTCTAAGAGCAGTCTGGACTCTGAGGTGGGCTTCCCTGGGGGCTGCGCAGATGAGGCCTCTGGGGTGGGGTAGGGGACAGAAAGACAACAGACAGGAGCCGTGGTGAAAAGCTTAGCTCACTAAAGGCTTTGCTTAGGATTCCATTTCCTGGGCCACAGGTTTCAGGCCATTAAGCTGGGTTGGTGACAGGAGGAGGCAGAAGCCACTGAGACAGGTTGGGGAGGAGGCAGGCTGGTCTGAGATCAGCTTCATAGGACAGACCCTGAGACTGGGCCAGCACTCCCTCCGAGGCTCCTGTCAGCTCCTGGGCAGATCTTATCTCCAGTCCCCCTGGAATCTGGACAGCATCTCACCAAGATCCACCTTTCTCCCAGGTCGATGCTGGGGGTTGGGAGGAGTTAGCTGAACCTAAATAGAATCTGGAGGAAGGCAGAGCCCTCCCAGTTTTCTCCCTGCTGTCAGGGAGGAGAAGGAACCTGGAGGGGGGCTGAAAATTCCCACTCCCTGGTCACTGAATATAGGATCTGCGACCCTGGAGGTTCTGAATACATAGAAATGTGCACAAAGATGAAAGACAAAAACAAAAACCAGAAATGCAGCCTGCCCTGGCTCCTGGAGGTGCGGTGGTACCACTCCCACCCAATGCCACCCTCCGTGCTTTTTATCTTATGTGTACGAGTGCTTCACCTGAATCTATACATGTGCATCACACGTGTGCCTAGTACTTACAGAAGTCATCGAAGGGTATTGGATCTCCTGACACTGTAGTAAAAAACGTTTGTGGGTGCTGGGATCTGAACTGGGATCCTCTGCAAGAGCAGCAAGTGCTCTTAACGGCTTATCCATCTATCCTGTCCCTCTGTGCTAAGAATGGAAAAATAAACAAAAAATGCCAAAGGAACTCAAAAGAAAGCAGGGTCTTGTGTATCCCAAGCTAGTCTCTCTCACTCGATAGTAAAGGATCACGAAGCCTTGAACTTTTGACCCACCTACCTGTATCTCCTGAGTGATGAGATTACTCGTAGGCTTGAGCCACCACGCCTGGAGATTGAACCTGGACTTTGCTGTGTGTTAGGTGAGCATTCAGTCAATCGAGCCACAACCCCAGGCTCAGCCCTTTAACATTATATAATCCTTTAACTTCTTTCTCAGTTTTCATTTTCTTAATGGATATTGTGGGGTTGACCACACAGGACTTCACCCATCTCCCACTGAGCTTGCTCCCCCTTTTTTATTTACCCCCTTTTGATCTTTTCTACAAATCCATCTTCTGTAGTTTTTACTTGTAGTATGAAGGAAACAAAGTCACTTGACAGTCATGGGGTTAGTAGGAAACTTTGGAAGTAGCTGCTCACAAAGCCACAGGATGGAGACCAGAGGGCCAGGAGAAGAGGTACAGTTGTCACTGATAGTGTGACTGTCATTTCTGGGGCCATTGCATGTATTTTCTGTTGGATGGATGTAGTTATCCCTTGGGGTCATTGTGAAATTGGTTCCAGGGCACACCCCCTTAGATGTCAGAATTCATGAACATCAGATCGCTTGTTAACACAGCACAGTGTTTGCACAGACACCCCCTCCATATACACATGCCATCCTTGGTCTGCCAGGTGTCTCTAGGCGACCAATGGTACTCACTACAATACTTACATGTCACTTCATATGCAGGGACTCAACACAGTATTTAAGGGAAAGGCAATTCTCCCTTTCTGAGACTGTTAAGAGTTTTTTTCAAGTATTTAAAAAAAATGTCTAAAGTTGGTTGAATCTGTGAATAGAGAGGGGGCAGCAGCTTGCCTGTATCTGATGGAGGAGGTGAATCCTGAGTGAGTGGGAAGTAGTTACAAGGGTAGACGGTGGTAGGTGGGTATTCACTCTATCAACGGAAATCTGGAACTGGGGGTGTATCTCAGTGGTAGAGCACTTGCCTGGCTTGTGTGAGGCCCTGGGTTCATCCGTAACAACGCGCACACACACACACACACACACACACACACACACACACACACAGAGAGAGAGAGAGAGAGAGAGAGAGAGAGAGAGAGAGAGAGAGAGAGAGAAGGGGGGAGAGAGAGACAAAAGACAGGACAAGGCAGAGAAAGAGACACATACACACACATAATTGCACACACACAACTGCTCACAAATAAATAGAAGCCCACCAGCAGGTAGATCATTGCACAGCCAGTCACTGCAGCAAGAAGACACAAGCCTCAGCTGTAGATTACAGCTGTGCCCATGAGAAATGGCACCACTAAAGCAGTGTTGCCATCCTCAGCTGTAAATTACACTGACAGTTAACACACGCATTAAAGCACACACCCAGTGCCTTCTAATGCCAGACTCTAGCCTAAGTTACATCCAGCAGCCTGGATGAATCCCTGCACAGCACATGGCACAAAGGAGGCCAGTCACAAAAGAATCCGCATAGGTCGATCCCTGGGGCCCTTCAAAACCAGACACAATTAAGTCATAGCTGAAGGAAGTATCCACATGACTGTAATAAGAAGCCCAAAAATCTTTATTGCAGTAGCTGGGAACTCCTCTGGGGGATGGGGAGTAAAAGGGGAGGCTGCATTTTGGGAGAGGGTGGGGAACAGAGCTGCAGGAGGACAGGCACCCCATGCTTGAGTGGGTGACTCTGAGTCATTGACAGAATCTGTTCACGTCACAAGTGTCCTTAAAACAGTGTCTAGGTGTTTGGTGTCTAGACACAACATCTATATATCCCCTTGTATTAAACATGAAAAGGGTGTGTCAAACCAAAGTTAGAATGACCACCCCAGAGTTATAACTCCTCAGTTTTGCAGATGGAGGGTCTAGCACAGAGAGGTTAGAAGGCTGACCCAAGGTCACAGAGCATGTTCCTAATTAAACTAGGGCCAGAATAATGCAACTACTCACTGCCATCCTTCTGAAGGCGCTGGGCTGAGGGGCACTGCCTTTAAACCCGAGTCCCCTTCTTTTCCAGCAAAGGAAAAGAGCTAGTCATTGAGATGAATCATATAAGGAAGGCATATGAACACTGGGAATTCTACACATGTTCCAAATGGAAGTTTTAAAAAGATTTGAATACCTCCCCCCACACACTCTGAGAGATGATGGAGGTGGTGATAAGGATGATGAGAATATCACAAAAAGTGACTCAAATCTCCCCCAGCTCCTGTCTAGACTCTATTTGGTACACAGCCTGGGAACCAAAGCGCTAAACAGGGGGTGGGGTGGAAGCCGGGCAGGGAGATGAAGGGTCAGGAGCCAGAAAGTCTGCTAATGTGTTGACTCACCCACCTGGCCTAGGTGAAGCCCCTGAGCCTGGGACAGTCAGGACAGGAACCTTTGCTGTCTCTCTGAGAGCTTCTCTGTTTTGTTTAGAGGTCAATTACTTCCCATTTGGGGGACTTGTGAACATTAAGAGGTGAGCGGAGTGATGGCTCTGAAGGATGCAGATAAGGCCAGGCTTGCTTACTGGACACTCGCTCCCCAGTAAAAGCCCCGTGAGGATAAGCACTCACCAGCAAGGGACTCACAGAGCTAGCGGGCAGCTTTTAGCACCGGACTGATTACAGGGAAGATTGACAGCTGAGGGTTGGGGACTTCCAAGGTTGGGGTGTGGGAGGGTGGTTTTCACAGCAACTGTTAGGCTGTGGGGAAAGGGAGAAGAGCTTTCCTTGCTCCTCTCTTCTTAAGGAAGAAAGCTTTGGTGTCCAGAGAAACCCAGACTCCCTTACTGTCTTCAGAAAAAGGAGTTCCCTCTGGGATGTGTGTGAATTGGGTTCTGTCATTGTTATTGGTTTTATGTTTGAGTTGAGCCACATAGGGGTATCACAATAATCTGGGAGGAGGGAGTGTGACAAAAGATGATGGTCCACAAGGTTGGTGTGGAATCTTCAGGAAACTGTGCCTTCTGTGCCTTCTGTGCCTTCCTCAAGCTTGGTTGTGACATGGTCCCACGGTGCATGTTTGATAGAAAAGGGAGGCCACTCAATGGAATTTCAGTGAATTGCGTACAACCCCCAAACTCCCTAGTGCATGCTTTGATGTGCAGCTCAGACCCCTGGAACAGGACCCCAACACCAAAACCTCTGTTTGTCTCCGCAGCAAAGGCCTGGACCTCTCCCGAGAAACCGTCCTTTCCACACTCAGCACCAAAGTCAGCACCTCTTCCCCACAGCTTCCCCTCACCGCACAGCACCCCGGCTGGCTTTTCTTTCCTGAGCTTTTGTCTGTCCTGAGTGACACACAGCACACACCACCTTCTATTTTCAGATACCTTTATCGAATTGCCTTTCCCTAGCTTCGTTAGATAATAAAGCCCTGAAGGACAGGGCGGCAGCCATATCTCATTTGCTCTTGTGCCCCTCCTGGGAAGGTGCAGCTGCGATGACCCAGCTCAGCAAACCTGCCCTGGCTTTCACTCAGAGGGCCCCCATCTTCTTGACTTTCTTCCAAACCTTCCCTGTAGGTGGGAAGGCCTAGAGGTCTAACTTGGCTAAATCCAGATCACAGCACACTGCGGCACCTCTGATTTTTCTAGGCTGAAAGGGCAGGAAAGGGAATGGGGATAACATTAATTTGCTACTCTGTTCCAAAGATCTAGAACACGATACTCTATATATCTGGGGTGGGGCCTGTTCAAGGGAGCTTTTTCGGGGGACTACTTAGGAAAGCTTAGATAGGCTTCATAGGCAACATTGGACTGAAAGATGTCTATCCTGATTAGCGCCTGTGTCCAAATGCCCCCTTTTTGATGAGCACACTCTTCCAAGGGAGAGTTAGGGGACTTCCTCTGCTGATTCTCACAGGATAGGGAGTTTAGCTTGGAGTCTTTAGCTTAGTTTAGTTGAGGAAATCTCTTATTGGGATTTTCAAATCTGAAATATGTGTACTGCTTTCCCTAAAATTTTATTTTATTTAGACAGGGTCTCATGTTACTGGAGCAGATCTATACTGGTTTCATAGCCAAGAATAGCCCCGTTGCCTCTGCTTCCCCACCAGAGAGCTAGGATAACAAGCTTGTGCTACTGCAGTGATGGGGAATCCAGCTGAGGGTCTCCCACAGGCAAGTTGAGCTCTCTGACCCATTGAGCTGCATCTCCAGCCATCATTCTGCACCTCTGTCTTTTATGTCCAGGGGCACAACACTAGTTACAGGACACCAATGCTCGTCTAAATAAACTTTTATTAACAGCAAAGAAACATGAAGTAAGAGGAAGAGAACAAAAGACGCATGAGAAAGTAATCCTGGACCATAGAGATGGTTCTGCGCATCTTAAAGGGGCTGCCCCCAAACCTGGGTTCCAGCCCCCCCCCAACAGGGTAAAAGGAGAGAGAGTGGCTGTTTCCTTCACTCTGACCTCTGATTATCTATAGCCACCATGGCTTGCATCTCTTCCCTCTCCCATGAATAAATGTAAAAAGGAGGAAGTGGTAGTAAATTTTAAATAGGAACAGTGGCTTTGGTACCCCAGCTTAGGCTTTTAACCCTTAAGGGATGCAAGCGGCCAACAGTTGAGCATCTTCCAAAGAAGATCAAACCCACTCCTTCCTCACTTTAATGGGAACAACCCGGGGGTTGCTGTCCAGGGAAAACTTCAGGGAGTCCCTTTTAACTAAATACAGAAACCTGTTCAATAATAGAATTTAGTTATTGATACCAATTGAGGGGGGTACAGAATTGGGATTCTCATGAAGTCCAAGGAAGCTGACATCACATTTTTCTACTCAAGGCCTTGCTCTATTTGTCCTACCAAGGCTAAATTCCTACTTGACTCCATGCTTCCATTAATAAATTGAGTTTATTTTCAGTCTTTAGGTTAAATGACTTAAGATTAGGGGGAGTGTAAATTTTTCATAATTTTGAAGACCCCCACAGTTAAAACTTCTACTATCTTTTTAGATTTGTCTTGGATTGGGGCAGGACTATTTTTCCTGATGGGGACTCTAAGTGTCCCCTAAGAGTATCTACAAACAGGAGAAAAAGTGCAGTGTGAGGAGAAACCCGATAACCTACCTTTAGGGCTGAATCGGCTTTACTCACTAGACTTATTTTATTTTACTTTGGATACAGGGTCTCCTTATGTAGCCCAGATTGGCCTCGAACTCCCCAATCCTCCAGCTTGGGTCTCCTGAGTGCTGGGATTACAGGTGTATGCCATTGCGCCCTCTGAGAACAACCCCTTGAGGGTCCTGGTGTCTGTAACTCGCAAACACACCGAATATAGTTAATTAATTTACTCGTCCGGCTGTTCCCTGTACAAATGCAGTTGCTGAGAGTGCATAGGACCCCTCTGCAAGTCACCGCCAGGGAAAGTGCTGGAAGGTGACTGTTCCGGGAGGTCCACGGTGGCACTTCAGGCTGGTGGTCTCCTGGTATCTTCAGCAGTTTGACATTTCTCTCTTCTCAACCTCATATCCCTTCTGGCCGTGCACTTGTTCCTTTAGGGGATGGAGTGCAGAACGCCTTGATCCTCAGGCCTCCGGGATGCTTGTAATTGTTTAAAGCGGGTTGTGGTTCAGAATCACCCGCTTCCAAACTGTCAGCCACCAGACTATCCTCTGTGCACAGCATCTAGGTGGCCAGCCAAAGCCCGGTTACACCTCCCAGGGAAAGAATGTTCTCAGCGCCCGCCGGGGTTGGAGGGAACTTCTCTGGGCAAGTCAGTCGCAAGATCAGTGAGGTGGGGGGATCGCCGCTTTCCAGCCCCTTGGCAGCAGACGCTCAATTCTGAAAGGGGAGGGGACCAGGCACCTGGCCCTTAATGGCAGTAGCTGAGCCCAGCTATTCACCAGGCCGCGACTCTCTGTAGCGTGGCCGGCAGATGACCCTGCGGGGTAGAACTCTGGACACCTGGGCTGAAGCCAGAGCTGGCCAGTGGGGTGAGTGGCCCGGGACCGACGCCAGTGTAGCAGCCCGCGTAGCTAGCACTATAGGAAGGGCCGGAGTAGCCCCTAAAGCAAGAATGGGGCGCCGTGGCCGCGTAGGGACCCGGGAACGCGGGGGCATCGGGACCCTGGCAGGGCTTGCCATCCAGCACCAGTACCGGCACTGCTACCCGGCGTGGTGTTAGCGGGTGGCCCGTCAGTTCCAGGGTCTGATCCTGGCGCTGCCTCTTGCACTTGTAGCGCCTGTTTTGGAACCAGATCTTGACCTGCGTGGACGTGAGCTGCAGCGCGCTGGCTAGATGCTCGCGCTCCGGCGCAGACAGGTACCGCTGCTGCTTGAAGCGGCGCTCCAGGGTCAGCACCTGGGTCTGTGAGAACAGCACGCGGGGTTTCCGCCGCTGCCGCGTCCTGGCCGCCTCCGGGTCGCCTCGGTGTACACTGTCGCCGCTGTTGCCCACACCGCGCTCCATCCTCGGGTTCCCAGCTCCAAGCGTGGAGGTCGCGCGCGGGGGAGTGTCTAAAATCACGTGGAAGGAACCCCATTAACAGCCAGCAACAGGCTCAGGTTGTTTTCACTAACCAGCCCTCTCTCCCTGGCAGCCTTGACTGAGCATCCAGTTGTCCTCACCCTTCTCTGCCCGCCTCCTCCCAGGCGGGTCTCAGTGATCTTATTTCTCATATCTCTGTCGCTTTCGTACCCTCCAGAGCCTCAGTAAAATCTGATAGACTGTGAGTCTTCGTTTCGCCAATTTTAGATTCTACATCAGGTGTGATTATTTTCTTCAATTGTGTCTGGTAGTCCAAGAGTTTGAGGAATCTTAAAACGTGAGTGTGCGGGCCAATCAGAATGGGGGCTGGACCTTAAACTTCATAAACACGATGCTCTACAGTACAGTTAAAAACAAGAGGTTTCCTGAGCAGACTTAAAAACCCCGGCTCACACCTGGAGAAATCCAGGGACACGGAAGGGAACTTCTAAGGTCACCAAGCAAGTGCAAGCCGGGCAGGGTCAACATCCTCAAGAGGGATGGAACGGTTGAGATTCTGACTCTCAGCCTCCGGCCTGGAGCACAACCTCTGGGGTACTGGCTGTTGTTTAAATAAGTTTGAGAAGAGAAAAACATCCCCCCCCCTCCGCCCCTGGGGTAAAGGGCTTCTGCGCAAAGAAACCATAGATACCTAAGATACCAAAAGTGGAAACCGGGAGGGTCTGTTTCCTTTTAAAATTAAATGAGACTGACCTCCAGCGATGCTGAACGGGCAGGCAAGAGATTTCATCTGAAAGCAGCTGACTCGGCAAAGCCCCTTCCAATCGCTTTAAATTCGGGTTAGCCTGATCTACAAAGCCAGCTCCAGGCCAGTCATAGTTTCAAAGTTCCCATCAGGAAAAGAGCCCCCACCCAGGTAAATCCAAAAACTTGAACTGTAGATCTCTAAAATTATGAAAAATTTACTCTCTCAATCTGAGGTCATTCATATTGAAGAAAGAAAATAAACCTGATTTTTTTAATGGGTGTCCGGGTCACATAGAATTTAGCTATGATGGTAGGACAAACATCAAATGGCATCTTGCTTCCTTGGATTTCATTCTTAGACAATGAAAATTATCCTCTATGCCCACTTCCCAACCAGCTGACACAGTAAAGGTTAAATTCAGCATAGTGAGATCCTATCTCAAAAATACAAAACACAAATAAATACATAGAGTTGGCTTCCCGGACCCTCTGAGTCACAGTTGGAGGGCTCTGAGCCCTGCTTTCAAGAAGGCAAGAGTCAGATGGGGATGCATGTCACAGGTCTTGGAGAAGCCAACCAGATGGCCCAATCCCCTGACCGAAGGCCCTCAGGGCCAGGCTGGGGTGGGCCCTGTGTGGCTATCACAGTGGCAGAAGACAGGCTGCCAGGCAAGGGACATACTCAGGTGTGCCTGTGACTGGGGTAGTGGGGGAGAGAAACCGCCATAATCCTCAGCAAAGCTGAAAGGAGCTTCAAGTCAGCAGACCCATGCCCAGGGAACTGAATGGTTAGTGTCCACTGCAGAAAACCCACTGGTTTCTTTTTAAACACAATAGAATGTTCAGGCTTTTGGAGGATGGGTGACAAACAGCCTCAAATCTGAGGGTAACTCAGAAGGTGCTCTTGTGGCTATGCCATGATTATGTGTGGTCTGGCTTGGTGAGAAAGGCTGGTTGTGCCAAGCTACTCTCCTCCCCACCTCAGACTGGAGGTGGGAACACTCACCTGGCACACTGGCAGGGTGGGAGGACAGTGGCCATTTCATTCTTCCAATAGTAGGCCTTTCCTGCCTATATATACCACCTGTGTTGTAGAGGCTTCCAGAACATAAAACTCCCTGTCTGTTCCTTCTCTTTCCACAAGGATAGGTTCCTGGGCCTCTCTGCTTGCCCTTGCACTTTGGACCAGATGGGCTAGGCTGCAGTTATTCTAAAATGCCAGGTCCACTTGGAAAGCAACACACACACACAGACACACACACACACACACACACACACACACACACACACACGGGGTGGGGGGAGGCACACTTATTCTTCCCCTCTCATTTCTTCTAAGGAGAAATGTGTGTCTGTCTGTGTCCATGTCCCTGTGTCCATGTGACTGTGTCCGTGTGTGTGTGTCTGTCCATGTCTGTGTCTGTGTCCTTGTGTGTGTGTGTGTGGTTTCATCCAGAAATGTGAGGTTAGGCAGGCAAGGGCAGCAGTGATGGAGCATGAACTAAGTTATGGTAAAGAGGTTTTGTGGGGGAAAGAAGCTCTCCATACCAGGCTCCGCTGGAATCACATCTTTGTGGTTGGCAGAGGGGCAGCTGTGGGAAGGAACACCCTACAATTCAAGCCCTTAGGAGGCAGGACTAGGAGCAGGGAGACTGTCTTTTGGACTCATAAAATGAGGGAAGATAGGGTGGGACTCGGGAAGACTCTCTGCGGGTGACGACTCACTCCGTCACTCCGTCAATAACGCCTGTAGAAAAGACCTGAGCGCTTACTCACCTGGCTCCATCTCCACGACTGTCTCCCAGGGGCACCGAAGAGGGTCTGAGCCAGCTTGTGCCCAGTCACCACCCTCTGACCCTCCGGATTCCGGGCCCATTGTTAGGTATTGAGGCTTTTCTAGGTTCTTATGAAACTCCCATTGTGACCGAGTCTTGGCGTCGGCTTCGTTCGGCTCATGCTCCAACCTGAGAATGTGGTCTACGGAGAAGGGAGTGGAGGTGACCGGGCTCAGCAGCATCTCGGAGATCTGGGCGGCGCGGAGCTGACAAGTTCTCCACCACTGCGAGGAGTCGCACACCCTAGATTCCCCTTTTGTGAAGGCAGGCTCAAGCGACTCCTGGAAGCTCATTTAATGTCCAGGACCACCTTCCTTTGGCCTCATCTGCAGGCTGGGGGACCAGGACCGGGTGACAAAATTGCGGTCCTCCATTGGCTTCCACAGAAACCACGTGCTAGCCCCGCACCTTCCTCCCCAGACGCTGGCCTTGGGGCCCTTCTGTTGGTCCTCAATCCCTCGTCACCTTTTTGGGGGGGATTGGTTCCTACTGACCCTTCTCAAAAACAAAGAAGACAAGTAGGGCGTGGCCTGTATCTCAAGTGGGTGCTGCGGGGAGCTTCCGAGGGCTTAGGACTGAGGGAAGGCTCTGAGAGAGTGTACCTGGAAGGCGCTAGCTCCGAGTTTCTGAGCAGTCAGTCCATCTGGTTTTCCGGTACACACGCACATGGCAAAGAAAAACCGAGGGTAGAGAGCTGGAGAGCACCTAGGATGTGAGATGAGAGGTGTGTGTGTGTGGGGGGGGGGTCTCAGCTGGTGGTAGAAGAATCTCGGGACACTAACAACTGATAAAGTCAATGAGCAAGTTTTTTTTTTTTTTTAAGTCCAATATACGCTGCGCAGGATGGACCTGTCACTTAACAGGGAAGGGAAATTGAGGCTCAGAAGGTGGTGTTGCGGGGGAGCGGGGGTATTCCGGTTATCTTTGAGTATTTCTGGAATGGTTAGGAAGTAAGGTAAACTCTCACCCTAGAGAAACTTAGACATAAGTTCATCTCGTCTCTCCCCCGGTGTTTCCTCACCTTGTCTTTGCTTTAAAGCTTGTTTCGAGCAAATGTGTGTGAGTCGAAGTTTTGCCCGGTCTTAGCTCTTCAGAACAGCTCCTTGAACACAGCTTGGGCGGAGTACACAACGCTTGGTGTTCGCGGTAGGAACACCGGGAGAGTGAGCAGATAAGGCCTTGGCTGTTGGGGCACAACGTGTGGGGTTTGGGACAAAGGGCGAACCTCTCTTATACTTCGTTTTCATGAGTTAAGGAGAAAGAAGCGTCCGCGGAGGAATAAGCAGTACACTGTATAATCAAGAATCCCCCAGCCGCCCTGACTAATGAGATCAAGAAAGCGGGGTTCGGTGTTGTACTCCCAACATAGGATTTAAAAATACCGTTTAAAATATAAAAAGATCTCACTAGAGATTTAAGGGAATTTCAGATCAAATGTTTTTAAACCCGTCTTATGAAAATCCACGGTTATACGAGAGGTTTAGTTGCTATTTCCTAAAATCCCTATGAAAACTCACCTCCCGCTCTCCTGTCAGAAAGCACAAAAAAATTAAAAACAAAATTATTTAGTGGAAAGGGAGGGGGAGGGGCTGCAAGCCCAGGTGAGGTCAGAGGCAACTGGAGGGCAGAGTCGATGGATTCCAGGGATCCATCCGTCAAGCATCTTTAGCCTGAACCATCTCCCAGGTCTAGAGGATACAATTTTGAAACAAAAACTTCACGAAAATTTTCATCAAACTTGATTTTTCGTGACTAAGTAGTTGTAATAGTTTCATATACCTATCATGTAATCTTTATGATGAAACTCTATGCCTCCAGATCTTTTTTTTTTCTAGTCAGAGACGCGGATGGGAGAGGGGACGGGCAGGGAAGACTTCATGGAGGTCCTGCTTCTTCCTGGCCGACATAGCGTCCCCCCCCCAAACCAATATTCCCTACCCTTTGCCCTCAGGGTTATTAAATTTTATGATAATCCAAACATATTTACACTTTATCATGTTTTCGTTTTTTATCATAAAATTATGAGTACTCCAAAAAAAGTGGAAAAATCAGGGAGGGGGAGATTGAAAACATCCACTCAGAAATAAGTCTTGTTTTTTTGCATTGTTTAAATTTATACATTTATCCATTATAAATGAGTATATTTTCTGAGTATGGTTCAACAATAAAATGTCTTACATTGCAGACGGATCTTAACAGAATGAGTTCATAATTTTAGTCTCTTTTTTAAAATCACCATAAATAAAGCTTTATCTTTGTAGGATATCTCTGTGATATCCTCAGTATACATATGTAGAGAAAACATTGGGACGTATTTTTTTTTAACGTGAATTAAAAACTTCTGGGACTTCTTGGAAAATTGTGCTATTCCACCCACTTCCCAGAGATGCAGGGGAAAGGCGTTCTGATGGAGGTTTACTTGGGCGCACTTCCGATGGCCCCAGGAATACTTGGGATTTTGAGGGAGCTCCGCGCCAGGCGCTCCAGATATGCTGAGCTGGACCCAACTTTTCTTGGTCTGGAGCGACCTAAAATCAAACTCTAAAGCCTGAAGCTGCCAGGGCTTTGTCATTCGCTGGAGGATAAGATGTATCACTAAGAAATCTAGAAGAAAAAAAAAGCCTTGGGTAGGACTTGAGGTTAACAGTCCTGAGTTCAAATACTTCGCCTTCCTAGTTTAATAAGATCATCATACGCTATTTGACGCTTGAAAACGTTTTCTATCAGCTCAGAAATGGCGAAAAACATCCTTTTAAGGGAGAGCGCTGGTCAAGTCTGGGCTCAAGAGGTAAGCGCGCAGAGAAATCCCTAACCCACCCTCCAAATCCTCGCCAGGCGCTTGGGGAGAGACCAGCGTTGTGTTGCGGTGCAGGCAGGCACGGGAATTCGCAAAGCGGTGTTTTGTTTTCAGTTCTTTTCCACTGGACGTTCGCTGGCCATGACCTCTCCCTGCTTGGGTCCGGAGGTTTGGAGTCTAACCGTCAATTAAATTAAGGCAGTTTAGCAGCTGCCCAAGCCCACAGAAACGATGAGTGCATCTGGTCGAGTCTAGGGGTTCTTGAGTAGCACAACAGTGACTGACTGGCGTGCACTACCTGGTGTCCCTCACTCTTGAGTGGAGACTTCCCCAGTGCTCTTCCCATCACGTGCCAGGAAGGGGGAGTTCCAGACAGGGTTTGTTGTGTAGCTTTGGCTGTCCAGGCATTCGCTCTGCAGACCAGGCTTGCTCCCTCCAGAGTGTTAGGAGTTGGGGATGGATGTGACCTGCTCCATCCAGATTACACAAACTAAAATTCAAACCAAAGGCTTAGCTTAGCTGCATATTTTGAGCACCTTTCTGGCCTTTTCTGCCCCAACAGGGAAGACTGTATATTATTATTATCAGCATCATTATTATTTTATTTTTATTATTTTATTGAGAGAAAAGGTTTGTTGTTTTGTTCAGGCTAGTCTTGAATTCTTGGGCTCCAGCAACTCTGCTGCCTTCCCTCCTAGAGTGATTGGGACAATAGGTGCATGCCCCTGACTGAAATAGAAGACAGACTGAATCCCAAATTGTGTAACTTTGCATAACTTTATGAGATTTGTACGTAGTATTTATTGAGGCTCTTCTCACCTGTGAATAACATTCTCTTTCAACTCCTTCCCCCTTCTCCCTTCTTTTCTTCTTTTATCCTAGAAAATAGAACCGAGGGCTTAGAAAATCCTTCTACCCCTGGAGAGACTTTCAAATATAAGACACAAAAGTCTAGTGGTCCTGCTCCCATGGGCCAGCCTGGACTTACAGGAAGCCTATGGTTTTTAACCTCTGGGTAGGATCTTGGTTGGGCTAGAAGAATGCCTCATGGATTTGTTCTTGAAGCTTTCTCCTCAGTTTCATTAATTTACCCTTTTCACACTCGTTTTGATATTACTAAACACAGGAACAAATGCACACATATTTTCCTATTTTTAATTCTTTCAGATATTTCCTTGTAAAGACATTACTAGAGTGATACCAATGGGGTGTGTTGTTGTTGTTCGTTTGTTTGTTTGTTTTTTCCTGAGACAGGGTTTCTCTGTAGCTTTGGAGCCTGTCCTGGAACT
>NC_022019.1:9374420-9378995 GCF_000317375.1 Microtus ochrogaster
CCTCCTTGTATGCTTGCAGGCCAGAAGAGGGCACCAGACCTCATTACAGATGGTTGTGAGCCACCATGTGGTTGCTGGGAATTGAACTCAGGGCCTCCGGAAGATCAGCCAGTGTTCTTAACCTCTGAGCCATCTCTCCAGCCCTCCTTTAATATTTTTTAAGGATTCTTTCTTTCTTTCTTTTTTTTTTTTTACATTGGGGTTTTGCCTGCATGTCTGCCTGTGTGAGGATGCCAGATCTGCTGGAAGTGGAGCTACAGACAGCCATGTGGATGCTGGGAATTGAACCCAGGGCCTTGGGAAGAGAGGCCAGAGCTCTCAACTGCTGAACCATCACTCCAGCCCCCCTTTGGTAATTTTTAAACCTTTTATATAGCAATGATTCTGGCCCACTATTGCAAATGTTTTCCTCCCCTTTGTTGACTTTCCCCTAGAAAGCATTGTTTTGCATTTTCAATGTCCCCTGTGTTCTTTTTCCCCCTTCCTTTTGGATGTGGGTCATAGTGAGGTAAGCCTGGCTGAGGTTAGCTGTTCTAACATTTGTTTTCATTATTTTCATCTTAGTGTATTCAAGTATGTGATGTGGTAGAAGATTTCACACTGTTATTATTATTATTATTTTATTATTATTATAAATGGCTGTGCGGGGACCATTTTAATCATTTGCTTGTGGTCAACTTTGGAAATTCTTCCTGCGAATCCTTGAAAATAGGTGAGAAAATTTAGAGGTAAAGAAATTAGGTGGAGAAAAGAATGGAGATTTACTTTATTAATTTTTAATTGTTTAATTATATAGTGTGTAAAATGGTGCTAAGGGTCATTAGTAAGGCTTTGGGTTCAAACCCCAGAAACATAAAGGCTATCTGTCTATATGTGTCCGCAAGTATGAGGGATGGCTTTATCTGTTTATCTATCTTCTATCGTCTCCCTATTTATCTATCATCTAGACATCTGTCAGACACTATCTATCAGTCTGTATTAGTACTTTATCGCTTGTCTGATAGCTCAATTTCCAGGTGTCATAGGCTACTCCGGACTTCCAGCCTGGCTGGCTTGGGAGAGGGTGTAGAGCAGACGCCAGACGCCGTGCCTCTCTCTCGGATGCCTCTAGTTCCTAGCACCCTCTACTCCACACCTTCTGCGTGTAAAAGGAACTCATCGCAGTTAGCAAGACCACGCTCCAACTTGCAGGGAGTTCGGAGGTTGCCAGGGACGGTGAAGACCGGGTGGCACGCTGCTAGGCAACGCTTATCAGCATCAGCTCCCAGCTCCACTTCAATTAACATTCCACCGTCTGCCACCAAAGGCTGATAGGCCCAGGCCACCAACACGCCATGGAAAAATAAACTCCAGATCTCCTGTGTGCGCATGTGTGTGTGTCCAGATCAACTCCGTAGCGCAGCCCAGAGGGCGATGCTGAGGTCAGTGAATTCCCGGCAGGAATTCCTGCCTGAGTATCAGGGAGCAGCAATGCCAGGGAAGGCTGCAGCTTGGTCTGAAGGAACCACAGAATACCGCTGCGATTTTGCAAACAAGGGCTCTCTATATAGCCCAGGCTGGCCTGGGTCTCGCGCTATTTTTGCCTCTGTGCTGGGATTGCAGGGCTCTTCACACTCCCCTCAGTGTGCCGCTGAGCCCTCAAAAGCTAGGAGTGCTGCCAGAAGTTCCCAGAGGCTCAAAAGCTGGGAGTGCTGCCCGATGTTCCCAGAGGAGTGCTGAGTTTCACACATATTGTTTTAGCCTCCGGAGTGTTGTTTTGTGTGGACTTCCATGACGTCATCGATACCCCTTTGAGATAAAGGACTGAATTTTGAGGTGCAGCGGAGCTAGTAACTCATTTATAGCTGTCAGCCTAGTGAGCTAGTACTTTCAGAGTGGCGTCCATGTGCCAAGTTGCATCTCCTGAGGAAGTTAGCGTTATTGTTCCCTGTGAATGTACGTGCCCGCCTGCGTGCAAATGGAAGACCGTCTCCAAACTGGGTACATATGTGTGTAGTGTCTGTAGGGTTAATTTTATTATCTTGGGATGCTGAGGATAGGAATAAGGACCTGTGCAGATGCCAGGCCAAGGTGCTATTGCCGATCCATTCCTTCAGCTTTTTTTGAGGCACAACTCTTCTCCTGCCCTCTCTCCCTCCCCCCCCCACCTCTGTACACATATGGACACTTGCTTGTCAGAGGCAAATTTGCCGAGTTAGTTCTTTCTTTCTACAAAGGTCCCAGGAATCAAACTCAGGTCACCAGACTTCTCAACAAGTACCTTTACCTGCTCAATCCTCGAGCCAGCCCCAGAAGTTTAACTTTTCCTGTCTCAAAAAAACCAAAAAAAAAAAAAAAGATAACTTAAGCACACCCCTTAGAAAACACAGAAGCCTGCTCTGGTGATGTGACTTGTGGATTAGAAGCTGTTGTTAAGAGACTGGGGGGGGCATTTTGAGGAGAGTATACTTAATTAAGCACCACCCTTCTGGATTCTCAGGCACTGAATGAAAGGTGAATCAGGTTCCAGAAGATGATTCAGAACATCTTTGTACTCAACATTACTGACTCCTAAGGCAATTGGTCTGTCCGTGTGTCCCTTCTGAGGTGTCTGGGGTCTACCCATCTCCACCTGGTGTCTTGCATGTGAGAATTTTATTTACAATGCAGTTGCAGGCATGCATGCTTCTGGACTCTGTAGAAACCAGGGTAAACCAGCGCAAACTTTCCAGGGTTCCCTGCACCAGAATTTGTGCATGCTTCCCCCAGAACGCAGGGAGGAAGACAGGGTGTGGTGGAACACACCTGTAGCCCCAGAACTGAGGACACTAAGGGAGGAGGATTTGGGTTTTGACGTCAGCCTGGATTACATAGCGAGACTCCCTCTTCTTCACCTCTTTTTCACTTTAGAAAGAAGTTCTCCCTATATGGCCCTGGATCTTGGTTTGTAGACTGGGTTGGATTTGAACCTGTAGGTCCTCCTGCCTCTGTCTCTCCGGATTGTTGGGACTACAGGCCTTCTCTCTCAGCTTCAAGATCCTTCCCCAAACAAAACAACTGTGCGGGAAAGGCATGGTTCACGCCCTGCCAGGACTCCAGAACTGCTAGAGAGTAGCCCTTACAGTGTGCCTAGTGCCCTTTGGCTACATATGAGTCTCACTTGAAGGGTTGGAGATGCTACCACATGGGTCCAGATAGAGCAGGCAGGCACAGCCATAAGTCAGTATTTGGTGCCATGTAGATAAATGGTCATGATAACCAAGTGTTTCCCTGTCCACCTCCTCTCAGACAGACAGCCTGCCGCTGGTGGAACATTAGTGGAAGTGCGCTCATTTAAAAGCCAATCAGTGAGGGCTCTTGTTCTGAGCAGGACCACTTTGTGTAATAAAATTATTCCTGAAAACCTGACATCCAGTGTCCTGTGGTAGGACACCTCCCACTTTATCTGTCATCTGGGTTCCCTTCCAGTGCTTGGGTACCATACTTGGGCAGAGTTGGGGGTGGGCCTCTGATCAGAGGGCCTAGCTCATGCTTGGGATAGGTTAGCTAGATGGAAGCAAATTTATATAAATCAAGCTGCTAATCCAACCTCCTTCCCCACATCCAGGCAAAGTGGAGAGATCAGGAAACAAGGGTAGCAGAAAGATCGTAAATGCCTGGCTCTGAATAACTGTGCAACTGTTAATCATTCAGATCTTTAAGTTTTTACTTGGGATCTCTTCTCAATCTCTCTAGACAATATCTGGGAACAAACCGAAGGGGATGTGATGAAGCCGTGCTTATTAAAATATATAGAAGAGACCGGTCTAGAGAAATCAAACATAGCTGAGAAAAACCTGGAGGCCAGGGCTTCTGCTGGGCTGAGGGCCTAGGATCCTCTCACTTAGGTCTGCACTGCTGTTTCTGGGATTCCAGCATAGGACATTTCCTTGCTCCCACATGCCTTCCTGTCACGTAGCTGGATGTAAATCCAGTTGATTTAATCATGCACAGCCCTGGCAGTACATGAACCAAGCTGTTCATTTGAAATCCCATTTCCAGCTTGAACAAAGGGGTGACTATTAATGACAGTCAATACTTATTTAAAGCTACCAGGCACTTGCTTTTCTCCTCTGTCTATACAGCCCATTAGCTACACTTTGGTCTTTGGATGTCCTCATAGGTCTTCTGATGTTTGTTCAGGCCATCTTGATTTCTTATGTCTTTCTCTCTCTGTCTCTCTCTGTCTCTCTGTCTCTCTCTGTCTCTCTGTCTCTGTCTCTCTCTCTCTCTCTCTCTCACATACACACACACACACACACACACTCTTACACATAGTTGGGTAGCCTACTAGGAGTTGAAGTGGGGTATAGAGGGAAGGACAACGGACCGTTGTGTGTACAGGTGTGTTACTATGACTTTTAAGAAGAAAGATTCCACACAATAGCCACCTGATACAAACAACTTAAGGGAGGGATTTTTCTGGGCATGGGTTCAGAGTGGGTGGGAGGCAGCAGGTGATAGGAGGTTAGACATGCCAAGCAGAGAGAGTTAGTTTATTTAGTGGGTATGGAAGGGAAGGGAAATGGAGGGAAGGGAGGGAGAAAGAGAGGAGGA
>NC_022019.1:9379435-9386349 GCF_000317375.1 Microtus ochrogaster
CAGGTTCCAGGTTTGGTCCCTGGCTAGCACTAGGTTTGTGGGTTTGAACAGTTGGTCCCTGGCTAGCAGCCCAGTTTGGTGGGGGATGATGGGACCTTCAGGAGGTGGTGTGCATGAAGGAAGTTGGCTTCTGGGAGCAGAACTTAACTATGGCCTATAACCCAGCCCCCATTCCAGAGGAGTCTTTCTTTTCCCAATACTCACAGATGTGGAGGCTCCTACTTGCAGACTCCCTATTGCCAGGAGCTCTGCTATGCCTTTCCTGTTATTAAGGACTAAGGATGGCACCCTCTCAGAGCAGGGACCACAGTGAATCATTCCTTCCTTAACTTGTTTCTGTTGCCTATTCCATTATGGCAGCAACAACTATAGTAACTAATACAAGGAGTGAACCAAATGTGAGTCCCCAGGTAATGAGCCCGAGCAAAGGCCTGAAGCTGGGATGTCTGTAGAGCATCCAGAGTTATTTAAAAAATAAAATGAATTAGTGTAGATGAAAAGAAGCCAAAGGAGCTTTAGCTCTAAATACATTGGAAGAAGTGTGGAAATTTGACTAAGAGTTAGCTGTCACAAAATTGTCACAGTTAGCTTCAGTTATCAACCTGATATACCTGGGAAGAGGGAACCCCAGATGAGGAATTGCTTCCACCTGATTAGCCTGTCAACATATCTGTAGGGCATTTTCTTGATTGCTAGTTGATGTAGGAGGGCACAGCCCACTGTGGGCGGTACCATTCTTAGGCAGGAAGGTCTGGTGATATATGAAAGTCATCATGGGAGCAAGCCAGTAAGCAATGTTCCTCCACCATCTCTGCTTCAGTCCCTGCCTTGGCTTCCCTCAGTGATGGCCTGTAACCTGTAAATCAAATGGACTCTCTCCTCTCCTAAGTTGCTTTTGGTCAGTGTTTTATAACAGCGACGGAAAGACAAACAAGTGGAACTATTAATTTTCCTAGGTGTGATAATAGGAGCTGCTTGGCAGCCAAGATGGCACAAGGCACACAGGTTTCAAATGGCTCAACAGATGCGCGCAGAGACAGAGCCAGCAAGGGGAAATGACAGTAACTGATGAACAGCTGACTATCTGAGGTATGCTAACTAGGCATGCTTTAGAACTTTCTGCTCTCTCTTTTCCTGCAGCTTTCAAAATCTCAGGTTAAAACAGGGGAAAGTGTTGATAGAAGAGGAATAACCAATAAGGAAGAAGATAGGAAGAAGTAAAATGGTCAGAGAGGGTGATATGTGGCTCGGGAACCTAGCGAAAGAAACCTGCAAAGCAGCGGTATGAAAGACAAGAAATTCCACTGGCAGGCCAGGCAAAATGAGAGATGAGGACAGACTGTGGTGACCATGGTGGGACTAGCCCCTCTGCTGACTAACCAAAGGTGAGCATGCATGTGTGTGTGTGTGCTCGAGTGTGTGCCTCTGTGCGTGTGTGTCTGTGTATGTGTGCGTGTCTGTGCGTGCATGCATGCGTGTGTATATGCATGCGTGCGTGTGCACATGCGTGCATGTGCATGCACATGTGTGTGTGCGCTTGCATGGAGGAGAGGTTGTGGGGGGTGAGCTGTGCAGGGTTTACCACTGGAGCTACCCCAGTGCTTTCTAACAATCTCCAGTGCATTAAACACTGGCATTAGCTTTTATTTCACAGTGTGGACTCATTCAAATGAAGGTGGATGAGCAGGGAAAATGAAATGGCTAGAGCAGAGTACATTTGTTTCTCTGTTTTGACTGCTCATAGGAATGTGGTTCGCAGTGATAGTACTGGGTTGTTGCTGTTTGGATAGTTAGACTAGAAATGCAAATTCCACTCTCCCCGAAGCAGTAAGTCCAGGAATTCCACACTCTTTTATTTTTCTTTATTAATGTTATCTTCCCTCTTTTCCTTTGTTTTTTCTTCCCCTCCCTTTCTCTTCCTCCCTCTGTCTCTTCCTTCTCTCCCTCCCTCTCCCTCTTTCCCTCCCTATTTTTTTTCTCCTAGACTTAAACTTGAAAGGATCTGGAATTCCCTGAGAGGCTGGCATCCAGACATACCTGTGAAAGCAATCTAGACTGCAGTTAGTCTCTGAAACTCTCTGTGAGGGATTATCTTGGTTGGATTAATTAATGTGGGAAGACCCCCTACCCTCACTCCAACAACCTGGAGTCATTTGGAAAACATCTTGAATCGCTCTCCATTCTTTTCCCCACTTCTTTCCTTCTTCAAAATCAAAGCAGCTTTCATTGATGAAAAAGGAAATATATAAACACACAAGTTTATAAAATATATATAACATACAAAATATATAAACACCCCAAACATTATATTTTATATAAAATATATAAACACCCAAAACATTTTAAAGTATCTATTTATAGTTTTGATGTTTTTGTATAATAACTTTATATTGTATATATGATTTTTTACTTGCCTTTTAATGTTATATTAGGAAAAACTATTCTCGGTGGAGACAGCACACTCCTTTAACCCCAGCACTCAGGAGGCAGAGGCAGGCAGATCTCTGAGTTCAAGGTCAGCATGATCTACAGAGTGAGTTCCAGGACAGCCAGGACTATACAGAGAAACTTTGTCTTAAAAAAGCCAACCCCACCCCCCAAAAAGGAAAAACTACATGTTATCAAGTTTTCTTCTGTGATACTATTTTGAGTAACTACATTTTTGAAGTTTGTATGCTATATACTTCTTTTATTATTTTCAGGGAAGCCATATATTCTAATCATATAAGTCGTATGTTTAAGCCTATATGTTGGACTATACATCCTGAATTCTTTATTTTGAGACCAGGTCTCACTATGTAGCCTTGGCTAGCCTGAAACTCTCTGTGTAGCCCAGGCTGGCCTCGAGTTCACAGAGATCCGCTTTCCTCTGCCTCCTGGGTTCAGGTGTGCACCAGCATGCCTGGCCCACTGGATTATTGTCACTGTGTTGGTCACCTTTCTCAATGCTCTGACAAAATAACTAACAAAAATAGCTCGAAGAAGGAAGGGTGGGTTTTGGATTAGGATTTGAGGGCAAACCGTCCATCTTAATGAGGATGCTGTGGTGGCAGGGCTAAGAAACAGCTCACTGCATCTGCAGTCAGGAGGGGGGACAGACAGACACAGACACAAATGCACGCACGCGTAAGTGCACACCCGCATGCACACACACTCAGCTCACTTTTTCCTTTTTCTCTTGTAGTCTGGAACCCTATTAGGGGATGGTGCTGTCCATCTACATTCAGGGTGGGTCTTCCTGGCTCAGTTAAATTCCCCTGGAAATTCTCCCAAAGACACACTCGGAGATCGTGTCACCAGTGAAGATCAACCACCGCTTATACTCACAGAACTTACTGTCTTGTGTCCCTTGGCCAAACAAGTGAGGCTAGTGATGCTGACCACGTGGCTCTGTCCGAGTCTCTCTGGCCCACGTTCACCTGGGATGCCACTGTGAATAGAGATCATATTTCACCCTGAATGGCTGAGTGTCTGCAGAGGGTTTCTGGATGACTGTGTGAGGGTGTCAGGGCCCCTGGAGCTGGAGTTACAGGCAGTTGTGAGCTGCTGAGTGGGTGCTGGGAACTGAACCCGGGTCCTCTGTAAGAACAGCCAGTGCTCTAAACTGCTGAGCCATCTCTTCAGCCCAGGGTTTCTGGATTTTAAAGGGCCTACAATTTACCCTGTTTCTTATTTATTTATTTATTTTTTTAAATTGCATTGATGTTACAGCTTTCCTGATAAAGGCAGGAAGAAACAGGAAAAGCCCTGTCCTCCCTGTGACTTAGCTCCAGAACTCACAGAGCGGTATGCCTGCTGCCCTCAGTTGTTCACAGCTCTGGACCCGTCCCATTCTGCATCTCAGAGAGGAGAAATAGACTCCACCTTTCATCAGGAGTGGCAGGAATGTTCTAGAAGATCACATGAAAATAAATATATTGTCATGGTCATTTTTGGAAAACACCTTCTATTGCAAGCTTATGGCCTTCGTGATTGCCAATGTTATGGACCTCAAGGAGAATCTGAATAATTTCTAGAATCAGGGAGGGTAAAGATATCCAAAACCTGAAACATGAGGCTTTTTTTCCTATAAAAGGCATTATTAAGAAAGCTGGTGAAAAATAAGGTATCATCCATGTTGACTTCGTGATTTTAATAATTTCACTGTGGTTTAAAGAAAGAATATATATTTAATTTAATTTGTTATTATATGTGTGTACTGTATGTATGTGTGTGGCACACAGGCTGGGAATACATGTAGGAGTCAGAGAACAATTTTGTAGACTGGTCCCCATCTTTGGCTTTTACGTGGGTTCTGGGGATTAGTCACACTCGGGGTATTTAGTCTCCAGTTTGTCCCAGTCCTTCTGGCCTTTGTCATATGACCTATGTACTTCTTCTCTTCATTTCCCTGGCCCTAGTCGGTATTGGTTTTTGCAAGCCTTACCTAGTAGACCCATTGTAAAGATTGCCTGGGAATATATATGTAAAAACAAACCGTCTTGCTCATGTAACTGACACGAGTCTTGTCAATACGTCTTTGTGTTTATATGTAGCCACTGAAACGGTATGTTTGCATGCCAGCCTCTAGCCACAGAACACTGCGGGGCTAGGACTTCTGTGATGGGGTCCCTGCCCGAGCAGCCACTACATGGACTCCTGTTCCCTCCCAGAACAAGTCAAGTGCTGAGTTAGGACAGCCTCTACTTTCCCTGCTCTCTTATTTGCTAGTGTAGTACTCTAAGCGCTGAGCCTTTGAGAACATCAAGCCCTTCCCCCTCCAACTAGGTCTAGTACAAGATTTTCCAAGTAACATTTCCCAATGATCGTCATGTATGAGAGAGGACTGTTCTGATGAAGGGCCAACTGGAGCAGGAGACCAACCAATCCCTGTGTACCCTGACTCTGAACCCAGAGCCAGTAAAGGAAATACACCCTGGATCTGAGACCTGAGTCAGGGAAGGAATCATCTTTCTCCCTGAACCCAGGACCAAAGAAATATGCCCTGACTCTGAAACCAGTGCCAAAGAAATGCACTTTGTTCCTAGAATCAGAACCAGTCAAAGAAATATGGCCAGGTTCTAAGATTAGAACCAAAAGGCTAAAAGGACCAAGTGAAAGAAACAGTTTGGCTCTGAGATCAGAGCCATTTCTGCTCCTGACCCACTGACCAACTAACCAACTGAACCAACCAATCCCTGGGCAGGAAACCAACCAATCACTGAGCACATGACTCTGAACACAGCCAGTGAAAGAAACACACCCTGGATCTGAGACCTGAGTTAGGGACAGAAATATTTTTATCCCTGAACCCAGGACCAAAGAAATATGGCCTGACTCTGAATTCAGTGCCCAAAAAACACTTTGTCCCAAGAATCAGAGCCAGTGAAAGAAAGTTGCCCTGCTCCTAAAATTAGAGTCAAAAGGCTAAAAAGAGTCAGTGAAAGAAACACAGTTTGGCCATGAAATCAGAGCCATCTCTGTCCCCGACCAACTAAACTAAACAATCCCTGAGCAGGGAAAACTAACTAACCCCCCTTCTCTCTGGGAAAACTCTGCCCATAAGAAGCCCTACATAAGCCTCTCTGCCTGTACAATTGGAGGCTGCTTTTTACTCTCCTGGCAGAGGCAGCCACTCTCCTGGACTCCTCCTTCCCAAATAAATCTCTTTCTCCAAAGAGATCATTTGCTGGTGCAGGATAGAAGAACCTGGCTGGGACGTCCCTTAGGGGATGGAGCTGAAAAATCTTGCTGAGATGCTCCCTTCAGGAAGGACAAAATAAGCAAACTGCCATGGGGTTTGAAGTGAGGTACATCACCATATCACCGCAGTTAACTTTCGTCAGTTTGACACCAACTTAGGTATTCCTGGAAAGAAAAAATCTCAGTTGAGGAATTCCTCTCCATCAGAGTGGCCCTGTGGATACTTTCTTGATTGCCAGTTGATGTAGGAGGGCTCAGCCCATGGTGGGCAGTGCCATCTTTGGGCAGATAGGCACGGGTTATGTAAGAAAGGTAGCTGAGGGCTGGAGAGATGGCTCAGTGGTTAAGAGCATTGCCTGCTTTTCCAAAGGTCCTGAATTCAGTTCCCAGCAACTCAGTGGCTCACAACCATCTGTAATGGGGTTTGGTGCCCTCTTCTGGCCTTCAGGCATACACACAGATAGAATATTGTATACATAATAAATAAATAAATAACTTTTTTTTTAAAAAAGAAAGGTAGCTGAACAAGCCAGGGTAAGTGAGCCAGTAAGCAGTGTTCCTCCATGGTTTCTACTTAGTTCCTGTCTCCAGGTTCCTGCTTGTCTTCCTTTGATAATAGACCATGACCTGGAGACCAAGTGGACTCTTGCCTCCCCTAAGTTTCTCTTGGTCGCAGTGTTAATCACAGTGATAACACACAGGGTCACATACTTTCAAATGAGCCCACTCTCACATGGTACAAACGAGGATTGTAACTTGTGTTTTTGTAATCGGCTTCCCTTCCCCCAGGGAGCGCGCTTGATAATTCTGTATGATATATTAGAAAAATAGTTCAAAGGCCCTGACTGTCTGTGCAGAAACTGTGTCGTTCTCAGGACCAAAAGAAGCAAAGCAAAATAAAAAAAACAAAACAAAACAAAAAACATTCAAGCAAGAGAAGGCAGGAATCCAAAAGGGAAGGGCCAAGTCTCAGGCAGCTCCTACCCAAAGCCACAGCTAAATCACCCTTGAACTTGAACTTCAGTTTTTACGGTACCAGGCAGCAGAGAAGGACCATGGCTCCCCAGGGATGTGTTGACAGAAGATTCTTTCCACACTTCTAGCATTCCATCTGATGACATACTCTGTGAGGGCGACTTGGAGAGGAGGACACAGCAAGACAGCTTACCTTGCTAGGGCGGAGAGTACAACACATGTTATCTGAACCCCAAAATTTAACACTGGCATTCACA
>NC_022019.1:9386479-9393800 GCF_000317375.1 Microtus ochrogaster
AGAGAGAGAGAGAGAGAGAGAGAGAGAGAGAGAGAGAGAGAGAGAGAGAGGTTTGAAGGGGGTGCAGCGGCTTTAAACTTTAGTTTCAGCAAGGTTAGCTTCTAAGATTCAGTAGGAAAGACAGATTTCCTCATTGTTTTTCAAACCTGGAAACTGGAAGACTGGAAGGAAATAATTTTCTCCTTCCTTCCTTCCTTCCTTCCTTCCTTCCTTTTCCTTTTTCTTTTTTTTTCTCTCTCAGTTTTCTTTTTTCTTTTTCTTTTGAGTCAGGCTCTCCCTGTACAGCACAGAATTTACTCTATAGTCCAGGCTGGCCTCAAACTTACTGTCCCCCTGCCTCAGCCTCCCAAGCACTGGGATTAGAAGCATGTTATCAATGAGCCTGGCTGAATAGCTGTAGTTTTCTGGGGGGCAGTCACAATTCCCCCTGAGTAATGTGTAATGTGTCTCCCCCAACTTGATACTGGCTATGCATTGTTAGCGTAAACAAACAAACAACAAACAAAACCACAAGACCATGTGTTTGTGTGTCTTTGTGTATGTGTGTGTGTGTATGTGCACGTGAGTGTGAGTGCTGGTGCCTGCAGAGGACAGAAGAGGGGGATGGGTTCCCCAAAGCTGGAGTTGGCAGTTGTGAACCTTGGCTGCAGCTCGGTCAGTTTAAGATTTGGGTTTAGTCCTGCGTTGCTCTTTTGTTCCTGACCTCTATTTCTAGATGGTCAGGAACACTAGATTTTCCAAAAATTTTTATGCCACAGAAATAGTCTAACTTAAAAAAAATAGTTGAGTGACGATAGAAATGACAGGCGTGCCGCCTAAAGTTTCTGTTTTTGTGCATGCCGTATTTTAGTTTCCTTCCTTTTTAACTCAGTGACATCAAAGAGCAGGGATTTGGATTTCACTTAGGAGCCTGAAGTGCCCCCAGCCCTGAAACTCGGCGGCTCTGGTGCAGCTCCAGCGGTTGATCGGTAGGGGGAGCAGTGTGGTTCGCGCCAGGAAAGCCCGGCTCGGGACCTTCCGGGAGACAGCCTACCACTTGTCTTGCCGGGTGCGCTTTCTTTTTCCCTATCCGCCTTGAAGTTCTGCAGACCCTGCTACCATCATTTTTTATTCCCACGCGTCCTGTAGCTTGGATTGTGAACGGTCTCTCTTGCAAACTCCCTTAGTTTTTTTGTTTCTCCCCCTTTCAAGTTATACAATCACGTTTTACTTTTCTTTTGCAAAGTTTGTCTTCCAGTGCTGGGCATTCCCAGGGAAAGGTGGATTTACTTTCTGCATTTACCCGGGTGCAGGCTGAGCTGGGTGTATTGCATCTGCCTAACTTGGTCTGTCACCTGTTTACCCCTTGGCAGAGGGTTGTCAATTGCAAAGCCCCTTTGAAGACCCCTCCTCTTCCCCCAACAGCTCTTTAACCTTCCCTCCCTTTGACATAATCAGTACCCCACCCTCACCTCCACCCCCAAGCCCAGTTGGAGACTGGACACGGTAGCCAACCCTTCTGGCCATAACAACACAAGCAATTTAACTAAGTAACCCCTTTTCTCCTAATAAGGACAGACGGGCGGACTCCTACCAGCAGGACGAAGACAGGCAGTTCTTCCCAGGTAACCCACAACAAAGTGCCTCTCTCCTGGCTTCCCTGATTTTGTCTGTCGGGACTGTGAAAGATGGAGACAAGAATCCTTATTATTTTTTAAGTTGTTTGTAATATATAAAAGGCAACACACTTTAAACACGGCGAGATAAATGTACAATCTTTAAAAAACAACCTTCCTTTGTACGGCTGGTATAGTTCAGTGACCTCAGGAAAGTTTTTGTCTGAAAGTATTTGTAGTGGGAAAAGTAACTTAAACTAATGCTAACAATTACCTTCGCCAATTTTTCTCTCCCTCCACCATGTGGGTAGCGGGGATTGAACTCAGGTGGTCAGGATTAGTGGCAATTCCCTTTACCTGGTGAGCCATCTTGCTGTAAGAACAACATTAATAATTTGCCATTATTTATTATTATTGCTTTTATTATTATTAGGTTTTTACAGACCTAATATTATTATTAGGGTTCCTCTGTGTAACAGTCCTAACTGTCTTGGAACTCACTCTTTGCATCAGATTGGATTAGAATTCACAGAGAGCTGCTTACCTCTGACTGCCGAGTGCTGGGATTAAAGGCATGTACCACTGTCTGTCTGCTGTAATTATTTTTAATGAACAATATATATCAAACTATGTTTAAAAAACTATTCAAAACTTGATAAAATATAAAATAAAATAACATAGACCAGGGGCGGAATTCAGGGGCAAAGTACTTGCCCATGGCCCCTGGTTCAGTTCCCAACACTGAATAAATATTGAAAATTATTTTATAAAAAGACAAATAACTATATCCCTGGGCTAAACTCTTTGTATTTTAATTCAAGGATTCATCAAGATTTAAGCCCAGGGGTGGGAAATGTCTAATTTATAACTGAAAAGCTAAAAATATTTCTTAGCCTTTTTTTGTGGTCATGACATGAAATTGCTATTTAGCATGTGGCCTCTTTAAAACTGGGTGCAGAAGGAAGATGCTCATGGTGTATTTATTTGAGCAAGGAAGATATGAGCTGTGAGCTCAGAAACTTTATGTGTTACATTTGGGAAAAACCAAATTTGCTAAGCATATTTGTGGATGTGTGTAAAAACATAATGTATGTAATTTTTAAATATTATTTTTAACCGGGTGGTGGCGGCACACATCTTTAATCCCAGCACTCAGAAGGCAGAGGCAGGTGGATCTCTTTGAATTTGAGGCCAGCCCGGTCTGCAAAATGAGTTCCAGGACAGCGAGGGCTGCTACACAGAGGAACCCTGTCTCAAAAAACAAATTATTATTTATCGTTTATTTTTAATTTATGTTCATTGGTGTTTTGCCTGCACGTATATCTGTGTGAGGGTGTCAGAAGTCCTGGGACTGGAGTTATAGACAGGCGTGAGCTGCCATGTGGATGCTGAGAATTGAACCAGGGCCTTTAGAAGAGAATTCAGTGCTCTTAGCTCTCTCTCCAGTCCCCAAATAATCATTTTTATTATTTTTTGTGTGAGTGTTTTGTCTGCATGTATGTCTGTACTCCACAAGCTTGCCTGGTTCTGGCAACAGCAGAAGAGGGTGTTGGATACTCTGGTGAGCTACAGATAGTCGTGAGCTGCTACATGGGTTCTGAGACTCGAACCCGATCCTCTGAAAGAGCAGTCCGTGTATCACAGTGGATTTATAAATAGCTTTATGACAGACTGAGGAAGAATACAATTGAGTGTTAATAGTCACTGACTTTCAGGAGATGAGACTGGAAGAGAGGAGTACATTTCATGTCATCGAAAGAAGTGGTGGATGGGCTTATGGGTAATTTTTAGCGCTTTTAAAAATTGTTATTAAACCAATATCTCAAGACGCTAAACCAGGGAGAAATGTGGAAATTTTGAGCCAACACTGCCCTCTGCTGGAAATTTTATGTCATGCACCCACTTGGTTTGAGCTCCTTCTGGGCTTCTTAGAGAAGGCGCTAGCCCAGAACCTTCTGGAAACTCTGGAAGGAGCACAATGTCACTCAGGCCTGCGAGCTCCTCAGTTGGTTTACGTGACAGACTTTCTCAGGTTTCATCCACGGAGAATCAAGTGTAATTTGGAATTAAGTGTCTGCTTGAAGCCCTGATAAGTCGACACTGAAGACTTTTTAGCTGAATCATGTGGTTTTTAACTCCCATTTAGGCTGAGATTTTCAAAACAGCAGAATCTTTTTAGGCTGTTTCTCCCCTCTGTCTGTTTCTGTGCCTGTGTGCGTGTGTGTGTGTGTGTGTGTGTGTGTGTACCTCTGCAAGAACAGCTCGTGTCTCTTAGCTGCTGAGTCATCGTCTCTCCGGCCCGAGGCTGAGGTCTTTCAATGTTCGTGTTCTAGCCCTGACTAGAGAGGACCACCACATTTTGGGATACACCCAGTGAGGTAGTTCATTTATCGTCATTGCTGCCTGGGCTATAAATTTGGTAAGGTATCGAGGGGGTGTAAGACCTCCACCCATCCCAGCTTGGCAGAGTTCTGTCCCCATGTCCATTTCTTTGATAGACGTGGAACGTGGAAGAGAGCCTTTTAGATCTCGTCTTCGGAGGTCATCTCTGGCTTTCCTGTGTGCAAACTTTGCAAGAGGGGGAAAGAGATTTGATTTGAAGTGCCTAGGACAAAGCCACACCCGTGTGAAAAAGTCCGCAAGGCTGATTCAATTTCCTGATTGGGTAAAGCCGGAAAGTTGCAGATCTAGAATGAAACGGTCTGGGGCTATCCTTAGGTCCCTCTAGTAGCCATTCTTTGCCGGCCCGTGTCTGTCCCAAGTTCCTTGTGGCTACTAGGGGAAACCTAGTAGTAATCTATTAGTCTGTTGGCTTCTACAAATTCACAGGTCAAGACTGTCACTGGATAGCACCTGAAAACCATCACAGAGGCCTTCCCCCATTTTGCTATAACCTTGTCTACATTTATTTATTTATTTATTTATTTATTTATTTATTTTTTTGAGACAAGGTTTTTCTGTAGCTTTGATGCCTGTCCCAGAACTAGCTCTTGTAGACCAGGCTGGCCTCGAATTCCCAGAGATCCGCCTGCCTCTGCCTCCTGAGTGCTGGGATTAAAGGCGTGTGCCACCACCACCTGGCACCCTTGTCTACCTTGATTGCCTCCACCAACACATCTGGAAAATGTCCCAATGCGTGGCTTTCTTTTGTTCTGTAACTGTGAGAACTGCACAGAACCGCTTCCACATTGCTACGTGCGATTTGTGGCAGCCTGAACTCATGTTCCTGGGCCAACGAGCTTCATTCAAGAATAAACTGTCTCTTAATCCCTTGGAGGTGAGCTCTGTGTTTTGTTCCACCAAAGGCGAGAGTCTGAGAGCCCAAGCAGGGAACACGAGAGCCCCTCTCGCCAGCATTTTCTCTCCCACTCAGCATAAGGGCACAGTTATCATTTAACGCCACAGTGAGATTGAAGGTCCTGATGATGCCACATCTGGGCCTCCCTGAACAGAGTGAACAGTGAAAATGCCGTCCTGGCTCGCTCAGGAACATGCATCTGTCTCGACAAAATCTTGTGCAGATGGGGGAGGTGGGTAGAAATGAAGGCATTCATTCACCACTTTTTAAGTTTTCAACCGTGTTGTTGTAGCAGGAGAGCGGGATGGAGAATGGAATCAAATTAACATGTGAAGAAACCAGACCAGAAACCCCTCCCCAGGAAGGTTAACATGTAACACAACATGTTTACAAAGAACACACAGAATAAGTGACCTACAAAGGTCCCAGTATGCTGGGCATGGATGCCATCGAATGTCCTCTTCGTGTGTGTGTGTGTGTTTAAATTTCATTTTATACATATGAGTGTTTTACCTGCATGGATGTATGAGCACCACATGCATACCTGGTACCTCTAGAGGTCAGGAGTGGGCATCAGGACTCCTGGAAACGGAATTATGGATGGTTGTGAGCCATCTTGTAGGTACCGGGAAGCAAACCCAGGTCTCTGAAGAGCAGCCACCTCGCCAGCCTGCCGCTGAATTCCTTACCTTTTATCCTAACCCACCCCTTTCCTCTGTGAACTTCCTCGCTATCACTAAACTGCATCTACCACTTTCCTATATCCCTGCCCAACTTCTTGCTCTGGCACGCAGGAGTGGAAATCCTGTGGATGTTCTCTGGGTGCTGATATTCACAGAAGCAGTCGGTGAGCAGCCAGCTGGAAGTCAAGACCTCTGTCTCTTATTTTGGGGTCTCGGAAAGGAGGCCACTATGCTTCCTTTCTCCCCTTTCCTCGACGAGTGCACTCAGCATCCACTCTAGTCTGCTTCTCATTTCTCCGGAACATGCCAAGCGGGCAGGCACATGGAAAATGGTGGCCCAGGATTCAGAGAGCCACGGCCTCTGAGGACATACCAAGGTCAGTGTGTGTGTGTGTGTGTTACTGAGACCTATGGGACGTGGCACAGCATAGCAGTGGGGGGGGGGACTGTGGAGGGGAAAAAAGTGTCTGTCTGGGGCAGCCACACCAATGTGCCGGCGTGTGCTGACGCTTGGTCCAGGGCACACCTAGACACCGGCTCCCCTAACCACCCATTCATTTCTGTGCTGCTACGCCTCCCTTGCGTTGCCCGTTCTTTTCCCTCTGGAGGTTCCTCATTAACTCCACTCCATGCTGGCCTACTACCATCTTGTGCTGCCACGATTTTTGACTTTGGATTCATTATCTTTTCCCTGTCCACATAGCCTTCCTGGTCATTTACTGTACACAGCCTTGTACTTGAGGCTATGGATTGAGCCTCCCAGGTAGAAAGGCATTCCCTAAAGCATGGGAAGACTGGAAGGAAAGAGAATCCTGCTCATTTGTTTTCTCGCCTGAATGGGAACCTTGAGTCATTTGTGCAGGTGAACTTTTTTATTTCTCTCTCTCTCTCTCTCTCTCTCTCTCTGTGTGTGTGTGTGTGTGTGTTGAGAATGCACCCCACCCCATGGATATGGACGATTATTAAGTATATAAGAAGTAGTAATGAATCTCACACTTGACTATGGAACTATTAGTTCTTCTAATTATAAATAATCACTTGGGGAAATTTGCAAATATGGTGTCTGTGTTTAAAAACTACTGCCCTGGAACCACAGAAGAGCTTCTGCTACGCCGCCGCTGTTGCCACGTTCCTCACGCTCTTTTAGGTGCTGAAGCAGAGACTGCCCCTGCGATGCCCTGACGGCAGTCTTCTGGACTCTGGCAAGGCTGTGAAGTGCCAGGAACGCAGCCTCAGATGTACTGTCCAGTGGGACCCACGGAGAGATTGCAAAAAGTCTAGGGTCTAGGTTCCCGTGAGTGGCACCCAGGTTGGAGGCTGTGCTACTCCCAGACTGGCCTGTGTTTGAAGAAAACTCTTACCTCATCAGCCCCCTAGATGGCGCTCCTTGTTAATTGTCAGTCTTCCTTTTTTTCCCTTTGCTTCTTTATTTTCCCTCTCCTTGGGAGTTGTTGGCACCCAGCCTCTGCCCCAGGCCCAGGTTATCTGCCTTGTCGAGTGGAAAGTCATGGTTGCCAGACCGAGGGCGTGACGTCAGAGATGAGTTTCGTTGGAAATAGCCCTCAGCTCTGGGGTTTATAGTGGTGGGATGTCACGGGCGACTTGTTTATGCTAGTGGCACGTGACTCTCCTTCTTCCTGGCATGACAGTGTAATTGTGTGTACACAAAGGGTCTTCATGGGTGGTGGCTGACATTTATACCGAATAACCTTTGAAAACTTTTGAAAGAGGAGGTGTGGCAGGGT
>NC_022019.1:9393950-9402219 GCF_000317375.1 Microtus ochrogaster
CGCCTGCCTCTGCCTCCCGAGTGCTGGGATTAAAGGTGTGCGCCACCACCACCCGGCAGACTTTTTAAAAATAAGACAATTCCAGGAAGAGTCTCAAGATGAGTCTCCAAATGTTGCCCTTATCTGGCCTCCACTCTGTCTGGGGACACGTTCGTTGCCCAGGTCATCAAGAGCTTTCTTATCAAACAGGTGTTCAGGTGACATCATAGTCAACTGAAATCCTACTGGTTTTAATTCTTTTTCTTCCAGGTTTATGAGGATAATTCACAAATAAAACACACACACCTTTCAGCTAAGGCATTTAACATGATGATATATGTATTCAATATAAAATGACGATCATAGCATACTGCTCCCCCATGAAGCTCCTATTCGCCTTTCCCCATATATATGCATGCATGCATGCATGTATGTATGTATGTATGTATGTATGTATGTATGTATAATTGTGTGCCTTTGTGTGTGAGGGCGCATATGTTCCAGTGCCCACGTGGAAGTCAGAGGGTACCTTCTATCCATCCATCATGTGGTTTCTGGGGGTTGAACTGAAGTCATCAGGCTTGGTCACAAGTGCCATTATCGATTGAGAGTGTACCTTCTCCCCTCCTCTGTGGCCAGAACTCTGAAAATCTAGCTTTTCTGTAAATTTCAGGTGAATAATGCCTATGACTGACTGCTCACCACTCTGCATGTAGGTCCCCAGAGTTTTGGAAATCAGAGATTTAATATTAGGAAGAAGGGGTAATTTAGGAACCTAGAGAAACTTTTTGTGATGGGGCTGAAAACTTCCCTGGAAGTTGCTCAGATAAACTCTGGGCATTATGAGGTGTGAAGGCCCTTGGGGATGCCAGACAGTAGAAGGTGGCGAGAAAGGAAACAATGGGGGTGTATGAGAAGTCCCCCTAACAGCTGATCCTGAGGGCTGCTGACCTCCAAGTGGATGGGACATTCCTGAGTAGACCTAGCAGGGGATTCTGGGAGCTGGTTGTCTGCAGACTATGTAATCCCTGTACTTTGCTCCAGTTTCTGATTTTTCAGAAATGTACTTTATTTGCTCCAAGGAATGGTTTCTGGTTGAAGCAGCCACTGTTGATAAAAATCCAAGTCTTCAGAGGAGCAAAATCAAATTGCCTGATGGTGAAAACATCCAAGGTGGGCTGTGGTTCTTGGTGCAATTTATTGGGTGTTATTGGCAGCATTTGGTGGCTTTGCTTTATCTGTGCTCACAGTCAGGCCATCTGCTGCAGGGGAAGTAGGTCATCTGGAGAACATGGGCCCAGAGCAGGCTGGGTTTTGTAGGAATGGGATGTAAAGATGTGGGGGGGGCTAGAAGGAGAACAGGGTCCCTCCACGTAATTGGTGCAGGGGAACCTGAGGATCATGCTGTATAAAGGAAGAGTGACTGATGTAGGTGGTGTCTGTCTTTTATCTCACTCACTCCCTGAACTGGACTTTGGGTTACAGCACGCCTGTCTGGAAATGCAAATGGAAGAGAGGGAGGAGATAACACCAATACATAGGCAAAGCCTCTCACAATCCTGAGACTCCCCTTGCCCCCCAGAGACACATTTCAACTGTTGAGTTGATTGCACTTCTCCATTGGAGGTGGTAGCTTCTGCTGTACGTGATGAGGATTCATATTGCTAGCACCACATCCTGGTGCTACCAGGGGGCTTTTTTTTCTTTTTCTCCCCACCTCTCACCAAGACAGGGTTTCATTGTGTAGCTTTGGAGCCTATCCTGGAACTCATGACCAGGCTGGCCTTGAACTCACAAAGCTCCGCCTGCCTCTGCCTCCTGAGTGCTGCAATTAAAGGCTCACGCCACCACTGCTCAGCTAGAGGTCTTTCTCAACTTCGACTAAGATGTTGGGCCATGCAGACCACCGCATCTTGCGAGAGATGTTTGCCCCCCACATGAATATTCTCAACTACCCAAATTTCTCAGCCCGGAACTTAGTTTTTCCTACTTTTGCTTTCAGTCCCACATTCTGGGACGTTTCCCACTTCCTTCCCATAGCCAGGTTGCCGGGAAATGCTTTGGAGACAAGTTCACTGCTGACTAGTTGATACCATGGCAGACACCCAGGAGATCAAGTTTCTCAAACTCACATCCCTGCACTTCCCCTCCTCTCTAGTTTCGGGTTGAACTTATGGCTCGCTGTGATTGCTAAAACCTGGCAGATGTCAAGCTGTGACTGTTTTGCAGCACCCCCCTCCCCCCCCAGGAGCTCTGTAACTTTTACTTTTGCTTTCATGGTGTCTTGAGACACCTGTGAGAAAGCCTGGGGCTAGAGGCACAACTCAGAGAGGGAGCGCTTTCTCAGAAAGCATGAAACCCTGGGTTCCACCCCTAACCCTATGAAATGCAAAACACCCAGAGCTACCTTCCTTGAGGACCTTAGCTATTAGCATAGAGAAAGTCAAGGGTTATAAAAGGCTAGGAGGAAAGAAGTTAGAGACTTTTTTTTTTGTTTTTTTGTTTTTGTTTTTCAAGACAGGGTTTCTCTGTAGCTTTGGAGTCTGTCCTGGAACTAGCTCTTGTAGACCAGGCTGGCCCCTAACTCACAGAGATCTGCCTGCCTCTGCCTCTTGAATGCTGGGATGAAAGGCATGCACCACCACCGCCCGGCTGAGACAGATATTTAACACTGGGTTAGCGGCAGCCATCCTCTGGCTGCGATGCCAGGCTATGAACTCAGTCATCTTTGGTCTTGGTGTTAGGGACACCAAGAGTCCTTTGTGCGGTGGAAGTAACTCATTGTTCCAAGCCTACAATAGATTGGCTAACTGTGGACAAGTGGAGAATTGTCAGTATCTTCTGTGTCTTGGGGGTTGTTACACAGCCATGGACAGCTGACATGGTATTGTGAGCTACCGTTGTATCTGTATGCTCAGCTGCTTGCTGTTGCTTGGGTCACCATGTTCTGGGAAGGATTCATACAGTCATGTATGAATTCATGCCTACAGTCTGTCTGTACCCATGTTCCTATTCCTCTGGCCTAGAAACATTGGCCCTCCTTCCCCCTATCTAGGAAAATCCAACCAGCCCTGACTTCTCTAACACTGTAGCCAGAACTGGTCCTTCCCTTTCCTGGCATCCTTCAATGCCTCTTTGTGACACCTTGCCTTTTGCACATGTTTGTTTGTTGCAATTAATTCAAAACTTCCCAGAGGTAAATGCTATACTCAATCCTAAACGGGTTGCCTTCATCAAACTCCTCCCCTCAGGGCTCAGAGAACTATGGGTAAGAGGAGTCAAAAAGGGCATAGATGATACCAAGGAAGCAGCATCCTCCAGACACAACAGGATGGACATACACATGAACTCACAGAGACGGTGGCAGTACGCACAGGACCTTCCAAGGTCCAAGCTAGATAGTGTCCCAGTGCTGAGAGTGGGGAGAGGACATGGGCTCCCATCCCTAACCAAGCAGCTCTCTCCAAGTGACAGTCATTTGCAAAGGGAAACTTAGTTTTCTCTGATGGAGTCTCACTGCGTATATAAAGCACACTTAAAGGTAAGCTCCATGTCCAGCCGTTGGTGGTCAATGCAAAATGAACTCAATGGTATGTTTCTGTAGGTTTTGTCTGATGTTCTTTCTATGGACATTTTTTCATCTTGCTGGCCTTCTGCTTGTTTCTGATTTTGTGTTCTTATGGGTTTTGTGTTTTTGTGTGTATGTGTGTCTCTCAGTGTGTATGTTTATTGTGCTTTCTTCTTTTAAAAAATTCTGGTTTACATTTTTTATTTTAATTTGCCTGTTTGTTTTCTAAAGAGAGAGAAAGAAGGCACAGGGTTGGCTGGGTGAAGAAGTGGGGGAAGATCTGGGAGGAGGTGAGGAAGGGGAAACCATGATCAGAATGAATGTATAGTATGAAAAAATTATTGTCAATAAGAATGTTAAGTTCCTACTTTGGTTTTACTTTAGTTTTGAGACAGAGATGTGCTGTGTAGGCCAGGTTAAATTTAAATATCATTAAATTTAATCTGTATCATTAGAATTTAATTCACATGCCAACAAAGCCACCCAGTTGAAGTCCACAGTGTCGTGGGATATCTGCAGCTGTCCAACCATGCCTGGGGTTCATCATTCCTGGTGGAGACTCCATCTTCACCAGAAGCTCAACCGTTCTACCTCCCATCCAACCCCAAGCTGTAGACATCACATGTCTATTTTAACCTCCAAAGATTTAGTATTTTAAAAAATAGGTTTAGTCAGATGTCTGAAGCTTAGCAAATGTAGATGAGAGGGTGGGAACCTCTGAAACATTTCCAAGTCCCCATGGATGAGTATCTGTGGCTCAACTTCTGGTTTCATTATGGGAGAAACTAGAGAGAGAGAGATTTCTTCCCTTTTTGAGGGTCTGAGGATAGACTAAGGGCCCTGTGCTTGCTAGACAAGTGCCCTATCACTGAGCCACACCTCCAGCCCAGTGGGACACATTCTGTTGAGGTGGGTACTCTGTGACACCGTGTGTATGCCCTGTTCCTGCGCCCTCAAAGGCAACAGAGATCACTGCCGGGAGAGCATGGCAGTGTCCATGCTGAGGTCCAGGATGCTTTGGCATCTCTGAGCCTCAGTTTCCATAGCAATGCCACTTGCAGGGGTAAATGTGGGTACCATATTTGATAATACCCGAGAGATACCTCTTATCATACTGGCAAGTCATTTTCTGTCCCTTCTTGCAATTGTCCACGGAGTCTGCCTTGCTGCAATGACCCAGCTGGAACCATGGCATCTACCTCATCTCCAGCCTCAAACATGTTCTGAGTAGGCATTCTTCCTGGTAAGGAATGGCTAGACCACAAGACCAAGGGTTAGGTGTTCCAGAGCTGAGGATCACATGATGGTGTCAGGGGGACCATATTATGCTCAGGGCCTTGGTATTCCCACACTCACTTAGCTCCACCGGTTCTTTCCCCAGACAAAACTGGATAGAGCTGTTTCTTCCCCATCCCCTCCACGGTGACTTCTTGCATGCTCAAGCGGAGGCATTGTTTCAAGTGTGAATGGGAAGAAGCCCAGGGGTCCTAAGAAACTGCTGACTGGGTTCATGGCATCACGCCAGTCTTGTTTGGAGTGGCACAAATTGGTTCTTATAAGTGACTGGCTAAGCAGGGTAGCACCTTGTCCCTTGTCCCCCTCTCCTTTTCTAAAGAAGACACAGAGAGAAGACAAATGTGGGCGGACCCCGGGCCAGCATCTGTGCACCGTGCTGGTGTCTGTGACATTCTGACCGTGGTCCGTGTGCTGTCACAGAAACTACAGCTGGGCTGTGTGTCACCCTGAACTCCCATGGAGAGAAGAGGCCACGAGCAAGCTGCTGCATGTGGAATGCTAGTCCACAAATTTCCTTCCCCACATGTTCTCTGCTGGGACTCCCGCACCTGCTGGCTCCTGGGGGTGGAGGACGAGGCTGTGCAAACAGAGAAGATTCTACGTTTATGGCTTGTGGATAGAGGAAGTCCTTGTCACAGTGGAAGACTGGGGGTTGGGCTGATTCAGTACTTGACAGAATGGGCCCACCTGGGAGCCTGGGCCACCACTTTCTGGTACTACTGAGAATGGACTTTCGGTACCTAGTGTTCACCCAATATAGTTACTATACACTTTCCTCTGGAGCGGCCACCTGCTGTGCTCAAACTTGGTGACATTCTGGATGCTCAAATGCACATCCTTGAGTCTCCCCACCTTTGCTCTGTATGGGGCTGCTAGCTATGAGGGGTGCTACCCTCCCTTTCTTGTGGTACAGTAGGGGTAGTAGGGCAGCACCTGTAGAATGGGCAAGCAGTTTGAGGGTTCAGGAGCCTGGTTCCTCTTGATGAGTGCTCAGAGGTTCCTACCACCGGTGTGCTAGTTTCTCAGGGACTGAGCATCTGCCCCCCCTCCCCCCCCACACACACTCTGGCTTCTGTCTTTTCAGCCAGAACCTGAGGGGGTTAGAGAGGAAACAAGTCACGTGACATAGGCAAAATCCCTGCATAAGTACAGGAATGGGGGGCTGGTGATGTGGGGATGTGAGCAAAGACACACAGAAGACCCCCCCGACCCCCAGCCTCTCCTTGCGGTTTGCTGTCTTCCCCTTCTTCCACCCCTATCCCACCGCCTCACAAAGGGGAAGTGACGTCATCACATATGTGCACGCCTGCCCTCCGTGTGTTGCCTCTGGGTCACCGTTTCCTGTTTCTGAGTCATCAGGAAGGTAATTTCCCCCTGATGTTCAGTATCCCCCCCACCCCCCAGGATACTGTCATCACTCAGAATCTCCCCTGCTGCCTGCTCCCCTCCTCTCCCTAAGAACAAGAGACCCTGTCTTAAAATGAAATCACTAAGCTAAACAGGGCGCAGCTGTCGAGCTGCTGAGGGCCCACAGGCGCCCATCGCGGCTCTCAGGGCTCTCTGGAGGCGGCCAAGGGCCTTGACCAATGGGATATTTGAATTCAAATGAAGATGAATCTGGGATACCTCTGTGTGCAGCAGGGTCTGTCTTAGACCCCATTTGGGAAGTGATATGGGAGGACCCTGGCTGTCCCCCAAGATAAAGAATGAGTCAGACTTCCAGAACAAGACACCCCAGGAGGCCAGGAATGGCACTGGAAGGGGTGTGTCCCATCGCTGAAGGCCCCTGTCCTTTCTGCTCTGTCCTCTGCTTTTGCCACTTGTCCCCATCCCTTCTTTCCCTCCCTTCCTCCCTCCCCCTGCCTCCCTCCCTCCCTCCCTTCTTCCCTAAATCACATCCTTCACTTTCTTCTTCTTTTCTCGAATTTCCCCAGGAAGGGACTGACTAATGGGAGAAGTGCTTGGGGTTCAACAGTTCAGTTAATAAACATTTGTAATGTGTCTAATATGATCCAGGTGTGCAGCTAAACCAGGTGCATCGCTAGGTTCCGGGGCTCAGAGGCACTGAAGGACCCCCTAGGAGTATCCATTTGGTCCAGTGACACAGAGACTGATAATTGATAGTGGGTGGGGGGGGGTCCCCTAATGACGACAGCTCAGAGACATGGGAACACAGAGAGCAGCCCTCATGGTATAACTGGGACCCTGCAGGCGATTTTAAACACTGAGTATCACCAGAAGGATTTCTTGGCAGTTTGACGGCTGCTGGAGGAAGGTGGGGTGGGAAGTGAGTAATAGGTGTTTGAACAGGCACTGTGATAGTGGAAACGACAGAGCCCAAAGAGTCGCCAGTAAAGATGGGGTTCAGAGATGGTTTCTCAGGGGGAGAGGATTTTAAATGCCTTCTTGTTTTTTTTTTTGTCATTTATGTGACATCTTAGATTTTGCATTCAGTTTTTTATTGTATGTGGTAGAATATCTGTGCATTAGTTACTTTTCTGGGCCCAGGAAAGGCAGGTGGCTAGCCCATGGCCTCAGCTTTCTTGGTGGGGGAAGGAGTGGAGGATGGCTTGCAGTGGGGGCCTGAGGTGGGCAGAGAGCAGCTCGGACACGCAGGGTCAACTTGAAGTGTGAGTCAGGGTTAAGAGTAACAAGGAGCATAGGCCTCTTAAGCTCTGCTGTGGAAGTCAGGGAGCCCATAGGTGGGAAGAGAGCCCCATAAGTGGGAGGCTTGGCTTCTTTTCTCCTGTCCTAGGGACTATGCTTTCATCCTTGGTTTCTGATTTGCTTTTCCTGACCACTGTGCTGTCAAACTAGTATCAGGACTAGAATGACATGATATCAAAACAAGTGACATGGGAAATTTCAACAGGGACAAACCCAGAAAGCTTATTTACTTAAATATTTACTTATTTTAATTTTCTGTGTAACGGTGTTTTGCCTGCATGTGTGTCTGTGCATCAATGTGCACAATTCCTACAGTGGCCAGAAGAGGGCGCTAGATGCCCCTGATACTGGAGTTACAAGTGGTTGTTAGCCTGCATGTGAGTTCTAAGAAGCAAACACAAGCCCTCTGCCAGGAACACCCAGTGATCTTAACTGCAGAGTCATCTCTCCTGCCCCTATATTTTTTTGAGAGAGAGCTGTGTTGCCTAGAATGGTGCCAAATTTTTGAGATCAAGTGCTCCTCCTGTCTCAGTCTCTCAGTAGCTGGTACTGTAGGTGAGCATTGTAGCGAGTCTTTCTTTGTCCCGCCAGCCAGCTCCAAAATAATGAAATGGAGACTTCTTGTGAAAACTCAAGGCCGGGCGGTGGTGGCGCACGCCTTTAATCCCAGCACTGGGGAGGCAGAGGCAGGCTGATCTCTGTGAGTTCGAGGCCAACCTGGTCTACAAGAGCTAGTTCCAGGACAGGAACCAAAAGCTA
>NC_022019.1:9402357-9407667 GCF_000317375.1 Microtus ochrogaster
TCTGTCATGTGGCTTGTTACCTGATCCCTCCATAATGCCCATGCTGCTTCCTCTGTATCTGGTTGGCGATTCTGCCTTCTTTTTCCCAGAGTTCTCTCTCTGCCCGGAAGTCCCGCCTATACCTCCTGCCTAGCATCTTATTACACCAAACACAGCAATATCCTGAAACAGAGAGTCATACTCTTCAGTTCGGAGGCCCTCTTCATGGTCTGAAGTCTGTTCAGGAGTACCACCTTGTAGTCTGTGTCCAGCACCCCAGTATGGCCTGTATTTGTGACAACCGATTTCACTGTGGCCATGGCCACTCACGGTTCAAAGACAGAAGCCTGGCTTTGGAGAAGGACAATGGTCCAGCCTTGGTACAGCACTGATGAACTATGTGCTATGGGCAGGCTGGGGGTGACTCCATCCACCAAAGAGAAATGATGCCAAGGATCCTGGCCTCCACGAAGGGTCCCTTGTTCACTGCAGGGCTGTGGTCCCAGGGCTTAGCCCTGAAAACTGCTCTCCCGTCAGCTCCTCACACTGCAGTCCAAATCACTGGAGCTACCCCCTGTCCCTTTAATCCTAATCCCTTTTCCAGTCATTCTTCAGTGGTGAGAAACTATCAGGTGTTGGTCTGGCCTAGCCACGCCCACCTCCTATGTGAGTGCGCCGGGCATAGCAGGCCAGATACAATTTCAGGCATTATTTGGGGCTCATTCACAGGGTATTTTGGGAGCACGGCTTTGTGGAGCTCTGGGAGCCTGGCTGGATATTATGCAACTGCTTCAGTCTGGGGCACCGGAGTGATTGCTTCCTGTAGCAGATGGCACAAAGCTGGGAAGAGAAAGTTTCCTGGGAAAGTGGGTGAAACTGGACTTAGGATCTGGGCAGGACAGAGGGGCGAATCAGGAAGAGAGTGGCTGGCAAGGGTGAGGGAGAAAGAGCGAGAGGGGACATCTGGCCTGAGGAGGGTGGGACCGAGTGAGCCCCACCTTGCTTTGCTTCTGATGACCCTGTTACTAAAGCAGCAAGTTTTCTCTTTAATCAAAAAAAAAAATATTTATTTTTTAAGTGTGTGTGTGTGTGTGTGTGTGTGTGAATGCAGCTACCTTCAGAGTGCAGAAGCGGGTGTTGGATCCCTGGAGCTGGAGTTATAGGCTGCTGTGCATTGCCTGATATTGGTACTAGGAATTGAACTCTGGTCCTCTGGAATTCTGGAAGAGCTGTATGTGCTCTTCACCATGGAGTTATCTTTCCAGCTCCTTGTAGTAGGGTTTTTAGGGAAGGAAGGGATGGAAGGTGACGGATGAAGGTGTCCTTCGACTTCAGTGTGGCTGTTAAGCGAAGGTTAAGTGACAGAGTCAGCTCCCTGCCAGGCTCAGGCACCATAGCTGCTCCTGACCCTCCCCCATCTATCCTCTCTCCCCCCTTCCTCCGTCCTTCTCAGTTCTGGCCACCGAACCTGGGGCCTTACACAGACAAACACTTTATCATCAACTGGCATCTCTGACTCTCCAAAGCCATTTCTTGTCATCCTTTATAGTGTTCAAGTATTAGATCTGTCTCCAAAATTTATCTCAGTTATGTCCACTGCTCTGTACATAAAGGAGGTAGCCAAGCCCGGAAGCCTCTTTATTTTACCCAGTAACTCCCATCCTTCCCTCACCCGGCTATAGGTCCTCTTCCGTGTGTTCTCTACATGGGTGCCAGAGAGAAACTGCCTTAGGAAGCAATTGTTTGTAACTAACACTCCTTATGCTGCTGTTCACTGCGCCCTTGCTGGACCTTGCTCTCACTGGCCTGCAGGGCCTGTCTGCACTGGTTCTGCCTGCTCATTGGCTTTTAAGCGCATTACACAATCTCATCAGTCTGGTTGTCTGTTATTACCTGGCACTTTCCAGCTGTGCCAGATGCCCAGCTCTGCTCTAATTCAGGACCTTTGCATTTACTGCCTTTAGCGTGAAGTCTTCCCTGCCTTAGCCTCCCCTGTGTGCTGGGATCACAGGTGTCTGTCACCAAGCCTGGCTCACACAGGCTGCTTTTGAGAATGAAAGAGGCTTCCTCCGGTCCTCAATCTGGCTGATTCTTTTTCATCTTATGTCTCTGGAGGAGAGATGTGAACTCCTGGCCTCAACTAAACCTTCCTCATGCCCGCAGAAGTTTCTTGGCAGAGGCCTCACTTTTCTATTGCTGTGATGAAATACCCTGACACAAGCCATTTAAGGGAAGGGTGCATTTATTTTGAATTATGCTTTCAGAGAGATATAGTTCACATAGTCATGGTGGGGAAGACAGCAGGCATACAAGGCAAAATGGCAGTAGTAGGAGGCTGACTGGCCACATGGCAGTCACACTCAGGAAGCAAACAGTGAACAGGAAGTGGGCTGGATTATAAACACTTAAGGCAAACATCCAATGACTCACTTCCTCCAAAGAGGCTCCATCTCCTGAAGGTTCTACAACGAAGGTTTCCAAACACTGCCGGCTGCTGACCAGATGTTCAAATATGTGAGCCGCTGGGGACATTTTATATCCAAACCACCACAGTAGGCAAGGAAAGAAAGATGGCGGAGTCCAAAGGTCCCACGGTTGAGCAGGAGGGAGAACACTAGCCCTTCATAATGAGTTACCTTGGCTGGGATATGAAGAGCAGCTTCCTCACAGGGCCATCTATAGAAGTCACTGGCTAGCAGAAATAACAGGACCCAAAATGACAGACCTCAGCCAAAAATCTCGTGAGTAAAAGAGGACAGAACACACACCGTGGGCTTCAGAGGCCTTGGAGTTACTGGAGGGAAGATGTGAGAATAAAGTGCAAGAGAAATAGCTGTGGTAAGACATCCTGTCTGGTCTGGTTGATTTCTAATCCCTGAAGAGGATTCGCTCACAACACACCCAGCTACTGTGGGATCCCCTATGACGGTGTGACTCTGTCGCTTATCTTTTTTAGGTTCTAAAGAGTTTTCCGTTAGTTTCTATGTGTCTGTGTGAAAGGGGCCAGAAGAGGGCGCTGGTTCCCCTGGAGCTGGAGTCACAGGAGGTTGTGAGATGGGAACCGAAGGGACCTTCACAGTCTCTGGAGGAGGAAGTGCTCTGATTGGCTGAGCTACCTCTCCAGTTCCATCAAGTGAATCCTCAAAGGAATCCTCTGTGCCCTTTTTCCCTTTCCATTCAAACGCTTTATCCATGTTGCCTTACGGGCCCTGGTCCGAGGTACTTACAAGAAGGCCGTTTAATGTGACCCCTCCTGGGTCCAGGGACCCTGTCTCACATAGCCAGTGTCTGACTGATCTGCCTACACTTGAACCTGGATTCAGGGGAGGAAGCAGGGAGGAGCCCCCAGCACATCCATTTCAACACTGGCTCCGCAAACATCTGACTTCGTTTCTTTACATTGTCAAGGAGGCTTTTAAAGTCCAGCTGCCTCTTATTAACACTGTTTGAGCTGATCCTCTCCCGGCCAGCCCTGCTCCGGGCTGTGCCAGCATAAACCGCCCGGTGGAAGTGGCGGGCACGCCGAGTGACGTCAGAGACTGGTCTGGCCTTCAGATCTCAGCCCAAGCAGCTGAGAACACAGGGCCTTGGGCCCCTTCCAGAGAGGAGGAAATACTCCGCTAGCTGCCATCGAAGGCCAGCGAGACTTGAGGGAATCAGAATGTGGAAGGACCTCCACGGCCAAACCCAGAGGTGGGATCACCTTACATGAAGTACTATACCTAGGAGGTGACCGTAGTAACAGGGGCTTTGGATTTCCCTCAACCTAAGACAGGGTAGAGGAGGTGGGTCCTGGGAGTCATGGAGCCCTGAGTTGGAAAACCTACATTTGCTAATTGTGCGACCTTGGCCAAGTTACCTGATACGGCTGAGAAGCGCTCCTTCACAGGTATAATGAGAATAAGGCCACCCAAGCTCAGTCGAGGGCATTGCCTCGCCTTAGAGTGGCAGGCCCAGAGCAGTGGAGAATGAAACTGGTGTTCAATAAAGGCCTGCGTTCCCAGCATCCCTGTCCTTCCTCCTTCCTGTCCCTTCTTTTTCTGTCCCACCTTCTTTACATACATGTAACTATATAAGTACAGCCTACCAAGTCCAGTTAGTGTTGCTTATGTGTATGTGTGTAGGGTTAATCATTTGGGACTGGACAACCTTTCAGGAAGCTCATTCCTGGAGAGCACTGCCCTATCCACACTGGCATGCCAACGTCTACTGTCATTTTATAGATCTTGTCTAGGTGGCCTCATTGTTGAGATTTCTTGGGTACAACAGCCCTGTCAGATAAAGAAGATACTATCTCACAGCACCTGTCCTGGTTCTCTGCCTATTATAATGTTTATACCCCATCTTCCTCAATGTTTCCTGAGTCTTAGTTATAGGTGTATTATATTGTAAATGTATCCCCTGCTGGGGCTGGGCTCCCCGTTGTCAGTTATTCTTTCTATTTTGACCAGTTGTAGCTTTCTGTAATGGCTGTTGTTAAAAGAAGCTTCTTTGATGGGGATGGAGTGCGGTGGTGGAGCTGCCCTTATTTGTGGCTATAAGGATAGATATTTAGAATGAAATTGGGAATAATACTGGTTAGGATCCACAGCCTCATCAGCCCCAGGGGGTAGACGGGGTTTACAGTACCAAGCATGATTTCCCCCTCCTGAGCTGGCCTTAAGTCTTAAATGGCTGTTGGTTATTTCTAAGATGTAAGTGTCATCACTGCTCCTCTGGGAATATTTGACTGTGCTGGCCACTATGATCTGTGGGTGTTAGAGCTGGGCAGGACAATTGATGGCACTGGCAATCAGCCGTTTGCATAGCAAACCTTCCCCCATTTCCCAAGTCTCCCCTTCATAGTAGTTGTTGCTATTGTGCCCTCTCTAGCACGGTTTCTTCCCCCTACTCCCTGGTCTATGGACCTCTTTACTTGCCTGGCTTCTCACATTAATTCAGGCTATCGACTCAGATCTAAAGATTTGGAGCTAAGAACCACATAGAGAGAGAGAGCTTACAGCCTTTGACTTTCTGAATGGGAGCAACTTCACTCAATCTAATATTTTTTGTTAGTTCCTCTTATTTATTTTTAGATGTAACGATCCCATTTTTAAGGATAAAGAATATTGCATTTCAAACATACACTATATTTTCATTATCCACTCATCAGCTGAAGGACACTGAGGTCGTTTCCATTTCCTAGCTACTGGGAATACAACCACCATGAACATGGCTAAATAAATATCTGTGGAGTAGGATGTTGAGTCCCATGTCAAGCAGTAGATTTATTTTTATATTTTTTGAGGGTTCTCCACACTGATTTCCACAGAGTCTGCAGCAGTTGGCAAT
>NC_022019.1:9407904-9408666 GCF_000317375.1 Microtus ochrogaster
CCCCAATGGCGAATGGGGGCTCCTCCTTCCCCACATCCTCACCACGGATCTTGGTTGTCTTCTGACTTCTAGACATTCTGGCTAGCGTCAAATGAAACCTCAGTGTTATTCTAGTTAGCAATTCCCTAATTGCTAATGATGTTGAATTCCCCTGATTGTTACTACTTTTTGTGATATTTCTCAGCTATTTTTATTTATTCTTTTGCTCACTGTCTGCTCAGAGCCATAGCCCATCTTTAAAATGGGACATTTGTTTTTGTTTTGTTGAGTTCTTTATATATTCCGGATTTCTGCGTATTAATTCTCTGTCAGATGGATAGCTGGTGAAGATTCCCTCATCCCTACTCTGTGGGCTTCCTCTTCCCTTGATCATTTCCTTTACTTTACAGTAAGCTTTTTAGTTTTGTGAAGCCCCATTTGCCAATTGTTGGCCTTAATTCCTGACAAAATAGATTCCTATTCAGAAAGTCCCTTCCCAAATCTTTATCTTGTAGGATACGGCCTCTGTTTGCTCCTAGAGGTTTCAGGTGTCTCAGTGAAATCTCTGAGTTTCTCCTGTGTGTGTGTGTGTGTGTGTGTGTGTGTGTGTGTGTGTTTGTGTGTTTGCAGGGTGACAGATAATAGATGTAACATGAATTCTAATTGGTCTTAATAAAAACTTGGAGTCAGCTATCAGGGGGTGAAAGCTGAAGGATCAGAGAAGCAGAGCGGCAGCCACTAGAGTTCTTACCTCTGCCAGTTCAGACCAAAGGGGTGATACTG
>NC_022019.1:9409577-9444130 GCF_000317375.1 Microtus ochrogaster
TGCTGCTCAGACTGTAATGAGATCCTTCCTGTCTCCTCCTGCCTCGCCATATCACTCCTGTCTTAGAATTCGTGCTACAAAGAGGTCCAGTTTCATTCTTCTATGTGTGGATGTCATTCTCCCAGCGACATTTGTTGACCATGCTCTCTTTTGCCAAGGTGTGATTTTTTGGCATTTTTGTCACACATTAGTTATACACACTCACTCTTGGGCCTACTATTCTGTTTCATCGACTTATTTATCTAAGAGTGGGCGTCTGTTGTTTAAGGGAAGACTCTAAAGCAGCAAAGAGCTTTTGGAAGACGGAAATGTGTCAGTTGAAATTTGAAAAAGCAATTAGACAGTGTCCTGGAGCCTCCCTCATACCACAGAAATCAAAGACCCATTGGTAAGAAATAGAAAAGATGAAAAAAAAATAGAGTCATCTCAGGAGGTTAAATGTCTGACCAGAAAGAAAGAAAACAGAGAACAGGGTAGTTAACTATATAAAAAAATAGGAACAAACTTTGGAAATCTTTCCAGACTGAAAGGGCTAATGAGGGTGTAGAATAATGGAAAGAAGAAAAAAATTCAGGCCAGGCAGTGGTGGCGCACACCTTTAATCCCAGCACTCAGGAGGCAGAGGCAAGCAGATCTCTGTGAGTTCAAGACCAGCCTGGTCTACAAATGTGTAGAGCAAGTTCCAGGATGGCCAGGGCTACACAGAAAACCCTGTCTTGAACAACTATACATAAACAAAAAGCAACAACAAAATAAACCCAGTTCAGGGTCCTAGAAATATGTAACATTTTTTAGCAGCTCCTGCTGAGACAGACAGCCTATGAACCTGTAACTCTTGCCATAAAAACATGATTGGTCAAGAGTGTATACAGACTTTCCAGGTCTCCAAAATGAAAAAAAAAGTATCTTTTTTACTTTTCCTTTCAGAAAGACTCTTCTATGCTCATTAAAATGAAGCTGTAAATGAAGAATCAGGGAGACTTAGGAACTAGGAATCATGGCTTCCCTTTAGAAGTAGAAGAAGGAAGTATGAAAATGAGCTGGATGACATTGAAGGAGAGCTCAGGGAGAAGCTATCTGAACATCCAGGCCAGAGATAACCCTTTCTGGTGGAACTGATGAGGGCAGGATTGTGTAAGAGAGACAAGGGCAAGTGGTGGGTTTCCTCATGTTTCACTGTATTGAAATTTTAATTAATTATTTTTTGGTCAGTGTGGGAATTAGAGCAGAGAAAAATAGTTTGGAGAAAAAAATTACTTGTATTAAAGAAATGTGAACTAAGAAAAATATTACAGTACATTGAGCTATAAGATATGGAGATGTAGTTATGTATGTGCTGAATAGTTGAGCCAGTGGTCATGGTATCACAACCTGGGGAAGGAGGAAGATGAGTTGGAAAAGGGGCCTTTGTATATCTGGTTAGGAACAAGAGAGGGAGCTGAGATTTCATTATTTCTGTAGCAAGGTCTGGGGACTGGAGAGATGGGTCAGGGGGTGAGAGGACTGATTGCTCCTCCTGAGGGCCTGGGTTTGATGCCCAGCACTCACATGGTGGCTCACAAACATCTGCAAGTCCAGTTCCAGGGAATCCAGTGTCCACGTCTGGCCACCGTGGACACCGCATGCATGTTATATACATGCAGACAAAAGAGCTATACATGTAAAATTAAATAAAATACAAGTTAGAAACATTTCTTACTGATGATGTGGCTCAGTTGGTAGAGTGGTTTCCCAGAGTGTCTGAGGCCCTGAGTTCAGTACCCAGAACCTCACAAAACAAGGTGTGGTGACATAGAACCCCAGCACTCAGGAGGCAGAACCAGGTGTATCTGAGGTTCAGCTCGTCCTTGGCTATACAATGACTTTGAGACCAGTTTTGAATATACTAGAGAGGACTTAAAAAGATGGTTTTTAAAGGTAACATGTTATTATGTTATTTTTTTAAAAAAAAAGAAATTGTAAAAATTAAAATAATTAACATTTATTTGTGTGTGTGTGTGTATGTGCACATGCGCACATGCACACATGTTGTCAGAGGACAGCTTATTAGAGTTGGGCTCTGGGGTTCAAACTTATGCTCACTTTCCCACTGAGATGTTGCACCAGTCCAATACAGAAATTTAAAAAAATATTGTAAACCTTATAGCTGCATTTGAGTTTAGAATCTGGGTTTATTGTAAAATGGCGCAAGAGAGACCTTGGCAGGCCAAGGGGGCATGCTGTGGGTGGGAGCCCACAGCAGGTGAGGGACAGACATGCCATGCAGGCAAAGTTTATATGGGACTTTTATTGAGATAAATGAAGTGGGGGAGGGAAGAGAGAAAGAGAAAGAAAGAAAGAGGAAGAAGAGGCAAGAAGCAGTCTACCTATTCAGAGAAACGAGAGAGAGAGAGAGAGAGAGAGAGAGAGAGAGAGAGAGAGAGAGAGAGAGAGAAACAGAGACAGAGAGGTATATAGAGAGAGGGGGGAGAGAATGGGTGAAGCTTGTCTCTTAAAGGGACCTCTCTCTGCACCTCTGTACAGACTACATATTGACGTAGCAGCCTTAGGACCCTGGGCTGGCCAAGGTACTGCCTGGATTCATCCTGCTAGGTGACAGGGGCCAGCATAATGTCTGAATTATAACATTTATGTATCTGATTAAGGAATTGGGAGTGTTTAATTGCCCAGCTGGCTATGAAGAGTATCATCTAGAAGTGAAAGTTTGAGGACCAGTGGATAGCTTAGCAGTTCAGTGTGCTTACCATCAAGCATAAGCACCTGAACTCAATCCTTGGCACTCACGTAATGGATGGAGAAAACCAATTCTCACAAGCTGTCCTTTGACTTCCACATGTATATATGTATGTATATAAAAGTATGATGTAATTAAAATGAGTGATACTTGAAGACACAGTCACTTTTTATTTTAAAGATGGGAGAAGCTCAAGAAAAAATTATAAGCTAAAAATCCAAGGAGATGGATGGAGTTACGGAGATGGGCGAAGATGGAAAGTCGAGAAAAAGAGGAAGAATTCATGCTACACAGATATATCCAACACGGAAGAGGAATGAACTTTAGAACAACTGTCTGGGAAGGTAGGTCTAGATTGAGAAATACTTTGGATTTGGATTAACTGGAAGACATCCCTTCTTTTCAAAATCAGACGCAAAAATGACGCAGGGAGCGTGGCGGTACCTCGTTGCTAGGGAGAAAGCTCATAGAGGTCGTGGAGTGTGGAATCTCGCTGCAGACCACGAGGAAAGAATGCTAACTGTGGGAGGAGGCGGGGCCTCCTGAGCAGAAGTTAGACTTCAGCTGAGATCAAACAGTGTGTCAGGAATGGCTGCTCTCCACGGTTGTGTGAGCCCCGCCGTTCATCCTGGGGAACGTGGAGCTTGGCACCTTGGTCTCTCGATGAACTTAGCACAAAAGCAGGATGCAGCAGAAGAGGTTAGGTGCGGAGGGTGGTAACTTTCTGCTGCTCTGGCCTGGTCTAGATGAGACGGAGGTGGAAGAGGAAGGTGACAAAAGGCCTTAGACAAAAGGCACCAAGGGCTGGTAACTCTGGGAAGCCAGAGAAGACTGGAAAAAGGGAGCAGACTGTTGTCAGGACAAGGATGTCTCCCTCGAGAGACACAAAGATTTTAAAAGTGAAGCAGTTCCAGTGTACACAAGTGATTTTGGGACACGAGTGTCATCCAGGTGGTGGCAGTGCATAGGGTTGGAGTGAAGGTTACCGTCTGCTTGGCACGTTTAGTGAGTACTAGGGGTTTCCTAGGGAAGATATGGATGCCATGAGGAAAGTCAGGGAGGAGACGAGCCAGACAGCTTGCATGCTTTCTGGAAGGCTTTCCAGAGAATGAAAAGCCACATGGCCCAGCTGTAATGGAAGAGCGTGGGAAATGCGTACTGTATTTCAGAGGACCATGGAGGGAAGCCATGCCCTTGGAGGAAGGTCAGCTTTAGTGCAGTCAAGCTGGAAGAAGAGCTTCTTTCTAGAAATTTGTTTCCAGTCTCCTGTATTTATACATACTGACGGGTTTCATGATGACATTTCAGAATTTCAGACTATATATATATATATATATGTGTGATTTGATCACCTTTGAGGATACAGTCAATCATGGTGGATTGGTGGATGAGACTATGTTAATGTTGATCGCCAATTTGATTATCTTGTGAGCCAAAATAAGCTATATCTCCTTAAATTATTTTGTAAAAGTGTTTTATCACAGCTACAGAAAAGGTAACTACTACACTGTCCTTTCTTTCCCTCCCTTCCCCCCTTTCTTCCCTCCTTCTGTCCCTCCCTCCATTGTTTCATGATTGGTTATCTTCCAGGATAACAAGACCACCTCTTCTCCCTTTCTGCCCAGGCTAGACTTCTCACACAATGCTTTGCTTGGATCCTCGGTGAAGAGAGCGATACCCAATTGCCTGCCCATCTTTGAGTAGTTCTTCCTCATCCCTTAGGATTCAATTCAGGCGAAGATTTCTCCTTGCAGTCTTCATAGGTCCCAGCTTTGACTCCTGCTGAGTGTGTGTACCTACGAGTATTAGGGTCTAATGAAAAGAGTAAGGAACATTGTGGAGGGAGACTGATCTGGGCACACAGATGCCTTGAGCAGAGAACTTTTGGTTTGATCCTTGGTTGTGTCATCTGTTGAGTGGAGATGGTATTTCAGTCCCAGTTATATTACAAGGGTCATTTTGATATGTGGGCAGGGCCATGTGTATTGTCGCCACTCAGTAAACACAGCAGCTCAGCCACAAAGGGAGGAACCAGTCCCTTGTCTTCCTAGAGGTTTTCCCATACTCCGGAGCCTTGATGGTGTCCACTTGTCCCAGAGGCAGAATGTGAGTCTCTTTTGAGGGGCTGTGTAGATGACAGGAGGGTCCTAAGTGGAGGCACCCAATGGAACTTCTGTCTGTATTGTGTCTGCTTGCCCAGAAAGGGTGTTTGGAAGAGTAGATCTCGTGTTGCCTCTCTCTGTCTTCCAACCTGTTTTCTCCTCCTTTGTCCCATTCTGGTTCACAGGAGACTCCACTCCATCCTCAGGAGAAATGTGGAGAAAGCCCCTCCCACTCCCCTTCTCCTGCTGCTTTACATATTTGAATATCTCTTGCTGATGGAGTTGTTTCCCCCCCCCCTTTTTTTTCATGGCAGCTCTGGTAGGAAAAGAGGTGGGCTCTAATTTCTTTTTAAATTTATTCTTTCATTTATTATATCCCAACCAAGGTTTCCACTCCCTCCTCTCTGTTGGGTTCTTCTCATGCCCCACCCTCTTCATTTATTCTTCTTCCATTTCCTTTCAGAAAAGGGCAGGGCTCCCAGGGATATCAACCAAACATGGCATATCAAGTTGCAATAAGATTAGGCACCTGCCCTCATGTTAAGATTGGATGAGGCAGCACAGTAGGAAGAAAAGGGTCCCCAAGGCAGGTAAACGTATCAGAAATGTGGAAGGCAACACTTCTGTGGTAGGGATGCAATCTAGGAATAGTAGTCACAGCCTTGTGTTTTTGCCCCATGTTTTAAGAATGAAGTACAAGTCTCAGAAACCAGACATTGACTTTGATATGTGAATCTTTGCTTTCTCCTAATCTATGTTCCTCCCAGTATGCACCTGTGACCTTGAGTTAGGGTAGGATAGCGTTCATTGATTTAGTTAGTGTTGACTTAAGTTAGCCCATAAATTGAAGCCCTAAACAGCTAGCTTAGGTCTAGTCATGCCCTCACAAATCATCTTTTCCACTCAGATTTGCACCTGTAATGCACTGTGGTAGTTTACAGGAAAGTTTTGGTATTCTTTTGTTTAAAATGTATTATTGATCACTGATGGCGGACATCACAGAATAATCCCACACTAGTTCAGAATTACGAATAATAAATGGTTATTTGTTTAGGGAACACTTACAGATCACTGTCCTAGATGACAATCCTCTGCACGAATGGGGAACAGGAACAGAGTCTAGTGGCCGGAAGCGAGAGCTGGAACCAAGAGAGCAAGCACAGGCTTTACAGCTGCATTTGCAGTATAAGAGACCATGCCCAAGTGGGCTGGTATCTTAAAGGCTATTGGCTGAAGGAGTGGAATGTGCTCCCACAGCAGATCATCTTCAAAATGTAAACTTATTGACTAATTAATAGTTCTCTAATGACTTAAAATGATTTGTAATGACCTGTGTTCTCGAGGCTGTAGAAATCGCTCAGTGGCTAAGGTTGTTTGTTGTATTTTCAGAGGACCTGAATTCAGATCCCAGCACCTACATCGGATAGCTCATAGTTAGCCATTACTCCAATGCCAGGGTATGTGATACCCTTTTCTGGCTCCTACAGGCACCTGTACACACATGGCACATATACGCAACAACAACAGTAATAAAGATTCTCCAGATCTTTACATCTATGCCTTCTATGGGCTGTGAGCCACCATTTAGGTGCTGCCATCCTCTGGAAGAGCAGCCAGTGGCCTGAATTGGTGACTCAAATCTCTGCAGCCCCCATGCTTCTAATTTGACATCAAGGCAGGATTTCCCCACACTTCCTGGTGGGCTGTCAGGCCAAGGCTGAAGCACAGATCTTGCTTCTTATCCATGGATATTTAGGCAGTGTGAGGCATTTGCTTTTTCTGTTGTAATCTCTGAACATGCTTGGCTAGACATTTTTTAAGGTGGAAGAAAAGTTGCAGATTAAGTTGTTTTTTAATTTGAAGAGTTAGGCCAAAATTGACACCTCATTTAATCATAAGCACGGGCACAGACTGACTCTTGCCTGCCTCTGTTTACAGCATCCTGCAAGATAGTTCCTGTTTGTTTTAAGGCACAAACCGTCTCTGTTTATGTTTTAGGGCTCCTTGAAGACCTTTCCCCTATTTTCTCTTTAATTCTCCCTTTTCCCTTTCATTCTAGTTTATCAAAAATGTGTGACATTACCCCCAACCCCTACAAATGTAGAAACCATGCCACCCTCAACCTACAAAGCAAAGCAGCCTGTGTCTTCCTTCCAGTCATGTGATGGTATCTGGCTTGATGCTGGGTCCTGTAAGCTGTTGCAAAGGGTGAAAGCAATGAGGCTGGGCTAGGGGGCCTTCTCCTCCCAGATCCTACATCTCACCCTGGATGATTCTGAACTGCCTTGGACTAATAGGAGGAGTTAATGAGCTGTGGTGATGTTTTGGAGTGGGCCAACTTCCTGTAGTCTTGACTGTGTGCTGGAGCAAGGCGTCTTTGAGAATGGTGACACCCCGTACAAGGGCCCAAGAAAGGACAGGTGTCTGGAAGCTGTCGGCACATTTACAGGCGTCCTGGCCAGCACGCTGTGCAAGGAAGCTGACATCCAGGGCTCATGACCCTTGTTGGAAGTTAGGCCAGTTGGATGTGAGTTTAACAGAAGTTAGGTCTGTTTCACCAGAACCTTCTGGAAGAACCACAGATAAGCCTTCAACTAGAGAACTGTCTAGGGAACACTTTGCTATCTGATGGTCTAAGGACAGATGCTGGAAGGCCTGGATCCTTTTGAAATCTCCTCTGTGGCTTGGTAGTTTGCTCAAGTATCTATTGTCTCTGTGTGGGCACAGCACAGGATAAAAGCTTGTCACAAGCAGCCTAGTAAGCTGGCTTGTTACTGGTCTGTGACCTTGGTAAAGGGACGATATTAGTTCCTAGTTCTGCTGCTGTGACAAAATACTTGACTGAAACGTCTGAAGGAGGAAGGCTTTAATTTGGTCCAGAGTGTGAGGGTACAGTCTGTCGTGGTGGAGAAGCCATGGGAAGTGGGAGGGTGAGGCAGGTGCCCACATTGCCCACACAGTTGGTAAGCAGGGAGAGGTGAATGAATGCTGGCACTCAGCTCTCTTTCTCATTTATTATTTATTTCGTTCAGGATCCCAGCCCAGGGAAAAGTGCTTCCCAATGTAAAGTTGGGCTTTCCCACTCCAGTTAATCAAATCTCAACACTTCCTCAGAGACCAGTAAGTTGCTTCCTAGGTGATTCTGGGCCCCGTTAAGTTGACAGTATCAGTTACCAGGTTAGACCTGGACTAGAAAATGGCCTTTCGCTCCAACATGCTGTGGGGTTTATGATGTCCTTTAAGCCAGTGTTTCTTAACCTTCCTAATGCTGTGACCCTTTAATACAGTTCCTCATGTTGTGGAGACCCCCAACTGTAAAATTATTTTTATTGCCGCTTCATAATTGTCATTTCATTACTGTTATGAGTCATATTATAAATATGTGTGTTTTCTGGTGGTCTTAGGTGACCCATGTGTTGAGAATCACTCTTTTAAGTAATTAACGCTGAATTCTAGAAAACGTTATGAACTCATGATAAGGTCAGAGAGGCTAAAGCTGGAAGATTCTTAGGGCTCCAGGGATAGCTCAGAGGGAGTGCATTTTCCTAGCCTTTATGAGCCACCTGCTCGGTTTGACTCCCAGCTCTTTGGACAATTCTTTGCTTTTGGCTGAATGAGATCCTAACTGTGTAGCATGTTGCATACCATTTGAGGCCTGTGATTGGCTGTCAAAGGAGTCGTTTCAGGATCCTACATGGTGTTTCAACCAATGTGGTTTCTTAGGTCGTCATGCTTTCGAACTGAGATGTTGTTGCAATGACTACAGATGTTGCAGGTGATGTCCTTGTAATTGGTCTCTGATGCTCCTCTCTCTGGTAGGAGGGAGGAAGAAAAAGCCACCAAAAGACTCTTCTTAGATGACTGAGCACAAGCCTTCTACCCTGTTTGGTACTCACTGCCTAACAGGTACCCCATGCTCCAGGAACACCTGCCTCTTCCTCCAGCTCTCCACCCTCTTTAATAGTCCAGCTAACTACAAGCTGACTTTATTCCTGGTAAATTTACCTGAATTCATTCTTTGTAAACTCACTGAAGGGAATAAGGCCAACAATCTGTAACTCTTCCCTGGGGTCAAGTTGTCTTGACAGTTAACCTAAGTACCTAAGTGCTCAACAATTATAGAAATAATCCCTCTTAAGAGAGACTGAGGTTATTGGTGGAAGCTAAGTTTGATGGATCATTAGAATGTTTTGATAGCTGGAGGGAGCTGGCTTTTTTTTTTTTTTAAAAACAAAGTCATCAACATGGGGAAAATGGAGAAAAAAACTTAAAAGCAGCACCAAAGACATCAAAAAAGAACATGTGCTCAGATCACACATCCTGAAAGTTTGTCACTTCTGAATTTTGATTTAATCTGTAAAGAAATGCGATATTTTCACTGTACAAATGAACCACAAAAGGAGGAGAAGAAGGGAAGAAGAAGAAGGAGAAGGAGAAGGAGAAGGAGAAGGAGAAAGAAGAAGAAGGAGAAGGAGAAGGAGAAGGAGAAGGAGAAGGAGAAGGAGAAGAAGAAAGAAGAAGAAGAAGAAGAAGAAGAAGAAGAAGAAGAAGAAGAAGGAAGAAGAAGAAGAAGAAGAAGAAGAAGAAGAAGAAAAAGAAGAAGAAGAAGAAGAAAGAAATGGAGGGAAAAGAAAAGACAGTTTTTGGTGCTTATACCTGGAAATGATGGTAGCTCAGACATATTCATGTACTTTAGACAATAGAACACAGTGGCTTATTGCTTTAAAAAGTTAGGTGTCATTATCATAGCTGTAGCTATACTTGTAGCTGACAATTTAATAAATACGTGTATTTATTTTCTTCTTCAAGTTCTCTCTCTCTCTCTCTCTCTCTCTCTCTCTCTCTCTCTCTCTCTCTCTCTCTGTGTGTGTGTGCAGTTGTGCACACGTAAGCAGATGTCCATGGAGGGTAGAAGATGGCATTAATTTCCCTGGGAATGGATTGCAGAAAGTTGTGAGTCTGTCTGAGACAGCAGGACACTGTCTAGAGTTCACTTAATTCTCCCAGCACTTGCCTCTGCTTCCCTGTGGGGCCTTGAGAAGCTCTTGGCCCAGGCACTAGTGGAGGACTTGTGACTGACTTAGGCTGGAGTTGTTGCTCAGTAACTGGGTTTTCGTTGTGAGAACTCCTTATTTCCCTCCACCCGGTCCTTACAGATATCACAGCAGGCGGAATGTCCTTCACGATCAAATGCATGTGTTCCAGGCCATCTTATTCTGAAATGGAGATTTCATGGTAACTGTTACAGAGAAAAGGCAACCATTTCTGAATTCCCTTTTCAGGCTGGGAATACAGGGGAATATTGTGGAGGCTGTGCTATGTTAGCTACATATCTTCACTGCTCCACACAACACTTCAGCCTGCCTCAGTCACCAAAACATTTTAGTGGACATCTCAACAAGTCTTCCTGAAAGTGTTTCTCTCCATGTGTGACACAGAGCAGAAGACTGAGCCAAAGGGAAATAAGTGTACTTTAAAACAGATCCAAATTAACATCAGGGCATGTGGTTTGTATAGAAACAACTACAGAATCAATTACATGTGTGTGTGTGTGTGTGTGTGTGTGTGTGTGTATGTGTACATGGCACAGCAGCATGTATACGAGGACACAGGGCAACATGTTTTCTCTTTCTACCATGTGGGTCTAGGAACCAAACTCAGATTTCAGGTTTCATTGAGAAGTGTCTTTGCTCACTAAGCCTTCTCACTGTCCCTGATAGGATACTTTGAAAACATTCTTCTTTATTTTTTTCCCTAAGGCGGTTCACCTAAAAGCACCTATTTTTGTTTGATTAAAAAGAATTATACTAGCCGGGCGGTGGTGGCGCACGCCTTTAATCCCAGCACTCGGGAGGCAGAGGCAGGCGGATCTCTGGGAGTTCAAGGCCAGCCTTGTCTACAAGAGCTAGTTCTGGGAGGGCACCAAAGCTACAGAGGAACCCTGTCTTGAAAAACAAAACAAAAAAACAAACAAACAAAAAAAAGAATTATACTACAATCTCAGCAAATACAAGTTGGAAGTAAGAAACATAATAGGGGCGGAAGGTAAAGACCTTAGAATCTGCCTCGGTAGGGTAGCTCTTCCAGTCTTTCTTCCTGGTTATGCTTTGGGCAGTCACATGACACATGGGTCAGTTAGACTGAGCATCCTGAGAAGATGGTATTAGCATCCCTGAGTTCTGATTGTCCACAGCAGTGTGGTACCCACACACCAATTACTACTGTTTTCATGCCAGTAGCAGGAACTGATCACATGTGCTCGCCCAATCCCTGGCCACTATTATATGATATCTATTTCATTAAGTAAAAAATTACTGCTGGAAACTACTTCCCAAGCTCAGTTTGAGTTATCATGTTGGATTCATAAAATTATTTTTCTTTTCTTTAACCTACTGTTCAAATTGTGGGTGGTTTCTGTTGGCTTACCAATAGTTCACGTGATTCTTACATTGACTGACAGTGTCCAACAGGAATGCTCCTTATTTTTTTCCTCTTTGGATGTTTTCTTCCTGCCAACTTTGCATGCTTTTCTTTATTCTAACGTTGGGGCTGTGGGCCTGACCCTGCTGGGATGGCCATTATCCAGGTTTTCCTAGGACTGAGAAACATCCTGGTAAATGGGATGTTCCCAGGAGAAACCTGGGAAATTTTGGACTTGGAAGCCAATTTGCCTCACATGAGAGCTTTGCTCTTGGCTGTGGTATCTGCCACTAATGAAGGCAACCTCTTACCCACTGGAAGTTTTATCTCGCAGCAGAGGCTTATCGGGAGCCATGCTACTTGTGGGGTTTCTTAAACCGAAATCTCGGGATTTGACCTCCACCCCCGGAAGATCTCATCATGGATTGCCTTGGCTCCCTCTCTAAAGAACAAGTCCAGATCTGAAGCAGTTTGTCCAAAGTAAACATCCCCAGGGGACTACGAAGTTTGGCCTAGTGGAGGTCGGAGGATCAGCGTTTATTTATCTATTTGGCTTCTCTAGTGTAATTTCTCCAAAGTCCAATAATGTTTAGACAAGCTGCCCCTTGATGATTAAGGGTAGGGACATTGGATCAAAGCAGGGGGAGAAGATCTGGGGTGGCTAGAAATGAGTCAAGCAGGATGAGGGCAAGGGCTGGGACACTCACATCACACCAAGGTGGACCTAGGTGGTGGGGCAGGTCACATGACACGTCTTTGCTTGCTTGGTGAGCAAGGGAGCCATGACACAGTGGATGCTGGGGGTGGGGTCACTTTGTAGAAGGTGTGTGACAAGAAGCAGTGCTAGACCAATATAAGATTCGCTACAGCTGTTCAGACCAAAACTTGGGGCCAGAAGGTATTTTCCTTCACTTCCCTTAAGTTCCCACATACCTGGGGTGAAGCAAGCTCAAGAAAGAAACAGAAACTCCTCTGGTTAAGCGACTTTCTATACCCTCTGCTCTGCATATTTCTTTACCTGTCATTACTACAAATAGAGGCCCCGAAATTACTACAGTGGTTAGTGTTCATTGCTTTGACTGTATCCTTGCAATGCTTATAGTCACAATATTGAATGACCAACACAGTGCAGGCACTGACCAGTCAGAACAGAATCTGGTCCTAAGAGTACTCAAATATGCAAATTACCTTGTTGATGTCTCTTCAGGGAGCAAGGATTTCTAAATTCTGTAATTGAGATTCTTCCAGTTGATCAAACTTTCTGCTAGTTATGAGGCATTTTGAGGTCATCCAAGCGGTTCTGGGCCATCAGCTGTCTTCCTTGGACAGGCTGTGAGGCTTGCTAAGAGAAAACATTAGCTCTTCCCTAAAGCAAGGCCCAGAGACACAGGCTTTAATCTCCCTGTGTTGGAGTGCAGAGTGGTCCTTTCTTCCTCTGAGGCTCTGCAGATAGAGCATGGAAGGGGGGATGTCAGCCTCTCTCCCTTCCCTTCCTATTCTTCTGTACATCCTTCCCACTCTTTCTAGAAGGTGAAAATGCAGCAAAAATTCTTTTGTTCAGAACAGAACGTCAGTTTTGGGTTATCTTCCCCTAGGCCAACTTCACTGTCAAGGAGATAAGAATATCTGGATTCTTCTTCAGGGGCCACGTCACCAGGGCTGGTGAAGCCAGCTGCTGTGGGCTCAGGTCAAGGTCTGTATTAGAAGCAGGTTTGGGATCCCCTGGCCCTTGGTGGTTATGTCCGGAGGCATGCTCTCAGAAATGCGAAATTCATCCGAGTCTCCCACAGACTGACAGAGCTGGATAGGGGCATTGTTTCGCTCTACCAGCTGCTGCTACCACACCTTTGCTTAAAAGATGATTAGTGTTCATTTGTTGGGCCAAGTGACGGGTCTTTTTTTAAGGTTTATTTGTAAACCTCATGCGCATGGCTGTTTTATCTGCATGTATTTCTGTGCAGTGCATATGTGCAGGGCCAGCAGAGGTCAGATCCTTTGAAACTGGAGTTGTAGATGGTTATGAGCCGCCACATGGGTGCTGGGAACCCAACCTGGGTCTTCTGCAAGAGCAGCAAATGCTCTTAACCATGGAGCCTTCAGAACAACTGCACAGTGATTATAAAGCAATATCTTATAGGATGACATTTTCATTCTGCTCTATCGTGTACTTTGACTGTGTTCAGCCTCCATCATCATCTCCATCCCCAGTTCTTACCAGTCCTTCTCATCTTCTGAAATTGTCACCCTTCTGCATTGATGGGGTGTATGTGTAAAAAAATCTAGGACTCACGTACGAGAGAAAACATGATAATGTGATATTTGTCTTTTTGGTGTTTGTTTATTTAATTAACAGGGTGGTTTCTAACTCCACCCATTTTCCAGTGAACAATATAACTTAGTTCTTCTATATAGCAGAGTCAAATTCCATCACACACATAAGCATAATAGTGACATATATCACATTTTTTTTCCCATTTGTCTGTGGATAGATGTGTGGGCTCATTCTGAATGAATGAAGTTTATGCCCTGCAATGCTGAAGCATGGATGGGCAGCCTATATATGGTGATTCTGTTGAATTGTTCATATTGGGTTTCATGGTCTAAGTTGATGAGGACGACTGACCAGGTCTCTTCCTTGGGCTCATTCTACAACTTGGCTATTATACTATGACCTTTTCTATGTTGTTAATGTTTACCAATGCTCTTAAAGTCTAGGAGAAGCCTAAGGGTTGCTCTTTGACTTAGGCATAACTGAAGAGGAGGCAGGGAAGAGAGATACAAAAATGGAAGACTGGATTATCTAAACTGCTTGCGTTATTGGAACCAAGAACAGTCCTCTAGGCCTGGAAGTTGCTAGCTCTGCTTTCTAGGAGAAGATGCATGTGAGCTTTACCTTGGAAGAATCTGGGAGGGCAGAGTAAGTGGATGGATCTGGGAGGGCAAGGTGTAAGGGGTAGAGGGAGTAGGGGATGCTGGAGTGAAGGAGGGAGGCTGGGAATCAGCCTGCTAACATTCAGTGACCCATTGGGGGCCTTCAGAGAGCAGGCTGAGAAGCTAAAGACAGAATACAAAACAGGAAGCATGGAGGAGTGATGGGGTGAGTGGGGGCAGTGGTTTGTTTAAAGAAGGCTTCTGTGGTTTAGTGAATATTGTTCTCTGACCTATGATTTCAGAGAAGCTAACAGTTTAGCAATTACCTGATGAGCTTGCTGAGGAGGCTCAGCACTTCCTCCTGGATGAGCGTCTTTTCCTGATTTACTGGGGTAGTCATGATGGTACTTTAGTAGCTTTCCCCTGTGTACAGGTTCTAAACAGTCCGAAAACCTATGTCCTCATGCGGGAGCAGATGCTGAACTGGTCTATTAATTAACCGTTAATTTTAGATCATGTTAAGTGTGGGGGAACCTTGGGGCGTGGGTATTAGAAAAGGAGCTGGATCTTTAAAAAAAACATTTTGACTTATTGTAGTGTGTGTGTGTGTGTGTGTGTGTGTGTGTGTGTGCGCGCGCGTGCGTGCGTCTCTGCATGTGTGGAAGTCAGAGGACAACTTGCAGGCATCCGTTTTCTCCTTCGACTCTGTGGGTCCTGAGGATCGAACTCAGGCTGTCAAGGTTTGGTGGCAGTCACCTTCCCAACTGAGCCATCTCATCTGCTTGAAGAAGTGAGTTTTTAATGTAGCCTTATCTTTTTCTTTCATTGCCGTGGGCATACCTATATGTTTTCACTAGTAGCACAGTTGTGCTGAAGCTGTCTGATTAGGCAGTCTTCTTCATACTCAGTCCTAAGTGACAGCGTCCTCATTTGTAGCTGAAAGAAGACCATGGAGAGGCTAGGTGAGCCAGTCTAGGTCATCCAGAGAGACGAAAGGAGAACCATGAGTTCTTCTAGCCCTGGTTGCTAACCCCCGTTTTTATCTTGCTAACAGATTTCCTGAATTTGTATCTTTTGGGGCTGAATGAAAATGGGGAGGATGACAGATACAGAAAGTAAGAGGAATATTCTAGAGTAGTGTCTTCTGAACATTATCATCCATGACTAATAGCTAAACAGCTGACTCCAGGTGGGCAGGGGACTTGATGCTCCGGGAGGCTTTCTTTCAGGTGGGAAGTCTTCCATGGGCTCACTATCTTATGACTGAGTGGAAGGGTAAACTCTTGTTCTGAGTCTGGGGAAAGACAACCATGACCCTAAGGGCAAACCTACCCTTCTGGAATGTTCCTCCTTGGAGATAATTATTCCTTTGTTTTGGAATATTTGTTTACACTGTGTGATGATGTTATCACTGTGATTAGCTTAATAAGCAAATGGCTGAATGGCCACTAGCTAGGTAGGAGAGATAGGAAGGATTTCCAGGGAGACAGAGAGGAAGGGGAGGAGGAATCTAGGCACTCTGATTACATCAGAGAAACACCAGACAGCTCTGAAGAAGTTGGACATACAATAAAGAGCCGACGTAACAGAGCCACATGGCAGAAGGTAGATTAATAGAAACAGGTTAATCTGAGTTATAAGAGCTAGTTGGGGACAAGGCTAAGCTAAAGCCCAAACTTTTCCATGTCATCATGTTGCAGGCTGGCAGTCCAAAGAGAGTCCGACAAGAAAACTCGCTGTATTCCTCAGGCAGGGAGGAATACATGGTAGGGACCTGTGGGTGATACCACAAGCTACCTATTTGTATCCTTGTGCAAATCAAAGTTTCAGGCAAAATAATGCATTATTTCCATTCACTTCTCCTGTTCCATGCATTTTGCAGATAATCAGAGCCCAGACTGTGAGCATGTGGTCAGCAGAGGTGACTGGTTTCCCTCAAGTGGGTCTTTCCCTCCAGGCCTTTCATTGCTGAAGTGGATGCCTGTGTAGTCCATCTGAGCTCTGGGGCTACTTCCTGCTAAGATCAGTGACTTCCATGGGGGTAGGAACTGTTGGGGCATCTTATAGGTCTCTCGCCCCAAGGCCTGCAGGAGCTCCCTGGCATTTGTCCCTAGTGAGACCTCTGGTCACTATGAGTCAAATTTCTCCACTCTATGATCCTGAGCAGTTAGGATAATGTGGAGGAGGGCTGGCCTGGGGCTGGTCCTCTCTACTCATAGTGTCGCTGAGTACCAATTGATAGTCTCTTGTCTGGAGCAGGATGCGGCCTGGGGTCCCCACTCTCTTGACTTTGGTTTCTGTTAATTCCTTTGTCATTTCCTGAGAGTTGTCTCCTTGACATGAGAATGACTGGCTTCCATTAATGCAACTTGTGGGCAAACAAATCCCAGGGTTCTAATGTTCTCACCAGGGGACAGTCAACCTGGAAGCATCCAGCCAATAACCTGGGTCCTGGGCTTTAGTATGCTGTGTACTTGCCCCCTCAGCCTTTCACGTATTAGGGTCTTGGTCTTCCCTCTCATGGTATTGAGAAGGAGTAGTCTTTTAAGAGGTGGCGGTCTAGGTGGGAAGTTATATGATGATAACTTCCTTGTAAAGGACTAATGATGGTCTTGGGGTGGGGTTAGGTCTACAGGGCGGATGGGTCTGCAGAAGAGCAAGCCTGGTGAGCCTGGGCCCTTCCAACTCCTTTGCTTCTGTTTGTGCTATGTGATCTCTTACTTTTTTTCTCTTTCAATTTTCGTGTGCGTACGTGTGTGCACATATTTTTGCATGTATGTGGGCACATGCGTGTATAAGTACACATGTAAGTGCGTGCGCATACATGTGGGGGCCTACGTTGGTATTGAGAATTATCTGGTATTGCTTTTCAACCTTATTCAACGAGACAGGATCTTTTCAATCCAGCCCAGCGCTTGCTAACATGGTTATTCTCACCAGTCAGCTTGCTCTGGGGACTCCCTTTTCCTTCATGGGCTTCAACCCCACCTAGAATTTATGTGGACTTTAGTCATCTAAACTCTAGTCTTCAGACTTATGCAGCATGTTCTCATCAGCCCTCTGCGATGTCTGTGACTTCCTTCCTACACGCAGCCCCCCTAGTGTGACACTGTCCTCCACACAACTTGCGCGGAAAACTAACATTAGCACCATGCTCTTGGACCTCTCGAACCATGAATTAGTTAACCTTTGCTTTGCCGAGTCCTGAACTTCAAGTGCTTGGTTATAGCAACACAAAAGAAACTAAGGCCACATGTGGATGCCTAGAAAATGGTAGCAAAATTTCGATTTGGAACCACAACGTCCAAGTTCGAGGTCAAACTGTATGTGACTTGGGTACCTGTGAGCATTAGCTCAGCCTGGAAAGTTACTCAGACCTTCGGTAGCTTTGCTTTCCCGTTTTAAAATGAGAATGACCATTCTTTGCTCCTTAGGTTCTCTGTAAAGGTCAAAGACTATGCTGACTATTGGAGGCAGTTCTTTCAAACCCCCAGAAGGATGTAATGTAGGTTTATTTTCTTCACTGCAAACTGAGGAGCAGCTTTCGGGGGGTGGGGAGGGAAGAGAGGATGCTGACCCATCAGAGACCATCATGGTAGCAGTTCTAGGATCTGGCTAGCACCCCAGGGTATAATTGGGTCAGCTTGGCTGCCCCTGAACCTGTGAATATTATGTTCTGTTGGTCAGCAGGCATCTTCTGAGAGTGACAAAGAAGAAAGTGAATGAAGAGCTTGGCTTGCGACACATCTGGACGGGAATGCTTTGTGAGACACATCTGGACGGGCATGCTTTGGTGCTGAGCTCTGTTCTTTTATTTCAGGCTGGCTCCCTTGGTGTGCAGACTTTTCTTTAGGGGTTGGTGAGATGGATCAATGATATGCATGCAGTGTAGACACAAGGTCACGGGTGAGCTGTGTAGGTGCCAGTGTGGACACAGCCGAGACTGGTTTGTAAGAAGGAAAGGTCCCCCAGTGTGTTCCTGGGCACTGCTCACACCTGCCTTTAATCCCATTTCTGAGAAAGGTAAAATTACCCCACTCTCAGAAAGTGCCGGGGGGGGGGCATCTCCTGGGTTCGCTCAAAGCTGTGTCCCAGCTGGCATTTCTTTTAGGCTTTCATTGGGCCAAAATCTACTGGACTGAGTCCCCTTTCCTTCCTTGTTCAAAGGGATGTGAAATCCATTTGGGGGCTGTTAACACCCATTCATCATTTATCCAAGTGCTATTTCCTGCTGGGGTGAGGTCCACCCTGGAGAGGGCTTCACCCTCTGCCCTCGTCACTCTGTGTGACTTGGGTGACTACCTACGCTGTGTGTGCCCGGGTCTTCAGCCTGAAAACACGATGTCCTTTCCATCTCAAACCTCCAACCCCAGCAACTCCCCCTAACCACTCATCTTCCAAACCAGAAAGTAAAAGTCCTTTGAAAAGAGGAAATTGCTTTTTATTAGGTGTAAAAACCAACAAAAAAGCACCCAACATCTCCAAAACCTCTAGAGTTGCCATGAACTGCTGACCCCATTCCATTAGGTTGGCAAAGGGCCTCCCCAAGACTCCAGCCGAGCAAAATCAGGAGTTGACTTGTGCCACAAATAGACTTGCCTTAGAGATGTTTCCATATCCTCGGGAGGGTGCCAGTATCGCCTTAAGGGCATCTCCTTAGTAAAGGACATTCATTTGTAGACTCAAAGTATGCTGTTAGGAACATGGGAGGGGGAGGAGTATAATCACATCCTTTGGGAAATGAGGGAAATGCAGCTGAGAAAAGCGGTTGCTTTCCCAAGTTGATGTAGGTCAATGGGAGATCTGGGATTGGAATCTGATTCTTGACAGCAACGATCTTTCTACCAAGTTCCCGGAGGGCAGCTTCACCTTCTTAACTCCTGCCGTGCCTGTCTTGGTGGTTTTGGAGGGTGCCTCTCAGGAGCAAAGGCCACGTTAGGCTTCACAATGTTTGTTCTTAGAAAAACACTCTTTGAGGATGGATATTCCCAATGTTAACCATTGTACTGTTTATTACATTTTCCTGTGCTCCTCAGCAACTTGGGGGTCATGCAGCCAGAGCTGGCTAATAGACTCCTGGCAGAAATAAAGAAGGGGAAAAGCAAACCTTTGTTGTGTTAAATCATTGAGACTGTGGAAGTATTTTTCTTACTGTGGCACAACCCACCTCATTAGGTTGTGTGTGTGTATCTGGAAGGCAGGATAGTTAGCTTTGAGGCAGTCTTTGCTTTCTGCAGGCTTGGGAATCTGCCTGGGAGGGTGTGTTCATGGGAGACAGTTGTATGACCTTGACCTGTAGGCTTAACCTCTTGTTCTGGTGCCACAACCTTTCCAGGACAGCGGGGATGAAACAACAATGACTCTGCCTCTGACTTGTGAAATTAAATAAGATGCACACGGAGAGTCTTCATTTCAGCGCCTAATACAGAACGAGACATTGCATGAAAACTTTAGCTCCTAGAACTCTATTCAAAACGTTGTCTTAGGCTTTTAAGGTGTTGGGGGAGCAACCTTGATCTGAAGCTTCAGGACACTTGCCACATCTTACACGACAGCAACTTTGTTGCACAGGCACAGGAAATAAATAGCAGGCAGGGAAAACATGTGTCCCTTGTGGGCCATCTCTGGGAGCACCACACTAGGGAACCTCAAGTTCCAGCGTCTTCCCCCTAGCTCCTGGAGTCTCCCCCTAGCTCCTGGAGTCTTCTGGCTGGCGGTGGAAGGCTCCTCTCTGAGAAACAGAATCAGCTTTTGTGCTGGACTTAGAAAGTGACTGCCATTCTGACCTTGAGTGTGTGACAGCCAGTGTGAATAAAAGGTTTCAGCATACCTTAGGGCCATGGTTGAAATTAATGAGCATTCTTCCTTGGGAAGAGAACACATCTTACAAGGGAAAAATAATAAAACACTACATAAATGTCTGGTTCCAAATAAATGGATCATGTACTTTGGCTCTACTAACCGCCTAGAGAAATATTTATTTATTAAAAAAAAAACCCACTGAGGGTTCTACTACCGTGAGCTGGCGCTGACTGGGGAGGGTAGGTGCATGAAGGCAGGCCTAGGGTGGTCATTGAGTGTCACTTGCCTGATGTTCTGTGGCTTCTTGTCTGGGTTTGTCCTAGCCTCCTATTCCCAGCACAGGGACTCGTAAGGATTCTTGCAGAAAAGAAGGGGAAAGTATCATGAGAAGTGTCCTAGGTTTAAAATCCTGGAGCCAAGATTGCACCTTGTATAATTTCTCCTTGGCTTTGACTCAGTTCCATCGCCGTTTAGCAGAAGTAGCGTGAATGTGAAGCGAGCCCTTTGCTCCTTTTCTTGTGGGGTAATTTTTGATGAGAATGTTATTTTTGAGACAGGATGTGGCTACATAATCCAGCTGGCCCTCAAATCATGACTCTCCTGCCTCAGCCTCTTAAGTAGTAAGGTTACATGTGCCACCATCTGGATGATTTTTTGAAAAGATTTGTTTTATTATTTTTAATAAAAATAATAATGTATATGTGTATGTTTGTATGTGTATGTGCTGGTGCCTGAGGAGGTCAAGGCCTTCAAATCCCTTTAGGACTGGAGTTGCATGTGGTTGTGGGCAGCACACATGGGTGCTGGGAACCAAAATCTGGGTTCTCTGGAAGAGCAGCCAGTGCTCTTAACCGCCAGTCATCTTTCCATCCTTCAGGGTGTTTTTTGTTTGCAAAGCAAAGCAGAGGCTGGAAGTGGACTGCTCTCAGTCCTCCAGCTGATTCTTGTCATGCATTTGGTCGCAGTGCTGAAGCCATGCCTAGGGACACTGCCACAGGCTGGGAGGAGCTCAAGTGTGTCGGCTTCAGTTTCTCCCTGAGAATTTTTGTTGTTTAGATTAAAAAAAAATCATTGTAGGACAGTGGTGGCACATACCTTTAATCAGGAGGCAGAGCAGGTGGATCTCTGTGAGTTTGGAGCCAGCCTGGTGAGTTCCAGGATAGTCAGGGCCACCATGGAGGAACCCTGTCTCTAAAACAAAAACACTCAAAAAAAAAAAAAAGAAAGAAAAAGAAAAAAAGAAAAAAAATAATAAAAAAGAGAGAAAAAGCCTTTATCCTTTAAAAAAAAGTTGTTAGACAATATGTCTGCGATGAGAAGATTATCACAATAATCAGCCAACAATACTTTGCACCCTTCGGCGTGCTTTGCCTCAATTCTCTGATCATCTCCGTAGGTGTGCTGAATAGAAGTTTTAATTCTGATTTTTCAGAAAGATGTAAGCCAAGCAGAACATCAGACAGTAGGAAAACCAGGACCCAAACATTTTCCCACGCTCCCAAGTATCTAGGGAGCAAACAGCTCTTCCAGAACCTTGAGAGACCTTTGGCTGATTTTAAATCTGCCACTCAGAGGTGTAGCAGACCGCGCACTGTTACTAGACCTCGGTTCTCAGTTTTGGAACTACACAGCTAGATGACTGTCCAAAAAAGTTCCAGCATCCAAGCTTCTTCCTTCCTGTAAAGCAGAGGCCAGGGGTTTGCATGAAGAGACCGGGAACACTATCACGGGCATAGTACCCTAGAGGGATCTCCTAGGAGTACGGGAGGGATTGCTATTACGCCTACGGCTGGCCAGTGTCTGCCTTCTCAGTTCTGAGCTTCTTGGTCTCGGCTGTGGCCGGCCGGCTGCACGTTCCTGTTGCATGCTGTTTTCCCCGCGAGTCTGCCTCACCAGAGCTGGGTGGGTCAGTTACCAGCGGGAGTGTGTATTGTTTAGAAAGCGAGAAAGGAAAATGTATTGACTTGGCTGGGAGACCCAAATACAAAAAGGCTAAATTTGCTGGGAGGAAGCTCAGAGTAGAACCAAAACTCATGACCATCCTCTTCCTGTAGGGGCTGCAAATACTGTGGGATTTAATTTTCATCCCCTTCATGGATGGTAGCTAGCCTTTATTTTGCTGACAGGTTTTTCTTTGCTGCACTCCTTGGGCTTTCGGAAAATACTGAGATAGAACCCTAAGGACAAAGAAAATTGTGGGCTTTAAACTTTTCATTAATTCTTTGAGAATTTCACACGTTTTTGTGTATGTTCCCCTACTCCAACTTCCCATATCCACTCCCACCTCCCTACCCACTCACCTTTGCACGCCCACAAAACAAACAAGGAACCAACCAACCAACCAACGAAACAAAACACCAAAAAAACAAAAAACAAAAACAAAAACAAAACAAAACAAAAACCCTCCCCATCAAGCCTAGATTGTGCTGGTCTGCTTTTAATAAAGAGCTGCTGCCAAGTAAAACAGTTTCATGAAAGTATCCGCAAAGACGTCATTCAAAGGGCTTGTCCTTTCGTTTTGTGAGGCCTCCCAGAGTCAGTACTGGGAAGGATACATTGTGTTCAGGTGAGGCTGTTATGAGATACTGGAGTAGACGCAATGGTTGTTTCTCTTTATTATGACAAAAGCTAATTTACAAAGCCAACATTTTCTTTGGGTCGTATTTGGAAGTTCAAAGGCACGGTGTTGTGGGAAGGGAGACTTATCATGGAAACACATGAAGGAGTCAATGGTCACCTCTCAAGCCAGGAAGTTAGAAGACAGGCAAGGATTCATAATCCATTTCAAGGCTGCCTCCCTCTAAGGTGTGAGCACCTCCCACACGCTTCCCCTTTGAAAGGTTTATGACACTCCCCAAGAGTGTCACCCCAAGACCAAACCTTTAAATACAGACCTTTGGGTACACAGCCACATTCAAATTCTACAGCAGAGTGACGGGATCCCAGACAGGAATCCTGACCTCTGCTGCAACTGCTGTTTATAGTCCCATTGCGTGGGAACTTGAAGACTTTCTTCTCACCTAACTGTAAAATGAAGGCATTGAAGAAACACCCTTGAAAGCCTGGGAAACCTCTCATTGCATTGGGAGCAGTTCGATTGCTCTGATCATTCACAGCCATTTCCAGCCCCTGAGCCTCATGGGTTCCATCTTCAGTGAAGCTATCAGAGCAAAGAAGCCCGGGTCATTCTTCCTAGGTAGCTTCAAAATGGCTTAGGTGGTTCTTCTCTGCGTAAGAATGGCTGTATAAAATGAAGAAAGAGAGGTGAGCACAAAGGCTCATCACTTCTTGCTTCCTGACTAAGTACAATTGATGTGGGCTGTCCTTCTATATATGTGTTGTTTTTATTGGTTGATGAATAAAGCTGTCTGAGCCAATGACTTAGCAGAGAAAAGGCAGGTGGGAAATCTGAACAGAAATAAAGAGAGAGAGTAGGCAGGAGAGAGAGAGAGAGAGAGAGAGAGAGAGAGAGAGAGAGAGAGAGAGAGAGAGCCAAGCAGTGGCCAGCCAGCCACCAAGGAAACAAGAGATATAGAAAATGAGATAATGCCATGGCCATGTGGCAATACATAGACTAATAGAAATGGATTAATTTAAGATATAAGAGCTAGTTAGAAATTTGCCTGAGCCATCACCCAAACAGTGTTATAATTAATATAGTTTCTGTGTGATTATTCGGGTCTGGGCAGCTAAGAAACTAAAGTGCAGTCTCTGTTTACAAATGGTGCCCACTGTCTGGTATGGATTCACAAAAGATCTAAAAAAGCTTTAAAGAAGAATGCTTCTAGACCCACAGAAACAGGGGCCAAGTGCAGCTTCTTGGTAGTCACATTTTTTTTTTTCCAGATAGGGTCTGTTTGCTGGTGGCAAAAAGATGTGTGGCTCCTTTAAGAAACATGGAAGGATCTTCTGAGATCCTGCTACAGAGCACTTGAATGGGGTTTGTGGGCAGCATGCTGTAGGCATGGGCCAACTGCTTCCCAGAGTTGGGGTGGTAAACATGGCTTCCAGAGCTGGTGGTAAATGGACCTCTGCCATGTTGGAAAGCTGAGTAGGGTGGAACCAATAGGCAAAGTGGCTCTGGTCTTAGCCAGAGCTTAACAGTTTAAAACAGTGATTATATAAGGATTACAGATACTCAATAGACACAGAATCAGATAAAAGGAAACCTCTGAACAGGTAATAGTGTGTTTAAAATAAATGTATGTAGGCTTATGAAAAAAGAAAATGGGTATAGGCAGCTATAGAAAGAAGTAGTTTTTAAAAATAAAGAGACAGTTTAAGGTATTGTGTTTATACAGCTCATTTAAAAATGTAAGGAATAATTAAAAATTATGTATTAATAGATAGTCATTTATAATAGTCAAACTTGTAGTCATGTTAGTTATATTTTCTAGATGTACAGAGAAATATTTCATATGGATGGATATTCTTCAAACCTTTCAAAGACCTACCAAATAAGGCATTTAGAATGTTTTAAGAACTTAGACTTTTCTCAACAGTGAGACGTGTCTGCTTTGTCAGCACTAATTACTTCAGAGAGGAAGATGGATATCAAAGAAGCTCGTTATAGAATTTACCTTCAATGTGGCAAGGCTAGCCATTTGGGCAAGAAACTACTCTTGCCTGGACTTCTTGATGGCGTGCTGTATGAACTGGATATGCAGGACCCACAGAGAAATGTCTGCTGAACTTTCTCAAAGATGAGATGGTCCTTCAGGGCTTCTGATTCACAGAAGAAACTGCCAGACATTCTGCAGGGCACAGAGGAAAGCAGCTGATGAACTTTGCCATTATAAGGCAGAACAGATCTTCAAATTTCCTGCTTCACTGAAAACTCTGCCAGATATTATGGGCCTGCAGGCTAAAGATGGATGCCCCAACATTACAAAAGAACTTTGGGTAACTGTCCAGGCAGCAAGATGTCTCTTTCAATTCTAGAGTTTTGGAAGTTGCTTACAATGTACTTCCTATTTACTTAGGTAATATTATGTCCTTCTGGGGTCTTTGATGGAGTTGAAGACTAGATAGTTATAATTATAGTTTTCCTTAGTTATGATAAAAGATAAATTTGACATAAAGCTTTAGTTTCACAAAGATAGGATAGATGATAGAGTATTTTTCTTAATTTGCCAAATGTAAATGGATTACATATTATAATTCTTGCTTGATAACTGTTTTGTATATGTAATTTTACTATGTTAAAGTTAAGACTTCATTTTTAATTAGACAGAAAAGGGGAGATGATGTAGATGTCCTTCTGTATATGTATTGCTTTTATTGGTTGATGAATAAAACTGTTTTGGCCAATGGCTTAGCAGAGTAAAAGCCAAGCGGCAGAAAATCCACACACACACACACACACACACACACACACACACACGAGAGAGAGAGAGAGAGAGAGAGAGAGAGAGAGAGAGAGAGAGAGAGAAGGCAGAGTCAGAGTCAAGTAGATGCTAGTAGATGCTAGCCAGCCACCGAGGGAATAATACATGTAGAAAATGAGGTGCCATGCAGCCACATGGCAATACATAGAGTGATAGAAATGGGTTAATTTAAGATGTAAGAGCTAGCTAGAAATATGCTTGAGCCAGTGGCCAAACAGAGTTGTAAATTAATATAGTTTCTGTGTGATTATTTGGGTCTGGGCAGCTGGGAAATGAACGAGCAGTCTCTGTTTACATGCAGTATAATCCAGTGGTTTTCAGTCTGTGGGTCGTGACCTTTTTGGGAGTCGAAGGACCCTTTCACAGGGGTCCCCTAAAACCATCAGAAAACATAGGCATATTTGCATTATGATTCACAGCAGTAGTAAAGTCACAGTGATGCAGTAGCAATGGAAATAACTTTGTGGTTGAGGGTCACCACAACATGCAGAACTTCAGGAAAGGATCACGGCATCAGGAAGGTTGAGAACCACAGGTGATCAGTTGCTTCATGCTTCTGTCATTGTGACTTCTCTGCCATGATGGATGTCCACTAGAACCATGGAGTAGAATAAGCCCCTTTCCCCTCCAGTTGCTTCTGCCAGTGTTTTTCATCACAGTAACCATGAAAGAAGTTTAGGACATGCCCAGAGCTTTTCCTCACCAATGTTCTCATTCAAGTCTGTGAAGAGAATTAACTATCTCATCCTGACCCATCATTCAGTCAACACTCATCATCCCATTTTTCCTCCCCCAAAGTCCTCCCTGAATTAGCTTGCGTATGGACTTGCATTGTGCCTTGCTGAACTTGGATCCAGAGCCATTTTCATACACAGTGTGAGTTACCGGAGGGAAGGTGGCTAGAGATAGATCTTTCTCTAGCTCTGTCCCTTCAAGTTGGGCATGGTTTCTTTCAGAGGGAGAAACACTTGGCTACCCATGCTCTCAGGGGGTTGTGGACCTGGAAACCAGACTGAAAGTGGAATTATGAAGAGATTTCTTGGGGTTAGATGAAGGCAGGGTGGCAGACAGAGGTCGCCAGGGGGAGATATGCCTTCGTTATTCAAGGCAAGGCCCTCAGTGCCTGGATGGGTTTGCTGTTCCTGGTACCTGTAGTCCATGCCCTTCCTTAAAGGTTCATAATGCTCCTCTCTGCCTTCAAGGAGGACATTCTTTTTTTAAATTATAATTTGATTTCCTAATAATTAAAAAATGGCCAGGGCTGTCTTACACACTGCCATTCACCATGTGGGACCTAGTTAAGTACAGTATTTTTATTTTGAGTTTGTCAGTCTGTGCTGTCCAATAGGATAGCTGCTAGCAACAAGTGAGGGTTTGTATTTAACCTAGTTAAGATGAAATGCAATTTCGAAATCTAAATTTTCTAGTTGCACATGAGTGGATTCTCAAATATTTAGTAGTTAATGGCTGCCCTATGTATACAATACAGATAAACAAAAACACAGTCTTTACATAGAGTTTGATTTGACAGCATCTGTCTACATTGTCTGGCTTAGAATCCTGACTCTACCATTTGCTTGCTATATGTTTTTGGATTAACTCCTTAGTTTTTCAGTGTTTCATATCTATTGACTATAAAAAAAAGGCTGTCATAATTACTATGTGGTAAAGTTGTCTGGTTCAGACCAGATAATTACAATGGTTAGTTGTAATTACCAGCTGACTCAGTCTAGAGCCACTGGGAGTCTCAGTGAGGGGTTGTCTAGATTAGGTTGGCCTGTGGGCATGTCTATGTGAGATTGCCTCAGATTCATTAACTGATGTGAGAAGACCCAGCCCGCTGTGGGCTGCACCAGCTTGTGTTTGGGTCTCGGAGTCTATCGAGTGAGGACGAGCAAGGTTGTGAGTGCGCACGCATCCGTACGTTCTGCTCTTGGCTGTGGGTGTGGATGTGACTGATAAATCCTGTTGCCAGAACTTCTCTGCTCTGATGAACTCCACTCGGGAAGTGTGGGCTCAAATAAACCCTTTCACCCTTTGTCAGGATATTTGGTCACAGTAGCAGAACTGAAACCAGGACAATCGTTCCTTCAAACTGAGTAGCCGAATCCTATGGGAAATCATCCGTCTCAAATCCCTTATACTGCCAATGATGATGACTCTGGTAGCAAGCAAGCATTAGGTATCTCTCCTCAAATACTCTTTAAGGGCAGGAGCAGAGTTTAGAGGGAGCTGGGCCATTATGCCCTGTGGGCTCTGTTGGGTCAAGGGCCTTTGAGTACGTGCAGTGACTTGGATCTGCTGTTGACCTACAGGACACTAAGATTTGCTTACCTTTTCTGAAGGAACAGAAACTTCCCTGGTTGTGGGCTCCCTGCCAAGGGCGAACACGTTATTGACCTTCTCTGACTTGCCCTCCTCTTCTTTCCCACACTGAGAGCATAGTTCCTTTCTAAAGGAAGTTTGTTTTCCCTGTCCTGGAAATGTCAGGCTCCCCAGAGGGCCGGAGGGTGGATGGGTCTCAGTCAAATGTCTCTTCCTCTGATGCAGTGGGCGTCCCCCCTTCTCTGGTGGATGACATCAGCTGAGCCGTAATCAAAGTGCTTCTGCCTGACTCACTGAGCACTGTGAGAATTGACTTCCAGGGCAGCGGTGTGGGGGAGGTGGAGGAAATGGCCCTGGCATGTGAATGACTTCCTGACTTGACTCAGTTTCAATTGTGATCAGGCCTTCCTGAGCTTCCCCCAGCATCTGCGCATTGCCTTGGAACTCCTTGACTTAAATCTTTGCAAGTTTATAGGGAATTTGGACACTGTAAATCCGCCCTGGGCTTTCTCAGGTCAGTGCATAAAGACTGAAAAGAACTTACCTGCTCCAAGAGGAAGCCAGAGGGCTATAGGATGCTCTGTTTAATGTGTCCAGATACTGATCTCTGAGTTGTAAGCTTTTTTCTATTGATAGGAGCTGGTAGATTTCGGCTCCTGGAGCTGACTCATGGGAGCTAGGAGATAGTTTCTGGCGCTGCAGGAGCCATGCGTAGCATCAAGAGTTAAGGTTGACTTGCTCTGAGAAGCAAAGAGGTGTCAGCCGTTCCCAGAGTCTGAGCCATCTAGTCTCCCTCGTAATTATAACTTATTGTTCCACCAACTTCCTTTTCCATTGGACAGAGTCTCAAGGGTAGACCTATCTCAGGGCAGGGCTTCCAGAAGCTGCCCTAGACAGTGCTCAAACGCATGTGCTGGGATTTTCCCAGAGCTCCCGCGTATCTGCTTGGCAGCTGTCAAAGAGCCAAGCCCAGCCCAGCCAAAAGTGCGAGCTGACTGGCACGCAGGCCCTTTCCCTACTGAAGCACAGGAGCTGAACCCTTCGCCATGCCCATCACCTGGGCCCCGCCCCCGAGCTCTCCGCTGATTTCTGGTACATGCCGAGTAGAATTCTGACACTTTGTGTTCCAGGAGTGTTTCTTTGTACACACCACACTGTTGTCTTTTTTTTTTTTTTGATAACTGAAATAATTTCAAGATTCTAGCAAATTTGGTAGTTTCACCAGCTAGTGAATATTTCCTCCATTTGAATTTTTCCCCCAATTAAAAAAACTCATGGTAAAATACATATGACATGATTAAGTACATAGTTGAGCAGTATTAAATGCGTTCATGGTGTCTCACTACCATCTATCTCCATAAATCTCTATTTCTTGGAAAACTAAGGCTGGGCTCATAGAGCAATGGCTCCCCACGTCTCCCTTCAGGCCCCTGACAACTGCTTTCAGTCACTGTCATTGTGATGTCAACTACTTTAACCTCGCTTGTGTTTGTTTATCTGTTCTATTATTTCTCTGTCTCTTCTCCCACAGATACACTGTTTGAACTCTGAACCTTGGGAATAAATTGAAGATACTGTTGCCTTTTCATTCCTGCACAGTGCTGTTCCCAAGAGTAATGATGTTCACTCACACAGTTACAGCTGGGTTACCTAAACAATGTTCTCCCTCCCTCCCTCCCTCCCTCCCTCCCTCCCTCCTGGTGTGTGTGTGTCGGTGTTTGTTTTTTTCTGAGACAGGGTCTCATGTCGCTTAGGCTGGCCTTGAACTCACCATGTAGTGGCAGATGACCATAAATTCTTTTTTTCTTTCTTTTTATTTATTTATTTTTAATTTATTTATTTATTAAGGATTTCTGCCTCCTCCCCGCCACCGTCTCCCATTTCCCTCCCCCTCCCCCAATCAAGTCCCCCTCCCTCATCAGCTTGAAGAGCAATCAGGGTTCCCTGACCTGTGGGAAGTCCAAGGACCGCCCACCTCCATCCAGGTTTAGTAAGGTGAGCATCCAAACTGCCTAGGCTCCCCCAAAGCCAGTACATGCAGTAGGATCAAAAACCCATTGCCATTGTTCTTGAGTTCTCAGTAGTCCTCATTGTCCGCTATGTTCAGCAAGTCTGGTTTTATCCCATGTTTTTTCAGACCCAGGCCAACTGGCCTTGGTGAGACAACGGGGATGTTCTATCAGGACCGTAAATTCTTGATCCGCCATTGTTCAACCCTTAGGTGCTAAGATTACAACCCTCTACGTCCCTGTTAAAGCTTGCTGTTTTTTTCTACCTTTCTACAGAAAATCATAGGTTATTGTATGCTATTTCCATTTGAAGTTAGAATCAGGTGATTTTCTAGCCCAGCTCTTGTCACCCCCACCCCCAACTAGGACCTTTCTACCATTAGTAGGCAGTTAGGAATAATCTTAAGACGAGTCTCTCCACTGACGCAAATAATTCCAATCAGACAAAATTAGACCAAATAAAAATGCCCATGTTCAATAAACGTAGCACTCCTGGGTGGCTGGGAGCATGGAGTGGGAGAGAGGGGGCGGGGAGCTTCACACAAAACCCCAAACCCACGCGTTCTTTTCTTCAGTGGCAGCCTAAATAGCCTGTGGAAGTGGTCCTGACCTCCTTGGGGAGGGGTCCGCACTTGGCGGACTTATCTGGAGATGGAATCTGGACCAAGGCAACTCCCGGGGGAGGGGACTTGAGATGGAGCTTTCTGTTCCATTGGTGGCCCAAAGATGAGTGCCAGGGTCTGGGGTGATGCTTCCAACCCAAACAGACCCCCTTTCATTTTCATATCACATATATACTATCACCCTCCTTTGAAGCTTCTTCTCCCCTCTCAGAGCCCCTTTTCCAGTTTCCTGACCTCTCCCCTGCTCATTCCCACATAAATGCACATACATAAAAGTTAGAGGCTAGGATTCAGATATGAGAGAGAGAATACATATGCACTTAATATATTATTAATATTATTCTCCAGTCCCATCCGTTTTCTTTATGGCTGAGTATAATTTCATTGTGCACACACTGTAGTTTCATTACCCATCCGTCTGTTGATGGACATTTGAATGCCCGAACTGAATTTGGCAGAACTGTTTGAGAAGGACTAGAAAGCGTAGCCTTGTTGGAGGAAGTGTGTCACTGGGGTGAGCACTGAGGTTTCCAAAGCCCAAGCCAGGCCCAGTTGGTTCTCTTTTTCTACTGTGTGATTGTCTCAAGATGTGAGCTCTTGGCTACTGCTTTAGTGCCATCCTGCCAGCTGCCATGCTTCCTGTCATAGTGGTCATGGACTCGCCCTCTGAAATCCTAAGTCCCCATTAAACGATTTCTTTTATACGCTGCCTTGGTCATGATGTGTCTTCACAGCAATAATACTCACTAAGATAGAGCCTCTTGGGCATATGTACAGGAGTACCCACTATTCCCTTCTTGAAGCAGGTTTTGGTGCAAGATCCAAACCAAACAAATCTTAGTACATAATTAAATGTAGCCTTTGTATCCAAAGTGATATGTTTAGTGTTGTACCCAAAACGAGGAAAAGTATAAGAAGCAGTTTCTGTCCTAGCAATGGAAATAAGACATAAGCATACAAAGTAAGAAAAAGTCAGCAAATGATTTAAAAAGAGCACATTGGTTGGTATCTCTCAGTCCTCTGGGGTGGAGGTGTGGAAATCATTTTGAATACTTTCGACATAGCTATCATAAAATTGTAAATCCAATATTAACGTATTTTCCCAAACTTTAATTTTATTTATTTGTTTATTTTTTTTTAGACTTGATTTTTCATTACTTTCATCAAACAGTATGGAGCAAGGGAATTATTCTCCGTTTTAGAAGATAGAACCTTGAATTTCAGAAGCATAGAAAGCTTGCTCCAAAGCTAACTTGTAATCTGCATTTCAAAGATTCATAGGAGACTGTGTCCTGGTTATTTTTGTAACCCTGTCTTTCTCAGCCAGAGTGCTAGGCACATGCTGGGTGCTTGTTATGCATTGTAAGAGGAAGAGCAATATGCTGTCTTGGCTTAGAAATATGAGCATGGATTTATATCCCAGGGTGAGGGGCAAGAGCTTTAGATACTTCATCTTCATCATGACCTTGACCATCATCTCTTCCCCTCCACCATCACCTGCACCATCATCTTCATCATCGTTTTTACCGTCACCATCATCTTCGCCCTCGTCACTTCCTTCACTATCGTCCTCACCATCATCTCTTCCCCTCCACCATCACCTGCACCATCATCTTCATCATCATCTTTACCGTCACCATCATCTTCGCCCTCATCACTTCCTTCACTATCATCCTCACCATCATCTCTTCGCCTCCACCCCCACTTTTACTTCCTGTTCACCTTTATTTTTACTTTCATCTCCATTTTTACATCCAAGAGAAAAAGTGCTGTGGAGGTCTATATATCCGTTCATTTTTTGACACGTCTCCATTATTTGGTGAGAGTATGAAGAAGGGGAAAATATCGGGCATGTGATATGTGTATCCTCTGACTATGTCTCCTGTGCTGAGTGGCATGGTTCTACCCATAACGGGGCTGCATCTTTCAAGTTTTACAAATTTGTCATTTGAAACTGAATATGATCCAAATTATGCGACAGTTGTGGTATAAGGCCAAATCAAGGAAACCATTTGAAGAATATTGAAAGATCAGAGGATGGTGATCTAGAAAGGAGATTTTGAATGACAGGATCTTAGTTATAGAGTCCCAGGATGGAGACTTAGGGATGAAGGCCGAATGAGAAGGTTGAGTCTGGATGTCAGGGCATGGCTTGTATATACCTAAATGGGACTGCATGTATAGACTTGAACGTATGGGCATAGAATAGAGTTGACACAAAAGAGTCCTATAAATATCCATCACATTGAATAAGAGACTGTAACATAGAGTCATAGTATTTAGATCTTTAAAATTACCAGAGAATCTCTGAGCCAAAGAACTGTTGACATTATCATCTTTTAGGATTTGTACGGTGTACACTGTCCTACCTTCAACATGTATACAGGAGTGACTACACTCTGGGTAAGACATCTGCTCCCATCCTGCACTCATAAATCCAGGAAGCTAAAGGTCACAAACTGGCATCCCACACTGCGGTTATCAGCAACCAACTGCTCAGTTTTCCATCCTTATTCCTCACGGTCATTTCGCCGTCCAAATGAGTCCTGTCCCCTCATGGAGCTCCTCCCATGACTTTTTACTCTGCCCGGTTTTGTTTCACCCACTCTGCTGGTTTCGTGTGCAGCCTCGGTATCACCTGTGGCTCTCACAGGTTCAGCCTCATGTCTGCCTCTCCTCTGTCATTCATCTCATTGCCCACCAATCAAGACCTCAGATTCACTAGTCCTAAACCATTTCCCTGTCCTTCGTCCTTCTATCTCAGGTTCTTCATCACCTATTTTAAATTCCTATAGAATTATAACCCTTCCTTATGCCCTTTCCATTGTCTCTCTTCATCATTTTCACTCGGCCAGACTACAGCTTTGTTCATATCCCACCCCCTGCTTAGTTAGCAACTGTGTCTGTGCTTGTTATCAGAAGAAAATACAGTCACACTGTCTGGTCTTTAAAACCCTTACCTTGAATCTAAAATGAACTTTTTAATGCAGGTAAGTGATCAGTTTTAATTTCATTCCTGGTCAGTTCATGCTCTCTCTCTATAGTCTGTCATCAACATGCTAATCCTCAACATTCCTTCCATTTCAACTTACCCTTTAAGTTGAATTTTTATCAAAGTCACGCATGTGCAATGTTTTAGCAATCAGCAAATACCAAAAGGTATGCAACAAGAAAACCAGCAGGTATTTGAAAAATTTAAAAGAGACTTATTTTATTTTAAATTATGTGTAGGAGTGCACACAAACACACACACACACACACACACACTATACACACATACACATGAGTGCAGTGCCCACAGTAGCCAGAAGGAGGCACCAGATCCCCTGGAATTACTCACAGATTGCTGTGAGTTGCCTGATGTGTTTGCTAGGAATCCAAACCAGTTATCTACAAGAGCAGTACACATTCTTAATTGCTGAACTCCAGGCTTTCCTTCTGATACTTCTGCTAAATTTTCTTTGCAACTGTGACTAAGCCTGATACACTGTTGTCTGGAACATAATGGAAAATCTAAGATCTGTTTGTATAAATCGAGTATCCCAGCATTGTTTGCTTTTTGATGCCCACGTCTAGCAATATCCTTCATCTGTTTACATGGGTTTGTCTAATCAACATTGCTTCCCTAGGGATTTCTTCTCATTTTGTGGATTTCTCATTCTTGTTGCCAAAATCCCATAGCTTTCTCCTTCTGCTTAACTGTTCTGCACTTCCTGGAAAAGATAACTGGGAAGACAAGTCTAGAGGCATGAGAATATCTAAAATCTCAGTTTTCCTATAGATTTGGACGACAGTTTAGCTAGGTATAAAAAATTGGCATAACATTTTCTCTCAGATTTTGGTGGATTCCTAGGTAACAGTATTGTTAAGAATTTTAATGATATTGAATGCATATTTTATAAATGAACATTTTAAAATCTCTCCTAATACTTTCAAGATTTGTTGTGGGATGAACATTTGTATAAGGTAGTTTTTCAGCCATTGCTTTGCTTATGCAGTAGATCTTTCTATTAGGAAACTACATTTTCAGTTCGTGACCTTAATACCGTTGTGTTATAATTGTTTTCCTTACCCCCCATACATACATTCTGGTTGGTCATTCTAATTTCTTTGCTTGCATCATGTGTTTCTCCCTCCTTTTCTTCTACTTTCCTATAAAGCCTTCAGCACTATTTTCCAACATATTTTCTGAATTTAAATATTTTGTTGCCATATTATTAAACTTTTTGAGGGTTTCATTATATAGCCCTGGACGATGTAAAACTCAATATGTAGATTAG
>NC_022019.1:9444230-9448655 GCF_000317375.1 Microtus ochrogaster
TTTTTTGGTACCCAAATCCCCTTTATTTATTTAAAATTTTATTTTTTATAGCTAAAATTGTATGTATCTGTTGTACGCAGCATATTGTTTTGAAATATGTACATATCACACAGTGGCTGAATTGACATAATTACACCTGCATTATCTTACACACTTACATGTTTCCAATGGTGAGAATACATAATAGCACTTTGTAAGAATATAAAATGTTACTGATAGTTACCATGTTGTTTAAAGATTTCCTAATTTTAAATATTTTTTCTTTTTATAGTATCATTTTTCATGATACGTTTATCCTATTATACATTCATCATCTATTTTTATTCTTAATTTTAGAAGTTATCAACCATAAAATATAACTTAGTCCTGGGTATGCTGTTTAAACACAGGAAAAATCCATTAGTCAAAGAACACACCGATGTTCTTGAGGGTTTGTGCCTAGTGCTGGGCATGTGACTTAAGTCAGTGTTGTTCTCGCTCCAGGGAATTAGCCTTTCATAATACTTAAGTCTCAGAATGCGAGGGAATTATCTTTAAACATTGTGGAGATTTGAAGGTAATGCCATGAGGACATTGCCTGAGTGAGCTGGAAGGGTGTGAGTGGGGGCTCAATTATGGTAAAAACGTCTTTACTTCGTTAGCCCCTTTGGCAGGTAGCATGAATGCAATAGATTCCAGCCAATGAAGTGCCATTTCCCAGTGATACTTACTATCTGTTTCTTGATTCTCTTCATTCTAAACTGTGGTTTTGGAGTCCCTCACAGATTATTGTAATAGTTGCAACAGTTGCTCAGAGCAACTGAAGAGCGTTTTGCAATTTTAAACAGTAATACTCTTCTGTGTATGTGTGTGGGTCTAGATGTAGGATCACTGATAGGGTAGAGCTATTCATTTGCAGCTGAATGGACATTGTTTTTATCCAATGCTTAGTCAGATATAATTGAAGGAAAAATTAAATAAAATTTAGCTTTCCCTAAATTAATTTTATTTAAACTTTGGTAATTTAAATTATAACTTAAAATTTTGACGTTTAGTTTCAGAAAGCCTTTTGGAAGGAATAATTTTTTTGAGTCATACAGAAATAAACATTTTAGTTTTGAAATTTATATTTTGGAAATAATATTTTTGTCTGTTTGTTTGTTTTTGAGACAGAGTTTCTCTTTGTAACATTTCTAGCTGTCCTGGAATTAGCTCTTGTAGACAGGGCTGGCCTGGAACTCACAGAGATCCACCTGCCTCTGCCTTCCAAGTGCTGGGATTAAAAGCGTACACCACCATTGTCCAGCTTACAGTATAATCTTTGTAATATATATATATATTTTACAAGCATGGGTTTTTAATCCTCATGTATGTATGTATACCATGTGCATGCAGTGCCAGTGGGGCCAGAAGAAGGCACTGAATTCCCTGAAACTGGTTACAGGCAGCTGCAAACTACCAGGTGGGTGCTGGAAAGCAGACCTAGTTTCTCTCCAAGAGCAGCAAGTGCTCTTAACTGTTGAACATCTCTCCAGTGCCTACAGTTTATATTTTAAAACTTTGATACATTTATTTCTCATGTAAAGATTCCCATCACTTGTCAATAGACTAAAAAAAAAAACCCACAAAAATCTCAATTATTACAATGGCAATTTTGCTAAAATGAAGGCAAGGAATATAAAGTTTGTAGAGTAACTAAGTCATAATTATTTTATGACAGATGTAAACACAGCTCACTCTGTTCCAGGAAACAGGATAACGGCAACAACAGCTATATTCTGTTATAGTTGACTTGGTGATGTCAAATCCTAGTTTTACTTTTAGTTTTCTATTTGTGGTTATGGGATTGTATTCATCAAGATAAGAGGAGGGGCTAATTTGAGCAATGTGCTAGTGCGAGCCACAGCTTTTGAACACTGAAGCACATTGTGCGTGGACTCTGTTTAGACTCTTGCCTTGGGACACTTTCGGTCTTGGTAATAGTATCAGGTTCAAATGATAGCTTGAAGGCCGCTGAGATTGACATCAAGCTGAGATTGACAGGAAGGCTTTGATTGCTTCCTGTCTCTCCCCCGCCCCTCCCACTAGCCTGCAGACTGGAGCAGGGAGGCAAAGGCTGTGTAGGTAGGAGAGAGCACTTCTGTCCTCACAACCCGTTGCTGAGTTAGAAGATAACAAGTCAGACAGTCTACACATGGCAGCCCACGGGTGAAGTGGAGCATCCTAGTGTCCTCCGGCAGAAACAGGAAAACATAGAGCTCCATGAGGTGGAGGCCCCGAGAGGTGACTCTCCTCTCTCCTAGAGCAGATTGTCTTGTGCATTAGGGAGTGATTTTGGAAAAAGTGAAACATTTGTTAACTCTTGAAAGAGAACAGAGCAGAGACATTTAACTTGCACCGGGGAAAGGTGTGCTGGAAGTAATTCGGTGGAGAAAATTGGGCTTCAGCTGTTGCAAGACTTTGGAAAGAACCCGATTCTCAGATTACACTGCAAACACATGGGTCAGAGAGGAAGAAGGTGACCCTGGAGAAAGGAGATTCCACGGAGTTGGCTCCAATCAAGTGAAACAAAGAGGATGATTAAGACAACGTCTGCGTATGAGAAATCGGAGTTTTAGGATTTAGGAAGCTTTGCTTGAGCAGGAAACGGAGCACACTGCCCACATCACAGCCAGATGCTTGCTCTAACCATGTTTTTACGAGCCAATTTTTGAAGTGTCTTTGCTTAACTATAAAGAAAGCAAAGAGAGGCAGGAAGGGTGAGGGCCAGGAAAATCTGAGATGATTTTTCCCGTGTTATATAATGAAACTTAAAAAAATGAGATAAGGGCATCAGTCAATCAGTGTCTTTGATTTTGAGCCAAGTCAAAATGTCCTCTGTTTGGTCCTTTGCAAAGCACTTACTGTGAACAGATTCTCATGCACCTGCCTTTCGGAAGGACATTTACGTAAGCTCACGAGAAAATTCAGCACCTGTCAGAAATGATCTGGTGAAAGTGAGAAGAGAAGTGGTGTTTATTACAGTGACTAGTTTAAGGCCAGGCATGGTAGCCCACCTTTCTAATTCCATCATTTGTGAGGCAGAGGCAGGCCGATCTCTGCGAGTTCAAGACCAGCGTGGTCTACAGAGTAAGTTCCAGAACAGCCAGAGCTCTGTCGACAGAACCTGTCTCGACAAAATGAAACAAAACATAACAGAATATTTTAAGCAGCCCATCAAATTTGTCTCCAATAACATCTCCTAGCCCTAGCAAAACTGTTGGGGATTGTTTATGGGGGAGGAAGTAATCCTGAATTCTCTACTTTATACAACGCCTCACAGTCCTGGACTGACCCTGTCCATGAAGACCATCAGATACACACACCTACCTCTGTCTCTAGTGAGGCATAAACACCACTTCCTCCGGGGTCACCCTGGCTACACCTCTGCTTATCTTTCACCTTTTATCCCAGAAATGGGAACTCAGGCCTTGGTATCCAAGCTCCACTTATTTTCTTGTTCAATGTGTGCACAAGCGCGCACAGTGCTAACAAAATCTATGCCCCGCGGGGAAACTTGATCAACTGTAGTTTGTTGGTTACACATTTTTTATTTTTGCCTGTGATCTCAGAGTCTGGGTTTCCATGTTCTGTAGGTTACCAGCCCCCACTTTCACAAACATTGCTGTAGTCAGAGGATGGCTTGTGGGAGTTTGTTCTCTCTTTTCACCACGTGGCTTCCAGGGATTGAACTCAGCCTGTAAGGTTTGTAAAGGCAAGGGCTTTTGTCTGCTGAGCCATCAGGCTGACCCGAATTTTAACAAATTTGCTTACAAGAAGTTTCTGTATTTGTGCTATAAACTTATATGTGTTTCTGATAAATAATATTTTTATTTATCATTGTAGCATTAGATAGGGTAATTTTGCCACTCTAAAAAAAGAAACCCTGTTTTTCCCCCTCCTATGTAGCCCTCCCTCTTTCTCCTGAACCTTCTAAAGTAACCACACACTGATTTTTAAGCCACATTTACTTATGTTTTACCTTTTATGGAATGCCATAAAGTTAGTATTTAAAGATTTTTTTTTGTTTATTTATATTTTAAATCATGTGTTTATGTGTGTGTTGGGGTGTGGGTTTGCGTACATGGGTGCAGTACTCAGAGCCGCCAGAAGAGGGCACCAAATGCACTGAAGCTGGCGTTAGAGGAGGTTCTGAGCCCCTCCTGGCACCTGTGCTGGGAAGTGAATTCTGGTCCTTTGTAAGGACAGTGCAAGCTTTCAACCGCAGAGTCAGCTTTTCAGTTCTAGACCGTCACACTGGTGGAACTGTGAAGCAGTAAGAATCTTTTTAGATTCTCTTCTTTCACACCAATATCCTTTTGCGGTTCCTCTGTGATTTTTTTTTCCCTCCACAGCTTGATCTGCTTGATCTTATTAGAAATGAAGGAAGGAAGGGAGGGAGGGAGG
>NC_022019.1:9448853-9459983 GCF_000317375.1 Microtus ochrogaster
TTTTTTCTTTTTTTTCTTCCAGTTTGGGAAGATGATGAGTGAACTGCTAATATTCATTTGCCGTTTTCTGTGTGAGGCTAAGTTTTTAGATTTCTTGAATATTTTACACTTTACCCAAGTGTAAAATTGTGATCCAGCACATCAAGAAACTGAGGGACTATCTTTCGAAATAACCACATTATTTTGCTTTCTGTCGATGATTAATGAAGGGAGTATTATTTTCAAGCTAAGGAGAGCTAAGTTAAAGAATCCTGTATTTGTTGGAAAGTTAGCAGTTCCTCTCAAAAAAAGGGAAGGTTAAAAAGACAGGGTAAAGACAGGATGTTTAAGTCTCACAGAGTCCAGGGAGATGGCAAAGGAAGAAGATGGTTCATAAGTGAGAAAAGCTGAGGATTGGTCCCCAGCAAACCAAAGGCCATGCCTGCGTATGGCTTGCCTTGAGCCGTTTCTGCTGTGTGGGGAATTGGATCCAACGCTTCTAAATTTAATAACACTTTTGACCTTCTTTTGCTCAGCATACATTTTTATTTTGTATTTATTCATGTGGTATGGTTTATTCCTCTCGCTCTCTCTCTGATACACATGCATATATGTTTGTGAATATGTGTATTCACACGTGTATATATGGGTGCTGACGCACACGTGTGTAGATTGATATTAGGCATCTTCTTTGACTGCTTTGCCCTTCATTTGTTGAGGAAAGGTCTCTTGCTGAATGTGGAACATTCTGACTGTGCCCTGCTGGTAGGGAAAACATTGGTTTTAGAACAAAGGTAGAGTTTCTGATCAGTTTAGTCTTTAGGGGAGTGATCTAGCTCTTGGAGGGACAGTCTCTCCTCTCCACCAAGACCCTCTCAAAGGTACAAAAGTATAAAATAAACTATTTTAAAAACTCATTTAGGGACTAGTAGTATGGCTGAGTGGGTGAAGGTACTTGCTGCCAAGTCTGTCGGCCTGAATTTGCTCCCCAGGTTCCATTTGATGGAAGAACCATGTGCTGGCTAGAACTTTGAATTAGGAGCTACTCTTCCCTCGCAGCATAGGAAGCTCCTTACCTCTGTCCCAGAGAGAGAGTTGCAAGGGGCTGGAGCCTGGTCTGTTCAGGCTGTGTGTTCTGCCCTCTGAAGAGCGGCTACAGTTTGAAAAGACAAGTCTGCGTTCTAACCCATGATGTAAATAAAAGATGAATGCACAAATATCTCATTGCTTCTCGCCATTTAACCCAGAATGTATAAAGAACATTTGGCTTGTGATTGGGGTCTTCTAGTTGTTAATGAAAATATTTATGTCTCTATTGCGAGCAACTTTCATGTTTTATTTCATTATTTTTTTTGTATGTGCTTGTATGTGTATACATGTTTGTGTGCAGGTGTGTGTGTGCCTGTCTTTATATAGATATAAAGGCCAGAGGACAAACTCAGCTCTTAGTCCTCAGGCACCATACACCTTGGATTTTTGGGTCAGGCTTTTTTGTCTACCTGGAACTTTCCAAGAAGGCGAGGCTGGTCTCCCCATCCAGAAACCAGTCAGCGGCTTGCCATCTGACAGGCCCTTCTATTGTGTCTCCATCTTGAGCAGGGAGCTTCTTGCCAAGCAACAGCCGGCTGGATTGTCATCTTGGCAACCCTGCTGTCTTGAACTCCGTGGTCTCCATGGCCACTCTGAGGAAGCTCAGCTGTTAGGAGCATTGTCAGAGAGGTTGTTATTTAAATGACACTTTAGTCAGGACTGCTCCAGACGACCCGCCCTTAGTCCAGGAGACTTGGGACCAGCAGAATAGATGGACAAAATTCAGCATTATCTACAAAGACTTACCTTAAAATATTTTGGATATATGTATATATATATGCATTTGTTTTGATTTTTGGGGCAGAGAGTCTCGTAGCTCAGATTAACCTAAACTTGTCATGTAGGTTGTGAATGACTTTGTTTCTGATCCTCCTCCAACTCCTAAGTGCTGGGATGACAGGTGTACATCCACCCCTCACCCCACGGCTCCTTTTTAATTTTAATCTGCCTGTGGCCTTCATTTGTAAATGACATTTCTTGCAGGCAGCATATAGTAGAACTACTTAAAACTTCACTCAGGTCCTTACTTACTCACAACCATTCTTCATTCCCTTTTTCTTCCTTTAGAAGATATTCTGTCTGCCTGTGTGTGTGTGTGTGTGTGTGTGCATGTGTGTGTGTGTTCGTGTACTTAGGGTTGTTAGCGTTCAAGTGCATGGCATACACATGGAGGTCATAGGACAATTCTGGGTGCCAGTCCAAATTGGCCAGCAAGCCTCTAGAAGTTAGCTGCCATCTTGCAGCATGGGATTATGGGCGTGCACTACTGTGTTCTCAGGACCCAAACTCGGGTCCTCATGCTTGCCACACAAGCGCATGACTGACTGAACCATCTCTCCAGCTCCACTTTGCTTTCAGCCTTTTTTAGGTTCACTGTTTTTATAATGCATTTTTATTTTGTTAATCTATAGCAATAATCTGTTATTTTTGACTGGTTATTCTTGGGTGTATAGTAAGTATTGTTACCTTCTGGTCTACCTTCAAATGTTTTACCTTTCATGTTTTGTATATGGATATTGCATATAATCATTTAATTCTTGTCTTCTAGCTTCTATGCTATTGTTGTGAGGTGTGTTATTCCTGTAAAATACTAACAAATAACAATTGTATTCTTCTATTGTACACAATGTGGTAATTATGTATTTCTTTTAAACCCACAGTCCATCTTCATAACTTTTAAAACTAAGAATAACTTAAAACAGTCCATTATCTTTATGTTTATCCAAGTGCTGAAAAGCACATATTTATGTACATAATGCTCATTTTGGTGGTTTTTATTTCTCTGCGTAGATCTATGGTTTTGCTTTCTCTTTTAATGCCACAAGTATTTCTTTTTGATATTTCTGTCTATGCATCTTCTAATGGTGAATTATTTCAATCTTGGAGTGTTTGAATAGGGCAGTTCACAAATGTTAATATTTTGTTTGAAAGAAATTTTTGCTGAGTGTTGTATTCCAAATGGAAGACATTTGTCTTTCAATTCTTTAATAATCAATGTTGTTCTGTCTTCTTGTGAGTTGTGTTTCCAAAGAGACATATTGAATATCTTCTTATTTTGGGAGACTTTTAATTTATAAAAAATTGAGAATAGCAAAGTGAATTCCCGCCTGACCTATACTCACCTTTTTCTGTTATTAATGTACAATGTTAGAATGGTGCATTTGCACCATTCGGGACCAAAGATTGATAGAATTTTAGTCACGGCCTATTTTATATTCATATTACCTTAGTTTAAAATTAGTTAAAGTTATAATATATATGTGTATGTGTGCATGTGCGTGTGCATGTGTTTGTGTGTGTGTGTGTGTTTTAGAGGACAACTTTTGGGAGTTAGCTTTCTCCCTCCTCTGTGGGTCCCAGGGGTGAAATCAGGTCATCGCCCTCATAGAGGCATCTTGCTGGCCCTTCTTTATTCTTCACTGATAATTTTTTACTGCTATAAGGTCGCTAAGATACTGTATTGAGCTCATAAATCATGCCTATTTAGGCTACTTTTGAATTTGATAATTTCTCAGATTTTTGTTGTTGTTTCAGGTGACCTTAGTTTTCAGGAGTATTCATCGAGTTTTTGGTAGACTGTCTCTCAGTTGGGATTTGTATGATGTTTTCTCCATGGTTGGAAAGGGGCACTGTGTCTGTGTGAGATGACCTCAAGGTTAAAGTGTCTTTTTTTTTTTATCATGTTACATCAAGACATATACAAGCTGAGTATTCCTTACCCTAAATGTTTGGGACTAGAAGTGTTTCAAATTTCACATGTCTTCAGATTTGGAAATATTTAAAGTATATAATGAGATATTTTGGTGATGGAAGTCAAACCTAATTATGAGATTCATTTACGTTTCATATACCACATATAAAGAGTCTGAATATTATTCACTATAATATTTTGTGGTTATTATCACCATCATTATTTTGAAATGATTGGCTCATGAGTGTGTCAACTTCATCAATGAATGTATTGGCCAACATGTTCAGAGCTAAATGGGTTGTCAGGACATGAGGCATGCCTGGGTGGAGGACACAGGTCACCAAGGTGTTTTTGAAAGGTGGCTCTTGCTTCTTGCACTTTTCAGAATGACTCTGCTTCCTGGCTGCCATGATGGTCTACTTTAGAGTAGGGATAGACATGATGGACCCATGTGACCATGGACAGAAGCCTCTGACCCTGGAGTCAACGTCAATCTTTGCTCTTTAATATTTGGCATAGCAGCACATCAACTAAGACATTTCTCCTTCTTCTTGCGACCCCCCTATATATGGTGTGTGTGTGTGTGTGTGTGTGTGCATATATATGTGTGCATGCATACACACATATATTTAGTTGGATTGGATAAGCATATTCATTACACTTACCCTAGTAATAGTCTTCCCCTCTTCCCTTTCTCCTCCATCTCTTTTTCCTCCACCTCTTCTTCTGAGCGAGATTCCCAGCTCCCCATTTTATGTTTTCTACCGTGCTGCTTTTGCATTCTCACTCCTTCTTTGGTATCTCACTTCAATATCTTCAATATTTCTTGAGATATCAATATCTCAAGCTATTTCATTCCATACAATCTCCAACACTGGAACTTTCATCCAGAACACTGCCCTTGCTCCTGTTCCAGTTTCTCCACCTCTAGCTTTCTGAGCGGATAGAGCATTATTGTATTTTATTTTGGCTTTAATATCATTGACTGACAATCCTAATCTTAACTTTTGCTTAGGTGTCCATCTGAAATACTGACTTGATTTGGTTCCTTGACTTTCGGAGCTCTTAAGTGGCTCAAGATCAGTGTTCTGTGTAGTGGGAGTTACTGCCGGCAACTGAGACGGGACTTTGCTGAGTATTGGGCCTAATGGCCTGTGAACTGTGAGGTTTTTCAAGTCTGGCTGTTAGAAATAGGCGGTGTTCCTGGTCTTAGCTGGATTTTAGATACATTTTCCATAATTCCTTTGAATATTTCTTTTTCTGTCCTCATGTGTTGATCAGTATCTTTCAGCCACTTTAGATTCCTCTGTTGAGAGTTCTTTGTTTAGGTCTGTACTCCATTTTTTAAATTGGATTATTTGTTCTTTTGATGACCAATTTCTTTAGTTCTTTGTGTATTTTGGAGATCCTCTGTCTGATGTGGGGTTAGTGAAGATCTTTTCCCATTCTGTAGGCTGTCATTTTGTCTTGTTGACCGTGTCCTTTGCTTTACAGAAGCTTTTCAGTTTCAGGAGGTCCCATTTGTTAATTGTTTCTCTCAATGTCTGTGCTACTGGAGTTATATTTAGGAAGTCATCTCCTGTGCTAATGTATTCAACTGTACTTCCCACTTTTTGTTCTATAAGGTTCAGTTGTGGGTGGCTTTATGTTGAGGTCTTTGATCCATTTGGACTTGAGTTTTGTGCATGGTGATAGACATGAATCTATTTTCATTCTTCTACATATGCTTTCTTTTTTCATTTTATAATTTTTGCTTCTTTGTCAAAAATCAGGCTTTCATAGGTGCGTGGATTAATATCCAGGTCTTTGATTCAGTTCTCCTGTCTGTTTTTTTTTCTCCCCAATACCAGGCTATTTTCAGTACTGTATCTCTGTAGAAGAGTTTGAAGTCAGGGATTGTGATGCCTCCAAAAGTTCTTTTATTGTACAGGACTGTTTTGGCTATCCTGGGTTTTTTTGCTTTTCAATATGAAGTTGAGTACTAGTCTTTCAAGGTCTGTAAAGAATTTGCTGGGATTTTGATAACATTGCATTGAATCTGTAGATTGCTTTTGGTGATATTGCCATTTTACTATGTTAATTCTATCTACCCAAGAGCATGGGTGATCTTTCCATTTTCTGGTGTCTTTTTCAATTTCTTTCTTTAAAGATTCAAAGTTCCTATCATACAAGTCTTCCACTTGTTTGGTTAGAGTTACTCCAAGATATTTTATGCTATTTGTGGCTATTGTGAAGGGTGTTGTTTCTCTGATTTCTTTCTCAGCCCATTTATCATCTGTACACAGGAGGGCTACTGATTTTTTTTGAGTTAATCTTGTATCCTGCTACATTACTGAAGGTGTTTATGAGTTGTAAAAGTTCCTTGGTAGAATTTTTGGGATTGCTTATGTAAACTATCATATCATCAGCAAATAGTGACTTCTTTTCCAATTTGTATCTCCTCAGTCTCCTTTTGTTGTCTTTGCTCTAGCTAAGACCTCAAGAACTACATTGAATAGATATGGAGAGAGTGGAAACCTTGTCTTGTTCCTGATTTCAGTAGAATCTCTGGGAGTTTCTCTCCATTTAGTTTGATGTTGGCTGTTGGCTTGCTGTATATTGCCTTCATTCTGTTTAGGTATGTTCCTTGTATCCCTGCTCTCTTCAAGACCTTTATCATGAAGGGATGTTGTATTTTGTCGGAGCTTTTTCAGCATTTAATTAGATGATTGTGTGGTTTTTATTTTTTAGTTTTTTTATATGGTGGATTACATTGACAAATTTTCACATGTTGAAGCATCCCTGAATCTCTGGGATAAAGCTGACTCTGTCATGGTGGATTATGCTTCTGATATGTTCTTTGATTCAGTTTGCCAGTATTTTATTTAGTATTTTTGTATCATGTTCACGAATAAGATTGGTCTGTAATTTTCTTTTTTTAGTAATGTCTTTATGTGGTTTGGGTATCAGGGTAATTGTAGTCTCATAAAAAGAGTTTGGCAATGTTCCTTCTGTTTCTATTGTGCGGAACAATTTGAGGAGTATTGGTATTAGTTCTTTGAAAATCTTGTAGAATTATGAGCTGAAACCATCTGGTCCTGGACTTTTATTAGTTGGGAGACTTTTGATGACTGTTTCTATTTCTTTAGCAGTTATAGGTCTGTTTAATTTGCTTTTCTGGTCTTGATTTAATTTTGGGAAGTGGTATTTATCCAGAAAGTTGTCCAGTTCCCTTAGGTTTTCCAATTTTGTGGAGTACAGGTTTTCAAAATATGATCTCATGATTCTCTGGATTTCCTCCGTGTCTGTTTTTATGTCCTCCTTTTTATTTCTGGTTTTGTTAATTTGGATATTCTCTCTCTGCCTTTTGGTTAGTTTGGATAAAGGTTTGTCTATTTTGTTGATTTTCTTGAATAACCAACTCTTTGTCTCATTGAGTCTTTGTATTGTTCTCTTTATTTCTGTTTTGTTGATTTCAGCTCTCAATTTGACATTTCCTGCTGTCTCATTCTCTTGGATGAGTTTGCTTCTTTTTGTTTTAAAGTTTTCAAATGTTCTGTTAATTCAATAGTGTGAGATTTTTCCAGCTTCTTTATGTAGGCATTTAGTGCTATGAACTTTCCTCTTAACACTGCTTTCATTGTGTCCCATAAATTTGGGTATGTTGTGTGGTTATTTTCATTGAATTTTAGCAAGTCTTTAATTTCTCCCTTTATTTTTTCCTTGATCCATTGATGCTTCAGATGAGTATTGTTTAATTTCCATGTGTTTGTGGGATTTCTGGAATTAGTTAGTGTTGCTGTTTAATTCTAATTTTAAGCCATGGTGATCTGATAAGATACATGGGGTTATTCCAATTTTTTTTTGTATCTGTTGAGGTTTGTTTCATTACTGGATATGTGGTCAATTTTTGAAAAGGTTCCATGAGGTGCTGAGAAGGTATATTCTTTTATGTTCAGATGGAATGTGCTATATATGTCTGTTAAATCTATTTGAGTTATAACATCTGTTAGTTCCCTTATTTCTCTGTTAATTTTTTTGTCTGACTGACCTGTCCAGTGGTGAAATTCAAGTGTTGAAGCCTCCCACTATTAGTGTGTGGGGTTCAATGTATGATTTAAGCTTCAGAAGTGTTTTTTTTTTTACATATGAGGGTGCCCTTGTATTTGAGGCATAGGTGTTCAGTATAAAGATTTCCTTTTGATGGATTTTTCCTGTGACTAATATGAAATATCCATTTTTGTCTCTTTTGATTGATTTTAATTTTATTTTGTTAGATATTAGGATAGCTACACCAGCTTGTTTTTTAGGTCCATTTGATTGGAATTTTTTTCCCAACCCTTTACTCTGAGGCAATGCCTGTCTTTGAGGTTGAGGTGTGTTTCTTGTATGCAGCAGAAAAATGAATTCTGTTTTCATATCTAATCTGTTAGCCTGTGTCTTTTTATAGGTGAGTTGATCCATTTATATTAAGGGATATTAATGGCCAGTGATTGCTGTCTCCTGTTAATTTAGTTTCCATTGTTGGTGATGTTATTTTGTGTGTTTTTCCCTTTTTTGGGATTTGCTGTAATAAGACCATCAATTGTCTGTGTTTTTGTTGATGTAGACAATTTCCTTGGGTTAGAATTTTCCTACTAGTACTTTGTATAGGACTGGGTTTGTGGCTAGGTATTGGTTAAATCTGTTTTTTTTTCTCATGGAATATCTTGTTTTGTCCTTCTATGGTGATTGAAGGTTTTGCTGAGTATAGTAGTCTAGGCTGGCATCCGTGGTCTCTTAATGTCTGCATAATGCTTGACCAGGACCATCTGGCTGTCATTGTTTCCATTGAGAAGTCAGGTGTAATTCTGATAGGTCTGCCTTTATATGTTACTTGGCCTTTTTCCTTTGCAGCTCTTAATATTCTTTCTTTATTCTGTATGTTTAATATTTTAATTATTATGTGGCAAGGGAACTTTTTTTTTGATCGATTATATTTGGATCAAGATTCTTGTATCTTCATAGGCATATCTTCCTTTAGGTTGAGAAAGTTTTCTTTTATGATTTTGTTAAATATGTTTTCTGTGCTTTTGAGTTGAACTTCTCCTTCTTCTACACCTATTATTCTTAGGTTTGGTCTTTTCATGGCATCCCATACTTCCTGGGTATTTTGTGTTAAGCTTTTGTTAGATTTAATGTTATCCTTAACTGATGAGTCTATTTCCTCTATTATATCTTCAGCTCTAGAGATTCTCTCTTCCATCTCTTGTATTCTGCTGTTTATGCTTGCATTTGTGGTTCCTGATCATTTTCTCATGATTATGTTTCTATAATTCCCTAGACTTGTGATTTCTTTATTGTCTCTATTCTAGTTTTTAAGTCTTGAATAGTTCCTTTCATATGTTTGATTGCTTTTTCTTGGTTTTCGTTAAGGAATTTGTTGATATCTTCCAATTTTTTGTTTTCTTTTTTTCCCATCTCTTTGAGGGAATTTTTCAGTTCTTCTTTAAGGGTCTCAAACATTCTCCTAAAGTTATTTTTTGGGTCATTTACTTCTTCTTCATCTATATTTGGTTGTTCAAGTCTTGCTGTTGTAGGATAACTAGTTTTTACTGGTGTCATGTTGCTCTTTGTGGTGTTGCATATGTTCTTACCTTGTCTACCCATTTTTCCTCTGATTTATGTATTTGAGGCTGTCTGTGACTTTGGTGATCAATCTTCCAGGTGCCAGTGGATCCAAGGCCCAGATGGTTGCTCCTCATGGTGCACTCAATGCCATGGTTCCAGTCACCCTGTTGGTTGCTCCATGTTCCTGGAGGTTGCTCAGCACTCCTGGAGTTTGCTCTGCTCCTGTGGAATTCACTGTGTCAGGCCTCCTTTGGTCTAGGTCATTGGCTTAGACCTGCTCCTGCAGAACTCACCATCTCAGGCCCACTCTGGCTTTTCATGGATTTATTTAAGGGATTTTTTTTTCATTTCCTCTTCAAGAACCTCTAACATATTCTTATGATTCAATAAGCTGGAATAATCAGGGCTTGCTGTGATAGAGTTGCTGGTCTCTGATAGAGACATGTTGCTCTGAATGTTATTGATTGTGTTTTTATGCTAGCATCTATGCATCTGGAACTAGGAAGATTGTAATTTTAAGTGCTGATGTCTGATCTTGTCCTTGTTGGATGGGTGTTTTGTTCCTTAGTTTTTGTTTCCTCTGTGGTTTTTAGGAGAGTGTGCTGGCTGTGTGTTGCCTGGTAAGAAATTCTTCTGGGGTTCTGAGGCGCTTGCATGCACACGTGTGTGTGTGCGTGTGTTACTTATATTTGCACTGCTGTAACAGAAACAATTGAAAAGAAGTAAAGAACATTTTTGGTTCACAGTCTCAGGGAAGATATGACAGTGAACATGACTCCATTCGTGGGAATGTATAGAAGCAAAGGGTTCACATGATGGCAGACTAGGCAACACAGGTCACAAGCCACTTCTTTACATCTTTTCAAGCGCAGACACACATGTGTCTCCAGTGATTAATTGCTGGGTGTGACCCCAACTTTGGAACTTTGAATATTTTCTTGATTCATATGTCTACCTGGAATTAAAGAACTGCATTGGGCTCTGCACCTCACCTATTTAACCGGAGGCTAGGATTAAAGTCCTACTGGGGCAAGAGAGGAGTGGTTACTTTGGTTTTCTGTACACTTTGACACTCATATTTGCTGTGTGGGAAGGCTGCGTTAGTCAGTACCATGAAAAAATTAAGGTTGCCAGATGTAGCAAATAAAATATCGAATGCATTGAAATTGGAATTTAAGACAAATCAGGGAAGCATTTGTAGTGCAATCAAGCCCTACGTGTGATTTGGGACACACTATAAACATACCAATAAACTGTAAAGTAATTTGTTGTTTACCTTAAGTTTAATCTCATTGGAAGCAGAGTAGCTTTTAGTTTTTGGCAACCCTAGGGTAAAACTACTCGTTAAAGCCAGAGGAGGACCTGCAGCTAGTCAGAGAGCTGCTCCAGGAATCAAAAGTCGGGTTTGGACAATTCCCATAAATGGGCTGCCATTGGCTTCGCTTCTTGGGATTAATCTGGCTTTTAAAGAAAGCTGAAAACTAAGTCTCTCACAAAGCTGTTTTAATGATATGATCTCTTGCATCGGTATCACACATGCGTGTTTCCAAAGCGCCTTCAGAATGCATTCTCTCACCTCATCTTTCAAGCTACCAGAAGGTTAGCACACAGTTTGGCAGTGGGAAAGAAAATGCGGCCCAGAAAAAGGCCATGACTCTGAAGTTACCAAATAAGCTACTACTAAAACAAAGAATGGAGTCTAGTTTATTTTTTCCGTTTCTCATCCACAGTCATCTTTATATAGAGTTAGTGATCATTTAAGATGGACGTGGAGGTTGTAG
>NC_022019.1:9461093-9491538 GCF_000317375.1 Microtus ochrogaster
AAAAAAAAAAGAAATGCCAAGATGCTTTACTGGTGTATGTGTGCATGTAGATGTCCATGTGTGTACACAGACTTCCTGTGGATGGGACAAGTAGTTGAGTTGGTTTCCCTAGAACAGAAGGTCAGGGTAACCTGCTCAGCACAGTCCATGCCCGTGATTTTAAGCTAGATCACCCTTTCCACCTCACTGCACAACTGGGCCACCATTGAGGCCAGTCTTGGGCATCTCTGTTGTGCTGAAGACGTTCTTTACGTGTGTAACTGGCTCCCATTATTGCTCCAGTACAGGTTCCTGAATGTGAGAGCCCTAAGGCCTATTTATTTGGTAAGCTACCAATAAATCTTAATTCAGTACTAATACTTCAGTTTTATTTCTTTGTTTTTCTTCATCTTCATTGTTATTCTTTCTTCATTGCCCCTTTCTCCTTTCAGATTTTTCTCTCCTTTCTGGTTTTTCCCTCCCTCTTTTTGCCTCTCCTCCTCCCATCTTGAGCCATTTGGATGGAAACAAGAAAAAAACCACGGAGGACGTAGCTCCACCTAGCAATATTTCACTCTTTTTCAGTTCATGTTGATTGTGCCAAAAGCTCAGTACCCAGCCAAATCTGGAGATGTCCCTGGTAGGAATGCATTCTCATCAACCATTCTGAGCTGAGGATGGAATGAAGTGGCTGATAGAATTGGCCCCGACCCTAAGGAAAAACCCAGGCAAAAGTTCATCATTGGTCATCATTTGTATAACACTAAAACGAGTCTTGAGTTGATCTTTTAAGGAGACCATTCTGGGGGAGGATCTTGATTGTCAGCTAAGGGGTCTGAACTTTTCCTCCTGGTAGAGAATCAGTCTGATTCTAAATGAAGAGCTGGCCTTTCATTTGTATGTTCCTGTCAATATAACCACATGACATTATTCTCAAAGTATTCAAAAAATCCTCTTAAAAATTTTAGGAGAAAATCAGGTCCCTAAACAGATTTTCTTAGCACGTATTTGTGGACTTAAGCCGAGCACTGGGGATTCAGATGCTGAATGAAGCAGCCAGGACAGAGCACCACTCCTGATCTCTGGGATGAGCTTTGGTTAGAGTCTATTTGTTCTTTTTTTTTTTATTTGTTTGTTTATCTATTTTATCCTTTCTCATTTTACTCTGTGAGGTTTGGGAGTTTTAGGCTGACAAAGTGTGATGAGACTGGTGGAAACATTCAGTGGAAAGTCTATCTCTATACCCTATTTAGGATGAGGTTGATTCTCCATCTGGGGGTAAAATCTAGATTCTAGAATGTTCTCATGCTAACCACTACAAGCTCATCATCTTTAGTACTGATGGTACTATATGCTTGGTCAGTCAGGTTCCCAGACTTCTTACTGAACACCGCCATGTTGTTCTGTTACTCCGTCTCTCTGTGTTTTTAGAATGGGCTCCTCATTCTGGTCTGTTTGCATCTCAAACCTTCTCAAAATCCAGGTCAGATGCCAACTGCTCTGAAAGGCTTCAGATACCTTCTGGTTTTCTCACTTCTTTTGCCCGTAGTATTCCTTGACTATGTATTACACATATTCAAAACACCGGGATGGGCTCAGGAGATGGTTAAACGAGTGAGCCTTCCACCAAGTAAAAGCTGGCTGTGGTGGCACACATCTGTAATCCCAGAACTGTGTGTTGGGGAGACCAAAGCTCATGGGACAACCAATCTAGTTGCATTGGTGAATCCCAGGCTCAGTGAAAGACCCTGAATCAGGAAGTAAGGGGAAGAGTGATTAAGAAAGACATTTGAAATCCATCTTCTGTCTCTACACGTACGTACACATGTGCACACGCGCACATAATACATGCAAGCACACGCCGGTACCACACACATGATCATATACCTATAATCCCTGCCCCCATGGACCCATCAGGCACTGAATGACCAAAAAGGTTGCAGGCCATTGTGCTAGCACAGGGTTCCAAGAGCCCCCCTCTCCATGAATAAAAAGAAAGTGGCACAGAATTGGGATTTTCCTGGGACAGATGCAATCTGCTACCCTGAAAGAGGTGTTTTAAAGTTTGAAGTTACCTACATATAACAGTCCATAAGAGGTGGATGTCATTTATCCACACATTGTCTTATTTTTTGTCATCACATGAGTAAGCCATCCATAGTTCTAGGGTTAAATATTTATTTTAAAAGTCATATAGCCTGGGGTTTCTTAACCTGGTGTTTGTGGTCCAAAAGAGTTGATAGCTTCCATCAGATCTCATCTATATGGGACACACACACACACACACACACACACACACACACACTATTTGATTGTTTTATGTGATTGGAAAAGTTGGATCATCCTGCATCTGGAGAGCCAGAGAACCGTGTGTTTGCTCAATCCAAGAGAATTGAATTGAAACCACAGAACAAGGGGACCAATGATTCAGTCCTCGCCTGAAGCCAAAGGCCTGGAAACTCCCTGGAAGCTTACTAGGGGAGTCCCAGGTTGAAAAGCTGGAGTCTGGAGTCCCTGGGCGATGGTAGTGACAAAGAACCAGTTGTAAAGAAGTATGGAGCTTGGTCACGTTGGCTAACTTCCTCCTCCTTCCTTGTTCCACTCAGGTTTCCAGTGTATTTGACTGTGCAGTTTATACTCACGGTGGTTCTTGCACCTCCAGGTGCAGTTGTTCACACTTGTTCTCTCTGGAAACACCCTCTCAGACACCTAGAAGTATGATTTATTTCTCCTAGAAATCGCTCCATCCGATCCAGTTTATACTATAGCCAAGGAAGGCTGAGCCGAGGTGTTATCTGCTGCCTGTATTTGGTTTAAGTTTCTTCACTGAAAGCGCCCTGATGATGTTGCATGATACCACACTGACTGGTGGACTAAATCTCTCCCGCAGGGAGTCAGGGGATCTTGCCTAGGACAGGGAATTTGGTAGGGTAGCAGTGGCAAACTGGTGGAGATGATCTCTTCCTAAATTAATAGTTGAACTGGCACATAAACTTATGCATCCTTTGGGAAGATGGGTTTAAGATCCAAATGCAAAGACTTTAAAGTGGGTAGATTGTCCAAGAAGAGTTTATTGTCTGAAGAGGCCCTCTGCATGATCTATGTTCTACTTAGTTAGAACTACCATTGCTGTGATGAAACACCATGACCAAAGCATACACTTCCACATCACGGTTCATCATGAAAAGAAGTCAGGATAGGAATTCTAGCAGGGCAGGAACCTGACGACAGGAGCTGGGGCAGAGGCCACAGGAGTGCTGCTTACTGGCTTGCTCCTGTGTCTTGCTCAGCTTGCTTCCTTATAGAATCCAGGACCACCAGCCCAGGGAAGGCACCAAATAGGCTGGTCCCTCCCATATAAATAACTAATTAAGAAAATGCCCTACAGGCTTGCCCAGAACCCAGTCTTATGGAGGCATTTTCTCAATTGAAGCTTCCTCCTCTCTGGTGACTAGCTTGTGTCATGATATAAAACTAGTTAGTATGTGCTCTTTAAGTTTTGTGAGATTTTTATGAAGTAGAAACTGCCATCTCTCATTCTATACACGAGAGCTCAAGGCCCAGAAGGGACATATACTTTATCCAAATTCCTAAGACTGGAAGAATTCTTATTGTCATAAGATGAGGTTCATTTCCAACCACTATATCTGGTTCCCAAGAATTGGGTTGTGAAGTCAGGGAAAGAAAAAGTGAAGAAGGTAAGGGATATTTATGAGGGAGATGTGAGGAACAGGTTACCCAATGCATCTTCCATGTATTCATGCCCGTGGCTGGGTTTATTTAGCATGGCCCTGATGTTCTGGACATAAGCAAAGAGAAGTGTTGGGGAGGCAGAGTGTCTTAAAGGTCTAAAAGCAATTTTTATCATTGTATTTATTTTTTTTTTCACTCTTGTATACTCTGTGGTTGGTCTTGGGATGAAAAAGACACCTACTGTCTGGTAAAAACACTTGCAATCCTCCCAAAAACTATTGAAAACTGAGAGCTCGGCAATTATCTTTGGAGTTCTGCTCTCTTCTGAGCTGTTCTTGTGTCTTGGTTCCTGTCTCCTCTCTTCTTCTAAGAGCCCACTGCTTACATGTTTTCAAAATTCTGTTCCTCAGAAAGGAAAGAAAACTCATTTGGAGTGAGATTATATTTTAGATATCCCTAGTTATCATATTGAAGTCCAATCTCCATTGTTAGCTATTGAGACAGACCCAGCTGAGACCTTTAAGAGGTGATTGGGTTATTTTCTTATGGATTATTGAGTTATCCATAAGGTAGTTTTTCAAACAAAACCCAACTCTTTCTGATGAGCTTGCTTTGTCTTTCCACATAATGTTCTGAAATTCATTGGAATTTTATAAAATCCCCATCAGGAAGAAGGAGTGACCAAGTATGACTCTTTGACCTTGTATTCCTCTAGAATTGTGAGTGGAATAAACCTTCATTCTTTATAAATTAGTTGGTGCTATTCTGTTTGGCCTAAAGAAATGCTCTAAAATAAGTACGCTCTAGCCAGGTCTTTGCTTTGAAATTTTAGGCTCCCCAAATGACCATAATGTCAGGACAGTACATGAGCGAGATTTGCTGTGGTCACTTGTACCAACTCTATGTCAGTATATCTGACAAAGCGATTTCAGTAAGGAAGGATTTTTTTTGGTTCCCACAGCCTATTATGGTAGGCAATCAAGGCAATAAGGGTTTGAGGCAGCCAGTCATACTGGGCCTGAGGTCGGGAAGGAGGGAGCAAGGAATGCTTTGTGTGTAGTCTCTGAAATGGTGTCTCTCACATGTAGGAGGATGCTCTCTCCTTTACCACGTGATCTTGACAATATAAGCTGCCCCAAGGACCAAACACTTCTGCCCCATTCTCAGACGGTATCAGGAGCACTTCCTAGAACTCGTCTCTTGCTTTGTCTACCGTGACTGTGTTTGTGCCCCTTGGGTTGAGGTCATTTGCCCTTCCCTTCACATTACCTGGCTGCTGTTTTTGTTTCATCCGCTGTGCCAGTGCCCTGTGTCACACCCTTGTCAGGTGTGACGAAGCACCCGACACAGGCAATGTCAGGAAGGAGGGGCTTATTGAAGCTCACGGTGTTAGAAAGGATACGGTCCATCATGGTAGGGAAGCGATGGCAGTGTGAGTCAGAGGTGGCCATCAGTAGCCAGCAAGGCAGAGCTGCGATCTAAGATCTCAAGGCCTGCCCCAACCCCAGGGACAAACTCTTTCCATTGAAGCTTCTGCTTCTTAAAAGTTCTACAAATGTCTTAGTTAGGATTTCTACTGTTGTGAAGAGCCACCATGACTGCAGCAACTTTTATAACAGAAAACATTTAACTGGGACTGGCTTACAGTTCAGAGGTTTAGTCCATGATCATCAAGGTGGGAAACATGGCAGCATGCATGCAGACATGTTGCTGGAGAAGGAGCTGCATCTTGATCTGCAGGCAGAAGGAGAAGGCTGCCACATTAGGCATAGCTTGAGCACATGAGACCTCAAAGCCCATCTCCACAGTGATACACTTCCTCCAATAAGACCACACCTGCTCCAACAAAGTTGCAGCCTCTCCTACAAGGCCACACTTCCTAGTGCCACTCCCTATGGGTCAATCATCAAACACATGAGTTTATGGGAGCCCTATCTGTTTAAACCACCACCACAACCTTCCAAAACAGCCACCATCTGGGGACCAATTGTTCAAGCCCACGAGCCTTTGGGCAACATTTCATAACCTCCTACAACACTCACCAAGCCATGTCAGAATGCCCAGGCTCACTTGTGCTGGGAGAGCAACTGAAATGCCTTGAGGCTGAGAAGATGCAGAGATGGAGCTGATCACTCCCTAGGTCCCAACACTCCCCGTTCTTGACAAATATTTGTTGTATGAGCTTTGCAGTGATCCTGTGTGACTGGTGTGACCTCATTTTGCAAAGAGGAACTTAAAGACGGAAGGGATCAGCCTTGCACCCACAGAGAGCCAAGCCCTTAAGTGAAATCGCCCCTCTTCTCAGAGCAGCTGCTCTCAGCTATCTGGTCCAAGCTAGAAAAGAAGGGCCAGATACTAAACACGAGAGATGAGAAGGATAAAAGTTGAGTGAACACTGAAGTGGAAAAAGCCAGAAAAAAAAAACCCTACAACAAAATAAGATGAAATGAAAACCAAAAAGCCAGGGTAAAACTATAAAGTCAATGGCAGTCTTTGAGAGTAAGGCTTGGGTGCTTCAGCTTTTTCCCATGGTCTGTGGCAGCGACCTTGATCCAGGGACACAGAAGACTGTTGCTGTTCTATAGTCGTGGTGTGGTCTCCACTGTTGGGTGTGCTGGGCTTGTGGAGACATCTTCACCCAAGCCAGCTCCAGTTCCAGCCCCGGGAATTCATCCCCAGCCTCAGTTATCTCTCAGCCCAGGTCACCTCAGCCTGTGCCACTGATAGCGACAACAGAAACAGAAATCCAAGGAACGAGAGATGGCAGCCTGGGTTTTAGACCATGGTGGGTTTGCAGAGAAGCCGAGCAGCATGGGGCTTTTTTATGCCTCTTCCCACGAGGTGGGAGGCTGCCTGTTTCTGTTAACGTGAAGCTAGCCTCACCTAAAATGATGTGGGTGAATGTGGCTCCACAGACACTTGCATTTTTGTCTTGAAACTCTTCTGCAGTTCCTTCTTAGGGAGAACAGTATGCCTTCCCCTCCCGTACCATGCACTTCCTGATTGTGACCAGAGATGGAGTCTGCAGGTGGCCTGGAGACACCCCAGTGGCCTCTCTCAGGCTTCCTTCTGCAGCAGCCAGTCCTACAAGGCTGACTAAACCCAACTCAGGACAATGGAGTTCTTCCCTGCCTCTGGGCTAGAGGCAGTGTCTTGAGAACCGCTTGGCTGAGAAAGAGGAAACAGGTGGACACCATGTGGGCTGGAGGAAGCTGGGGGTCAGCAACCCACCCTGGGGCCTGCAGCCAATTGCTCCCCTCGGAGCTCGGTGTGTTAATCATAGGTCGCTCAGCTGTCAAGCGGCAGGGAGAACAACTCGGAGTCCGTTGAGAGCCGTGTCTCGTCAGCCTCAACCATAAGGTAGACACAGGAGAGAATTGAGCATGATAATTTATGCCAGTGAACCACAATAAATGTTTGCTTCCAAAGTGTCTTTGCGGAGGAGTTGTGGGACTTGGTAGCTGAAGAGGCTGGCTGCTTCAGTGACTGGTGATTGATTGGCTGTCATCAGTGTCTTTCAAGCCTACTATATTTTCTGGAGATGAGAACGACCTGCCTTTTGTATAGCCTATTAGGACTAGTAGAGACCTGGCCCCTGTTGGCAAGAACTCTTACCTATATGGGGACCACGGAGTTCTGAGCTCTGAGAAATCCCCATCATGAATATGGTGATTCAAAATGAACTTAGTGGCAAAGGGAATGTCAGTAAGAGTTCGCCCTATTGCATGTTGTTTTCCTATTGTTTACTAATTTCGTAGGTAATGTATTAACTATATCACCCTCGGAACTAATAAGCACTTAGAAGTTTTCAAAGCCTTCTCCCTTTGCTGCTCTGCCACGGCTTATTTTTACTTTATTTATTATGTTTCATACTCTACAGTCATTCCATGTGCTGTGGGCCCTGCATCCGTGTTGAAGGAGGCAGGGTGGCTTAATGGACGAAGGTGAGAAGTTGGGCACTCCAGAGGTCTAGGCTCATCTTCAGCACTGATGACCCACAGATGATCATTTTATTTCTTAGAGTTTGTCTTTATATCTGTAAAATGAGTACTAGGAAGAAGCCCCCACCCATATGGGCTACTCCAGATTAAACGGGGTAAAAAAAACAAATGCTTAGTGTGACAGCTAGCACATAGTGGGACCTCATAAAAGTTATTGATATTTAAATGTTAAACCAAGAAATTAACTTTTTTTTTAAACACTTATAGGATATATTGCTTCCAGCTTAGAATCTTTTAAAAATATCCAAATTATCCTGGCCTGGTGAAACTGAATGTTCTCTCATGGAAATGGAAACACATCTGTATTTTAAATTAGATCACCTGGCGTTTATTGCATCTCTAGGGTATATGAAGGACTTTTCCATCAGTTTTGTTTAGGTTTTTTTTATGTGCTCATTAATTTTCATAGCATTCTTCTGAGACAGGGATTAGACATACTGTTCATGAATGGATGAAAGTACAGAGAGATTTAGGCACTTATCCAGCATCACTGAGAAGAAGTCTGACAGCCAGGAATAGTATTGACAGCTCTGGCCTGCAAACTGGCTGCTGGCTTGCTCTCAGCTGTCACTGTGCGCTCTGTGTGTGTGTGTGTGTGTGTGTGTGTGTGTGTGTGTGTGTGTGAGCGCACGCACCCATATCTCCTCCAGTTGGGTTTTGTGGCTCTTAGGGTCTCTGCAGTTGCACAGACTGCTGAAGATTTATTTAATAAGAAGAAGGAAATGCCTGGGACGGATGCAAGGGAAGCGGAATGGATAGCATGCCCATTCTGTCCTATTCCCCGGGTCGACGTGCCACAGTGAGATGGCGGTGGTGGATGTTTTGGGGATCAGCAATGCCATTCCCAGTGTCCCTAAATCTGCCTTGTGTAGGTAGGAATTTCTCAGTCTCTGGGTGAGGGACGCTAAGCTGATGCTGTTTCTGGTTTCTGAAATGGGGACAGAAGCACACACAGTGACAAAGATCTCTGCCTCTCAAAGAAAACTTGAGGGACTTTGAATGTGGCCAATGGACATCCACTTCACATTTGGGTTTCCTATCAATTGAAGGCCATCTCAAGACCTACATTGACCTATGGACTCTTCTATACTTTCTACCAAGAATGACTGCCGTTTCTTCCTTTGCTTGCTGGCTAGTCTTGAGACTAGCCCTGGGATGGTTTGAATGAAATGTGTCCTATAAGTCTTGGACATTTGGGAGAATTAGTAGGTGTGGCCTTGCTGCAGGGAGCATGTCACAGGGAGCCAGATTTAAGGTTTCAAAAGCCTCAAGCCCTTGCTTCCTTCTTGTGGTTTGAGATATGAGCTCTCAACGCTGCTCCAGTATTGTGGCTTCTTTTATTATTTTATTAAAAAAAATGAAGGTCGGGAGTCAGATATTAGGGAATAAGCCCAATAAAAGCATGGAGCAGCAGAGAATCACCTGTCCCTCTTCTCCACCTCCCTCCCCAAGTCAAAAGGCTGTGCATCTTTTAAGCCCCTCCCCATTCCTTTCTGTGACCCTCTATCTTCCTCTGAGTTGGCCAGACACCTCTGTGGTCTACTCCATTGGTGCTCCTGTAGCAACAATATAAACAAATCTCCAGCATCACTCTAGTGCTATGCTTACCTGCCTATTGCTGTGCTCCCTGCCGTGAAACTTCTAGATATGGTAGGCCCCCAAATAAACATTTCCTTCTATAAATTCCTTGATCATGGTGTTGTGGATTTTTTTTTTAGATTTACTTTATTTTCATTTTGTGTGGATGACTGTTTCACCTTCAAGTACATTTGTGCATACACCACATGTGTGCTTAGCACCCACAGAGGTCAGAAGAAGGCATTGGATCTTTTGGAACTGAAGTAACAGAGGGTTGTGACTCACCGTGGAGTGCTGGAAATTGAACCTGGGTCCTCTGCAAGAGCAACAAGTGCTTTAAACCATTGGGACAACTCTTCAGCTTCTGTCATGGTGGTTTCTCTTTTCTTTTCTTTTCTTTTCTTTTCTTTTCTTTTCTTTTCTTTTCTTTTCTTTATCAGGGCACTAGAAAAGTAACTAACCCAAACTCCACCTCTCTTTAGGTGACCTAACTGTATTCTGATTCCTGTCTTCATTATTGGGATCCTGACCACGAGCCATCTCTGGCATTGACCTCAACTGTTTGTCTTGGTGCCAACCACTTAGTTTTGATCCTCACACCTTGTCAGAAGATCAAAAGGAAGTGAGTGCTTCCTAGCAAGCTTCCCCTTGCAGGTAGGAACTGGACTGGGTTGACAGAAACGGACTCAAGGCATGAGTAGGTGCTGGTGCTTACAAGATGTGAGAACTTAACTTCTCTGGACCTTGTCTTTCTTATCTGTAACATGAGGAGGACACAATTTACGTCTCAGTGTCCTTGGGGGCTCTTATCACAGCTGAAAGCAGCCAGTTCTGGGCCTCTGACAGGTGTTCAGACAGTATGCTGATGCTACACCATTTCTTGCTGTTGTAGTGCTGGCTTACCTGGGCAAGCAACAGTCAGAGGCAGAGAGAAGGTAAGGCCCTCATATCTGTTCTAATCTCTTGATTGGCCAATCGCTCAAAGTAACAAGAATGTTTCTTCCACTGTTGTGCAAGTCCCTCATGGCCAGTGCTGAGCATCTGAATTTCAGAGCTTGCACACTGAGCCAGTGAGTTACCTTTACACCTGTTCAGGCTTGGTGTCAAGTGGTCCCTCCTCCATGATGACGGATTCAGGCTCCCATGGCTTTGTGCACTGCTGAGAACCCCTCTGTTACACTGTGTTCAGCATGGCCCTGATGTTGCAAGAAGCCCCGTTTCCTCTTTGGTCACTTGTTCTTGTTCATCAAAGGTGCTGTGTGTACATTTCTCAACTCAAGGACCGTGGAGTCTTTTCTTATCGCAAGGTGCTTCCTTGAAAGAGCTTGCCACTTATACCGTGCCCCCCCCCCCAGCCCCTCCTTGCTGCTGACCACAGCTCATTTTAGATTTAGGGGTCAGCTGCTCTATCTCTGACTCTGACCTGTGGTGGGGAAATTTCCATCTGCAGGCTGGAACCTCTGCTAACAAGATGAAGGCACTGGTGGTGGTCTAATGTCTATCTCATAGGCTCAGGCATTTGGACACTAGACATTTGGTCTAGAAGTTCCATTGGGCTCTTTCGTTTTGCTTTCGTGACTGAAAATGCTACTGACCTTGGATCAGCATGTGGCTCTGGCTCCAAATGGTTGGGGCTATTGACTTTGATATTTGCCTAGAGCTGGCCCTTTCAGAGGTCAACGTCTATGTGTCCACCTATGCCCATGCTGTCTTCTGGAAATGCCTTGCTTAAAATTGGTCCAGACTCCAGACTCATCGGTGTCAACAGGTATTCTGGTTAGGAAGCTTGATTAGGGAAAATGCTTGAGTGATGGGCAGCGGATCGGAAGGAGAGCTTAGGACCTGCTGAGAGTTGCCAGCACTGACAGAGATCATTCTAGAATCTGTACAGCCCCGGCCAACACTGAGGGCTCTGAATCAAGTTTCTTCAGACTGGATAAGAGACTTTTAAAGCCACAATTTTAAGGACAAGCAAAATGACCTGTTCATTTCAGATGGGAGCCATTCTGTGGTTGCTGGGAATTGAACTCAGAACCTCTGGAAGAGTAGCCGGTGCTCTTAATTGCTGAGTCATCACTTCCAGCCATCCCAACACTTGGGAGGCAGAGGCAGGCAGATCTCAGTGAGTTGAAAGTAACCTGGTATACAAAGTGAGTTCCAGGACAGCCAGGACAGAAAAACCCTGTCTTGAAAAAAAATTACCTGTTCAAAAATCAAAGGTTTTTAAGAGATTGAAAAAAAAAATGGAATTTCATAAGTAAAATAACCACTCTCTCCTGTCTGTCTCACACATACATGCCACGTGATTGGCCTACTTCAGAGGGAACCTGGAGGGTGAACTCCAGGCCATGTCTTGCTCATATTACTAAGATGCAAATTTGTTCAAGCTTGCATTTAAAACCTGTGGCTGTGCTTCCAAAGTCTAAAGTGTATTCCCATCAGGCACTATCGTCACCTCTCCCCCACCTTGCAATCCTTTCCGTTAATCTCCCTGTGCTCCTCTGGGGCCAGTGGAGAACCACTAAATGTTAGCAATGTCTTTCTGATAAGTTCTTCATGGGTGATCTTTCTCTGAGCTATGTTTTTAGAGGGAGAGATGAAAGCAGTCGGAAGGGGAAAAAAAATTAAAATCAAGATAAGCAGTCTCTCCCCTGGAATGTTACTAAGAGGATGTGGTCATTTAAAAGTGTTTTCCCCTCTTCTCTGCAGCATTTGACATCTGAAGTCAGAGGAGATGCTATCACACCTGGCTTTATTAGCATGGCTGGAGTCACCTGTTTCAAAAACACTGGGAGCAGTAACCTGAAATGAAAAGAAAGTGGCAAAGAAAGGAGATTAAAGAGAAACTAGCTCCTGGCAGCAGGAGGTGCCGGCTCCCTGCCAGCCCCCTGCAGCTACTCTGTTAAGTGGCCCCATGAATTTATTTTACAGGGAGATCATTTCCACTATCTGAGTGTACTGAGGCTGTTGTTCAGACAAGCTTCAGAAACCCCAGTTAATGTTACATAAGGCATTGCTCTTCCAGGAGAACAGGGAAGGGGTAAGGATGCTTGGGGAGGTAGTACCCCCAGCCCCGTCTCATAGATGCTAAGACTTGGCCTTTGGTGTCTAGCAGGGCTTGCAGAAAAGGGTCAGGGAGTTCAAGAGAGGTTGGACTCAGAAAGATCATGCCCATTAAATCTTCAGCTCAGGAGCCCCAGGCCACTGGTGGGCGTGTGCTGGCAGAGCAGGCTCTAGCTGGAAAGGCGAGGTGCCCAGCAGCTGGGAGGAGCCCAGGAGCACGGTTCTGAGCTCAGGGGTAACTTTTAGTGTTAGAGATGGAATATTCCTGAAAGGTGGAGGGGATGGGGAGATGCGGGGGATGTCCTTGGGCATGATAAATTTGCAGCCCAGCATTGGGGCACAGAAGAGCATCTCAGTTCCTTCTTCCTCTCTCTTCCCTCTGAAACCAGATGTCCTGGATTCAGGAGTGACGGCTCCTTCTGTTTGTGTTTCTGCTGCTCGGTCACCATTTTTTTTTTCTTTTCTGGTTTCTGTGAACCACCCTCTCCTGCCCATCCCCTCTAGAGTCTAGCATGGCAGTGGCTTCGGTTCATTAGGACAATGATAGCAGTTTATTGCAGCAGAACAGGAGGCCCCAGGAATGGCTGTCTTCACAAGCTGGCCGCTTGTTTCATTCTCAGGCGGTTGAGAGCAGGCAGAAGTTGCCACGCAGAAAATGCTCACTTTGGTCAGAGAACATAGGAGAGAGCCGGGAAGAGCCGGGCTAGGAATGGATTGGTCTATTTGGGAGACCATTGGCTTCACCATCTTTACGTTTTGTGGGGTTGTGGGAGGATACTGGTTCATCTCTGCTCGACATTCAGTGGGAGCTGCACAGTAGTGGTATGTGCTGTCTGAATCACTGAATGATCTTGACCTTGAATGATTGAACAGTTTTCTGGGATTATACTAGTGTCTTTAAATGTTAAAGGAATCACACTCCCCAGAAAGGGGAGGGAAGGGTGGGATCACTAGTAAAATAGGGCCAGATTGCTACCTCTTTGAGATTTTTGATATGCATTCATAAGAAGAGCATTTTTATCAGTGTTTCAGATCCTTAAAGGTCAAACTAGTCATTTTATAGTAAAAACTGACTGATATTTGAAGACCTGTTTACATTTTTTGAAGAGTTATCTATTTTATTTTATGTGTCTGAGTGTTTGTTTTCAGGTTTATCTGAGTACCGCATGCCTGGTACCCGTGGAGAAGAGAGTGTCAGTTGTCCTGGGCCTAGAGTTACAGATGGGGGCTGGGATCTGAACTCCAGTCCTCTGTAAGAGCAGCAAGTGCTCTGATTTGCTGGTCCATCCCTGCAGTCCCTGAAGGCCTGCTTTTTGTCTGTGACTTTTCAATGTTTTACCTTTGTCTTATTACAAAGCTATAGTGCCTTGCAAAAATATTGAAAGAAACCCCGTCAAACCCAACCTCAGAATGGCATGTCACTTCCCATGACATGATATCTACAACAGGGTATGAGTCTTTCCTCTGATATTTTAGTCACCACGGATGGTTTTTTAAGTAGAAGAGTGACCAAATCAGAAGGGCTTTCTGTAAAGAATCTGGTGGTTTGAAGGTGGGGAATGGATTTGGTGTTGGGAGTGTCATGTTCCTGGAATCTGAGAAAGGAGTTTTGTGGCTCATGAGGGTAGGATCTAAATCAAGACAGTGTCAATGTGGACATGAGCGAATGGATCCAGATGATAACTCGTGGGAAGAAGCTAATGGGTATCATTTGCTGAGGGGAGGAAGCTGCGGGGAGTCAAAGGCAGTGCATAGCGTTGCTGCTTGGTGACGAGAAGTGAGGGCCTCTGCAGAGTCCATCCTTGGACAAGCTAAGATCGTGGTGGCTGTCATGCATCAGAATGCCTATCCCCCATCAGGTTCAATAAGTCGGTCTGAAGTCTAATGAAGTTTCAAGGAAAATACAGAAACTCAAAATCAGTAGCATATAAATGGCAATTGAAATATGGAATTAGACGATAATATCAAAGAAACACATGCAAAAATGAGAAGAAAGGAGAGGTCAGGACAGAAAGCCGAGGAGTCCAGTTTCTAAGAAGTAGGAAAGGGTAGTGAAGATGGAGACGCACCATATAGAGATAACAGTTGTCATGGAGAGTCTTTTGTAGAGGAGAACATGAATGTTGGTGTCAAGTGACAGCTCAATCAAAGAAGACGAGATACAAAGCCTCTTTTGGATTTAGCCACCATGGTTTTTTTTTGCTTGTTTTTTAAAACTTAGCTGATAAACATTACAGTTTAGATGTCAGGTTCTTAAGGGTGGGTAGGAAAGAGAAAGAGAAGAAAATAGGCACACACTTTTGTGTGTGTCCATGTTTGAGTGTGTGTGCGAGCACATTATGTGGATAACTCATTACAGGCTGTAGGTCACTAATGTAGGCTCTGTGAATGGCTGTGTGTGTGGGTACTGATGCAGGATCTGTGAATGGCTGTGTGCATGGGTAGTGATGGAGGCTGCGGACATGGCTGTGTGCATGGGTAGTGATGGAGGCTGCGGTCATGGCTGTGTGTGTGGGTACTGATGCAGGATCTGTGAATGACTGTATGTATGGATACTGATGGAGCCTAGGAGGATGTCTGTAGAGCGTTTGTCACTCATGTATGCCATGCAAATGACACAGGCTGACAGAGGGAGGTGCTGCTGCTGCTGCTGCTAAATATCTAACAGCTTTGACATTAGGTAAAATAAGTTGCCATTTGGGGGAAGTGTTCTTTGAGGTACTGGGTTTTAGGTAGGACAGAAAATGGGGAGAAGATAAAAGTAGAGACTGAAGATGTCCCACTGGCTCCTTATATCTTTGCCTTCCATAACCATAGATTCAATCAACCACAAATTAAAAATATTCCTATAAGAAAAATAGTTCTGTTCTGAATGCTAGACATTTTTATTTTTTGGCCTTTATTTCCTACCTCATACTGTGTGACAACTGTTTACACATGCAATTTATTTTTTTTTTACATATGCAATTTATGTTGCATTTTAGGTATCGTAATTCTTTTAGATAAGAGAGGACGGGCACAGGCCATGAACACACGCTACACTGTTGTAAATAAAAGGACTACCCAAACCCTTTCTTTGTGGATGCAGAGACAGCTGTAGTAGAGTTTGTTGACCCCGGAATGGGCAAGTTCTGGAAGGACGCCAAGAGTGGGAGATTGCCGCCTCGGTGAGGGCTACTAGGAAACCAGGTGGGGGAAGTGCAGATGGCTGAGCCTGAATGTGGAGAGGCTCCTGTTTGCACAGGAGGTATGGCGGGAACGGAGGTAGACAGTTTCCTAGAGCACTGGTCCTAGCATTCTCTGCTTGGATTGGAGTGAAGGACAGGAGCACAGCGGGAGGGAGAGGGAGCTGTGGCCTGGGGGGCTCGTGTTTCCAAGAAATCCCAAGCCATCTTTAGAACTGGCTCCAGGATTTTGACCACATGTTGGAAACACTGACAGTGTCTTGTGGGACATATGTTGTTTCTGGATTTCCTGCAGCAAAGGACACCTGCGTGCGGTTTAATTGTCTTAAGAGTTGAGACTACCACTCTATCCTCATTGGATGCCGCAAACCCCTTAGGAACAGAGGGGAAACAAGACATATTTCACTGACAGACAGGGATCAGAATTAGTGAGTGTTTGGTCCAGTATACCACATGTTGGCCACTGGGCATGGGACTTTCCAAACGCGTAGATATTGGGCTAGACAATTGGGCTTCAGGTAGGGTTTTGCAAAAATTACAGTGATAGACATTACTCTTTAAAGTTTGAAGTAGAATAATGGGGTGGAACTAGGTGACATCTCACCCGGACCCCTGGCTCTTTCTTGGAAGAAAAAAAGTAAAAGTGCAGAAAGAAGACACAATTCATAGCAGAGCTTGGGCATAAGTCATGAATTTAGCAGTGTTATGATTGCGACTGCATTACATAGTAACCAGGGCTTCAAGGAAGCAGGATTTGCTTGACACACAAATGGTTGCATTGTCTCTGGATCCCCACTTTCTAGTATGCAAAGCTGTGTAGATTTAGCAATATGGAGACCTGTTTGTTAAAGAGTCCTTTATTGCTCAGACCATCAGAAGAAAGTATTAATAACAACAGCTGTACTCTTCTAACAGGTGGTGTCAGAAAGAAACAAAGTAATGCATTGTTGTCACAGGCTGGCAGACTTGAGTGCTTGCAATTACTTTTAGGAAACTGATAGATAGAATTCAATTTTTCTACTCACCATGGCAATGCACCCACCAGTCCCAACACACTCCATCGTGCTAAGGCAGTCATTCACTTGTATACACACACACACACACACACACACACACACACACACACACAGATGTATATATATTAATTGAAAATGGATTCTTCTCTCCCGCAGTACATCCCAACCAAAGTTGCCAGCTTCCCCTTCCCCAGATCTACACCCTCTCTATTTCCCTTTTGAAAAGAGCAGGCCTACCAAGAGATAATAATCAAACATGACATAAAGAAGATATAATAAGATAAGGCAAAAGTCCTCATGTTAGGCTGGGCAAGGCAACCCATTAGGAGGAAAGAGTCCCAAGAACAGGCAGAAGAGTCAGAGACACACCTGCTCCAACAGTTAGGAGCCCCACATAAACACCAAGATAACAGTTATAGCATACATGTAAAGGATCTGGTGCAGCCCTCTTGCGGGCACTGTGCTTCCCCCTTCAGTCTCTGTGAGCTCATATCAGCCCTGCTTAGTTGTGTTCTGCTGAGAAATACTTAACTCCGCAAAAATGTGTTGCATTTGTTTAACGACCTAAGGATGTGTTACTTCTGTTTATGTTGTAAAATATTTGTTTAACTATGTAAAGATGTGTTGCATTTGTTTAATTATGTAAAGATGTGTTGCTGTTTTCCTTGTCTGCCTAAGGCACCTGATTGTTCTAATAAAAAGCTTAATGGCCAACAGGAGGGAGGAGGTATAGGTGGATACTTCCAGGCAGGGAGAGTAAGTAGTAGGAGGAATTTAGGCTTAGAGAAGAACGAAAAAGAGATGCTACGGGCAAATCAGCCAGATACAGAGGAGTCAGAAAAGTAGGACTACAGAATGAGAGGTAAAAAGCCCCAAGGCAAATTGTAGACGAATAGGAACAGGTTAAATTAAGTTAAAAGAGGTAGTGGGACTAGCCTAAACTAAGGCTGAGCATTCATAATTAATAATGTCTCTATGTCTTTATTTGGAAGCTTGCTGGAGGTCCAATTAAAATTCCAACAACAGTGTTCTCCTGGTGTCCACCATCCCCTCTGATGGCAGTTGTATCTGATGGGTTAATTGGTGGTAGCAGATAGGAAAATTCTTTCCATCTCTTCTCAAGAATGGTTAGTGCATGTTGGCTTTGTGTTGAGCATCAATAATACAAGGATGGTATATGTGGCTGTATTGGAGAAAGCTTCCTGGGGGGGGGGTGTTCCATGGCTTTGGTGAATGATGAGGTTAAGGGAAAACTGTAAATTAAAAGCAATGGTAACGGATATGAAGACAATGTGCAAAAGTAACAAGGGAGATGTGTCCTAGTGTCTTTGAGGGAATCCAGCCAATAACGTATTAAGCATGTTCTGAGAAAATGAGTTTATGTTTCAAAGGGTGTACACTTGATAACAACACACTTGATTGTTGTCTTTGAAGCCATGGGGAGCTATTAGGGTGAGGAATGGACATGATCAAACTTGAATCAAGATAGCATCCTTGTCATGACTCTACGGAGGAGGACATTGGACTTCAGAGTTCACTGTAATTCATGGCTAAGGCTGTGACCCCACTACTCAGCTTACTCTTAGATGCAATACAATGGGTATCACTAGGGGAGTGCTAGCGATGTGGCTTTCAGGCCCACTCAGACACTCCTATCATTTTATCATGATCCCCCAAGACTGGCATGAACAATAATTTCAAGAAAACCAATACAGGATCCCTGCAGATGGCTCTTTATGACCCATGTGTTGACTTGATAGGAAGAACGATCTGAGTTTTGCTCTTTCTCTCACCCCACGGACCTACAGATCATTTCATGATCTTTGGAACTTCTCTTTGGAAATGCTGATAAGAACATTTTTGTTTAAATTCATTTTTTAATCCTCTGTTATCTTTCTGCATTCATGTATACAGATGTTGAAGGCCAACCTTGGGTATCAGCCACCCCCTTCCACCTTGTTTGAGGCAGGTGCTCTTTGTTGTTCATAGCTGTGACATACATCAAGTTAGCTGACCCTCAAGCTTTGGAGAATCCTCCTGTCTCCACCTCCCACCTTTTAGTTGGAGTTGCTGCAGTGCTCAGCTTTTATGTGGATTTCAAGGGTTCAAATTCACGTCCTCACAAAAGAGTAGAATTATCTCCCCAGCCCTCCACCCAAATGTTTCAATAACACAAGAAATTCTACCCTTTACAGCCATGGCTCTTAAAAATGGCTTAGAGTGAAGGCTGTTACAGTGTGACTGGTCTTGAGTGGGCACAGTATAATCTGCTTGGGGGTGAGAGAGATACATTTATCATTTTATACTTTGCTACTTTTGAGGGTTGTCATATTTCATACTTTGAATTTATAAAATCTTGATTTAACAGTAACGAGGAGAGATCCACAAAAGAAAAAAAAAGTAAGAAAAATATTCCTTCATCCAATAGGATACCAAGACTCACGTTGGGGTGGGAGCAGACCCTAAATGGTGATGATGGCCTGAATATAAGTGGTGATAGTTAATGTTTATGGGATGACTAATTCATAGCATTTGGAGGGCACTTACTCTATGCCAGTTTTAAGTGCTTTATGTATAACATATTTAATTTTGTAGGTGGGACCTATTACTTGATTCTTCATATAGGAATAATCCTATAAATACACAAACTGATGTAAAATAGAGTCCAGAACTTTGGTACCAAGTCACAGAGACAGTGGGAAGGAGTTGGATTTGAACTCAACTGTAGAAATTCCAGGCCTAAGTTCTTTAAACTGCAGCCTACAATACAGCCTTTCTACAAACAAATATTGAGAGAAGGCTGAAGAGGAAAAATCAAAATGGCCACTGTTTCTATGGCCAATACAACACATTACTTTGTAGGTTCACTATGCTGTGAACCTCTGGACATGGGGACAACACAGTTCAGGGTGAGAAATGATTGGGAAAATATCTTCATGTGATTTTAAACCATAAGGAGAATTCATTTATTGATAATGATCTAAGATCCCCACTGAAAAAAAAATTCTGTCACCAAAGTCCTCCTCTTCCCATGACTGAACACAAACCCTCTGACAAGACCCTGGCTGCCTGCCATGCGCTTGTGAATCCTTTGGAAGTTTCTGAGATGGTGTGCTAGCTCTGCTTCGCTCTGCCCAAGATGGCCATAGAGGACTCTCAGAGTCAACTGTGTGGAACTGCAGTAAGCAGGCCACTTAATGCTGCACAGCAGTTCCATGGGATCACTGTCACAGGACAGGGGAAGAAACTGATGGTCTCTGAGCATAATAACTCATCCTACACCATGCAGTTGGTAAGAGACAGAGCCAGCACTTAAATCACAACCATCTGAATGCTGGTAGCAGAACTATCGGCTTTCCTTGCTTCCTTGACCTGATGCCACTGTCTGCACCTCTCTTCTGCTGCTCGTGAAACTCTTTACTTCTAATAACAAAGGTGCTATTCTAATGTTGGGGATACGCCTGTCACCCAGGTTCTCCCAGGCTCTGCAGAGAGGAAGTGTGAACGGCATAGACCCCTGGAAGGAAGATGGAGGATCTCCCTGCTGTGCTGGGCCTCACTGCCATGCAGAGGTTACTGACCTATAAGTATGGATGGCCTAGTAGTAGTTACAGACCCCAGCGCTTCTTCCAGACTTAGGAGTTTGGGTTTAGTTAGTTAGTTTGTTTGTTTTCATGTGTACATGTTCATGTATCCGTGTGAGCCAGAGGTAGATTCTGTTGGTTCCTTCCTTAATCACTTTCTACTGTTTTTTGAGACATGGCCTCTCATGGACCTGATGCCCTCTAATTCAGCTAAGCATGCTGGCTGGCTAGTGAACTCCAAGGGTCCTCTTGTCTTTACTTCACCAGTGTTTAAGTACAGGCACACACTGCCATACCCAGCATTTTTACAGGAGTGTCTGGGAACTGAGCTTAGGTTTTCACGTTTGTGTGGCAAGCCCTTTACTGTCTGAGCCATTTCTCCAGCTCCCAGGTTTCAATTTTATCATGAGGGCAAGGGGAGCTACTGAATGAGTGTAAAGACATTTAGCAAATGCTGATTTAAACTGCATTTATGGTCAGATTGACCCATAATTAGTGACGAGAGAAAATGGGACAGTGACTTTGTACTTAGAAATTCTCATTCAAGAAGTTTTTAAAAAGACATAGTTGTTATACATGAGGTTTTAAAAAAGAAATAGTTGTTGTTATTATACATGCATGTGTGTGTGTGTGCGCATGTGTGTGTGTATGCAGCCTATGTAGATGTTGGAAGACAACTTTTGGAGGTCTATTCTTTCTTTCTATATTTCATGGATTCTGGGGATTGAACTCAGGTCATCAGGTTTGTGAGGCCACAAGTACTTTATGCACTGAGCCATCTTACTGGCCCAAGATGTTTTTAATGAATAACAATGAAAGACGTGGAGGGAAAAAAAAACAAATAAAACGTAACACTTTATTATTATTATTATTATCGTAGAAGGAATTCACCAAAGTCTTCAAATTATGCTATGGCATCTTTAATTATAAAAATAAGCAAATAAAATAACTTGCATCTGTCATTACCATGATATGTTTCATAACTTTTATATGCACATGGAGCTTAAAAATGTAATTTAACAATAAATAATGACATATACCAGATATGCTCACTGTTTATTCCAGTACTCAGCCAAAAACCTAAATATCACTTAAATTATAAATACATAATGCAAATATAACGGCACAAAAATGTTCTAAAGTGCAACCAAATCACGAGAGAGGAGATCATGCAAACTGGTCTAGGTCAGCCCCCGAATCACTCTGCAGCAAACATGAGACAAAGCTTTGGAAGTTCAAGGAGGAGCTGGAGGGGTCAGGGGAGGGAGAAAAGGAAGCAAACACCTAGCAACATTGTGAGAACTGCTTCTTTCCACGTGTGTGGTAGATATATGTCTTGTTGACACATATACCAATATCACTGCAGGGAGAAAAGAGGCTATACCACGGTTTGAAGAAGTCGCAGCAAAAAAAAAAAAAAAAAAAAAAAAAAAAAAAAAAAAAAAAAAGAGAACAGAGGAGAAAGAGAGAAGAGAGAAAGAATATCTACCGAACTAAAGTAAGAGAGAAATTTACTAGGAATTCTCATAAGCTACTTGCCACTTTGGGGTTCTGGCTTAGTGGGTTTGCAAAATGCACAACACACACACTTGGTTAGCTTTTCTGGTTCAAAGAAGTCAGCCTTGCCTGGGGCGGGAAGTGGGGGAGAGGGGTGAATCTAGCTTAGAGTACGTGCTACCTGATTTCCAAGAGGCTAAGGCAGTGTCCATTTGCTTGGGACCTGGGGATGGGACAGTTCTGAGTATAAAAATGCCCTTAACAATCTGATGTCAGCACGCTTAGAGGCTGTGTGGGAACGGAGGCAGCAGCATTTGCACCGCTTCTGCTGCGGGCCGCGGCTGCGCACGACTGCCTGCTGCACTGATCTTGGTCCTTGAGCACTTTGTTTCTGGTTTTAAAGGCTTTGTGGTAAAGTTGTATTGCTTTTTATTTCCCTGGAGAGGTGCCCTCCCTCCTCCCACCAGGGTCCCTATCAATCAATTTGGTCAACTCTGCGGTGTAGCCTAGTGAGAGTCAAGCACCAATAGTTTCTACCCAAGTGACTTTGGAGCAGCCCCTTCCGCTTCCTCTCTCAGCATTGACCTTTGGTGAGCAGTGACACTCATAAGGGGCTGTTGGGTTCAAGGACAATGACCCTGAGAAACTACTGTTGTTCGTAGACAGGTTAATCATTTGGCTTTGGTGGCTGCCATCTTGTAAACATCACAGCGGAAATGATCAAACCACCAGCTCTTACGCCCTCCTTCATTCTCTCTATATTTTTTCTTTTTTTTTCTTTTTTCTTTTTTTTTCCTTTAAAGATCCTACAGAGATGGTCCAGCTGCCAGGACTACTTTGGCAAGCAGCGTGTTACAGGACAATGTAAGAGGAGTCTATTAAGGCGGGACATCCCAGGGTTATTTACACCCCGTCAAGCCCAAGTTCCCCAGACTGAAGACCCAAAGGCCGATTGACTCATTCCTGATTAGCTTAGAATCTCCCACACCATCACTGACCAGAGCGCCAGGCACTGATGGAAGGTGATGAGCCAAGAACTGCCACTTCCAAGGGGACAGTAGGTCTTGTCACACTCAGTGTCCAAGCCCAAAGGGGTGATATTTTTGAGTCCTCTAATTCCCAGTTGGATGTGACAGAACTGTTTCAGGATACACCTAAGTCAAATGTAGCCTCTGGGTTGAGGTGGGCTGGGAGATTGACATTTTACCTGGGGTCCTTCAGATAACCTGTTGGGTTTTCCTATCTCGTATAGGCCCATCTGAAGTTCTGATGCTGAGTTAAAACTACTTCTACCCCCTTAGTTATAAAAAAGGCCACAAGGAGCATGAACGCGGATATCTGGAAGTGAGATAGTTATTTCATTCCCAGGAAAAGGAAAATAAAGCTAAGGTACAAAACTAAATCTATGTGCGATAAAGTTCTTATAGACTGCTTAGTTAAGCAGAGTCCTCTGGAATTTATGTACAGTACATTAGTTTCCACCTATTTATAATTCCACAGTTAGACCTTAAGATTCTCTGTTTTTAAGACAATTGTTAAAGATACTTTTAAAGCTCTGAGCAGTTACAGTACATAAAGATGTTAGCTTTCTGTTTTTTTTCACTAGATGCAAGAAGATGCTGGCTCAAAGTCTGGTGGGAGAACCAGGCTCGAGCAATTTGGTAACTATGTCAGAAAGGAAATTAGGCATTGGAGGATAGAGACCATAAGACTCGCTAGAGATCAAGAATTCAAACGTGATATTCATATTCGTCCATGGCCAGCACAGATTCATAACACGAATTCCATTCAACATATTTATGAGCATTTAAGACATGCATTTAAATAAAGTTGTTTTGTATTGGCTAACTCTACTGGGTGATCATTCTAAAGGGCTCTACGTCTTCAGACTGCAATGACTGGGAAGTTCCATGAACGTTTTGTGTTTGAGGAGCAATTGGAAGGGATCTGGGAGAAGAATTCATAGAGAGAAGGGAATAATACAGTCTCTCAAGGAGAGGGTGAATGACCGCACGTATTCTGTTGATAATAGTGCTGTCATTGCAGAATGTTGGGATATTGATTACGGAAGCCTAGTTTCATGCAATTTCCTTTAAAGGGGGGATAGAAAATGGAGATTACTTAAAAAAAAATCAAACCAGGCACAGTACACTCAAAGTTGGTGTGTCAACACCCCTAAAACGCTATTTCGTCGAGGCTGCGGATACCTCCCCCTGCTTACGCACTCTCATGGGAGGTGCGTTTGATGTGTGAGGGAGAGTCCCCCTCACCTCGAAGGTTCCTGAGGAGGACTTTCAGCTTCTGTGGCTCATTTGTGCGCCTCCTGTTGAAGTCAGCTCTGGGGTGTGTCTGGGCACAGTGGTCTGTCTGCAGGATGTGGAAGAGGCTAGCCATGTTGGGCCCAATTTTCTCCATCAGGCTGTCTCTGATGGTGCGGACTGTGTCTTCATCACACTCCAGAAGGCTTCGGACAAGTCTGTTGTAATATCTGCAGTGGGAGAATGCTTATTAGGGAATCCCAAGGAAGGACAAGGTTCTGACATCAGTGCTCAAACTGTTCAAAGCTGAAGGTGACTTTCCTTTCTCTCTGAGCTCTTATGGCTTTACCATACCACACTAGAAAGCCCATCTCCAGGTTTACCCTTCAAGAGACGTAGATGAAACTGACCAGTAGCAGGGTGATTGTAATGTCTGGAATTCTGGAAGACAAAGACTCTTAGGGATAAATGGGACAACACAAAACGCTCTCATTGTGTAGGGAAGAAATTAGGATGTCCGCTCAGCATCATACAATGAATGAATATCAGAAGCGGACTTAGTCACACCCACTGTACTGTACCCATGTATGGTGGGTCTGAAACTCAAAAGCTTGTGCTCGTACCGCATCACTGCCCAGGGACTGATGGTGAATTGGATGTCTTTTCGCAGCTTCCCTTTGCCCTGGTGCGTGTGCTCAAGAGTATGTGCACATGAACGCGCTTTGGTCTAAAGCCATGCATTTCCCTGTGAAGTCGACTTTCCTTACACCCACTCAGCCAGTCCTGAAAAGGCTGTGGGCTGAATGACTGTTTTGAGGCTTCCTTCAAAGGCTTAGAGTGGCCTTCTGCAGCCAAACACTAGGTAGCAAGGGTGCTTAAACAGAAAGGTTAATGCCCCTCCGAGGTTCCTGCTCTGGAAGCCCATGAAACCCTTTCACATGGTCCAGACTTTGTGACCTTTTCCTTCTTTGGATGCCTCACGGGCTTCAGTTATCTCCTCAAGCAGAGACATTTGATGGCATTATGACTATTCATTTTTCCCTGGCTTGATTTTGAAAATGTCTCAAGGGCAGGGAGGATGTCCTTAGTCTTTGTATCCAAGTGGCTGAGTATCATCAGGCAGTATTGTCTGCTCAATAATTCACTGTTGAATTTTATATCCCCTCCCCAAGGAAACAGAACTTAAATAACATGGTTACTCTCTTGCCTGAGAAGAACACATTCACCTTTGCTCTGTATGTATAATATCTATCTTCTCTTGGGCCTCGCTGTCTGCCCCTATGCTATTATATGACCAGGCTGGTCTCGAACTCACAGAGATCCGCCTGCCTCTGCCTCCCAAGTGCTGGGATTAAAGGTGTGCGCCACCACCGCCCGGCTTATGCTATTATATCTATACTGAAATTTTTTCTCAATATATCTGCTGAACTTTAACATCAATAAAAAGAACATAAAAATATTCTTCTGTTGTACAAAAGAAATTCTCAGCTTCCTGAAGAAAACTGGTCTCTTGGTCAGGTAGATTTGTAAGCAAACAAACAAAATTCCTAATGACAAGACCTTTGTGTTTGGTATAAGTGACTGTCACGTATGCAACAATTCTCTGAATGTCAAACAGTGCTGCCAAGTGTTATAGCTTTGAAAAGACGGAGCCATCTATATTCAAAACAGCTCATAGAGTTTCTAAACTGACGGGACACATCTGACTCAGTGGTTGCGTAAACCTATTAGCTCTGTGGTCACTGACAGGAGACTCCCCTGGTGACCGTGACCTGCTGTCCTGATGTGGCGAGACCCTTTTCTAGGAGTGGTCAGGGTGTCACTGGGGCCACAGGATCATCCAGGCAGGAAAATTCTGTTTATTTTTAACTCAACCCCCATAGCATAGGAGCAAGCATCTTGCTGGAATAACTTGACCCCCTAGAGAGGTCATTGGAATGCTGGACAATGAAAAGGGTAGATCGTGAGTAGTCAAGGATAATGGTCACCCTTCTCTGGGTGGGAGGGTCAAGCTGGGGATGGAGAGAGAGGACAGCGTCTGGCTTGCCCATTGTCCTGGCTACAGCCATCCTGTCAGGGACAATTATATCCAGCTGTGAGCGAAATTGGGCTTCTCTGGCTCAGAGGAGCTTTTTCCAACCCTTTGGAATCACAAAGCACATGAGTCAAGCTGAACGTCCTTGGATGGAGAAATGGGGAGAAAAGTAGTTTTGGAAAAACTGAGAAAAAGAACCCCAACAATTGTGCCCCAATATCTTCAGCCATCTATATCCTCATTCTTCTCTGGGCATCTACCAGGAATTAGCTCTCCTACATCCTGGGGCCTATTTTAGAGGGCAGTTAGTTCTTAGAGGAGAGAGTGCCCGAACTCAGAGAAGTTAACCCTTTCACATCTAGAGAGACCTCTTCATGACACGTGTGTCCCAAAACAGGCTGAACAATGTCATTTCTCTTTAGAAACAGAAAGAATAAAAAAGTTCCTCCTTTGACAGAACTAGAAGTTCTTGTCTGGATGGAGAAGTCTAAACCCCTTAAAGAGATTCAATTTGTCTGGGTAACCTGCAGCTTTGGTGTTGCCTTCTCTGATGGACTAACCAGGGTACCCACTCTTGGGTTTTCTTGGCAATGACCCCTGTCAGCCTGCCCACTCTTCTGCTTCTCTGAGGGGGCTCTGATCACTCAGTGGAGTAGGCTAAGAGAACATCTTAAAACAGGAAATTCTACATGGTCCTATTAGGAGCTCCTCAAAGGCTGAAGCCCATGCCAGATTGCCTGGTACAGCTAACCAGGTTGTCTCCAATGCGACTGGAATGCGGCACTTAACTCTGGACTGTGCAGGCCAGTGAGAAGACCTTTGCTACACGTTGCTAAGCAACACAGATGCTCTGAGAGGTTGTGCCTCCAGCAAAAGTTGACTTAGCAATTGTCATATATTTATTGAGCACCCTTTTATACTAAGGACACATAGTTACTCTAGCTGTGAAGAGGGATGTGTCTTTTCATTTAGGAGAGAGCACACACAGAATTCCTTGCTGAATACCATGGTGTATGTAGATTTAGCTATTCATGGTATTCTATTTTTAGGTTGCAAGGACTTCTTGCAGGGTTTTTCTGGCTGCTTTTTTTTTTTTTTTGAAGTAGAAATCAAAATAGCTTGGCTCGAGGCCATGTGAATTCTGGACCCTATTTGGTGACTCACAAGCTGTGAGACCTTCAGGTTGCTTGTCTCACAGGACAGAGTGTCTTTAGTCAGTTAGATGGGGCAGTTGGGTCTGGATAACTTTCCCCTTCAGATGGAGGGGCAGTAGGGTCTGGATAACTGTCACCCTTTGCTATGGTATTTTGTTTCTAAGGATCCAATGTACATTTTTCTTTTCCAGGCTAAGAAAACAGTATGACCCAGCAGAAGCTCCTTCCTCTGCAGGGGGAGTTGGGATGATTCTGTTCTTTAGCCTGACAACCTTTATGGCATGAGGCTACTCATTGCAATGGGGTAGCCGAATGAAGCCTTCTGGTCTCACAGCCTAGAAGCACCTTTTACAAAGCACATATCTTTCTTCTTGTTTTGCAGAGTCTATCCTCGGCAACCCCACCCCCACCCCCCTGGTAAAGAAAAAGATCAGATATTCTCCATAGCTACAGTTTCAGCCATGCTTCCCAAATACACAGATTCTGCCTCGGAACGTTCTGTGTGAGCGTTTATAAATAGTCTTTTGTTTCCCTTGATCAATATTATTCTTCTGTTTCCTGTTCCCTATCCATGCCCTAGAGAGTTGGGCGCTTTGTCAGTTTTCCCACTCTGGGGCTGTGCTGGGCTCATTGGTTCCCAAGCCTCGCAGAGTCTTGCCCATCTCTTCCGCGCTCCCTGCTGCCCTCAAGACGGAAGGTCGGGGTTGCAAATGGAGACAGGCGGACTTTCCCCGCTACCTTCTCCGTCTGGATGGACCTCAACCACGTCCTGCTCTGCCTTCCAGTCCACTGGCAGGTTTTGGATTCTCCCAGACCTAAATCGCACGCTAGACAAATCACAGGAAGGTGGAATGAACCTGTAACTACTTCCCGTAGCAGTCCCTTGCCAAGCGGCAGGAACTGTGCGTGTGTCTGTGTTGGGACGGAGGCTGGGAAAGCAGGATGTTTCGGGCGGGCGAGGAGCTGAGACGGAGCAAGCAGATCAAGCCCCCCCCCCCCCCCCCGGAACGGAAATCGTTCCAGTCCTGAACATCGACATGAAATACTTGGAAAAAGGTAAGAGCTGCCTGAGAGAGTCTGGTGTTTGAGTGTGCCACCCTTTCCCCATTGACCTTTTCTACTGAACGTGAATGAGAGGAGATAAGGAGACGGTGCCTGGACCATTTTCTGAAGGTGGTGCAAACAAGGCACTTTGTAAAAAGAATAATGGTCTGGCTAAGGATACCTTTCCCAAGTTTCCTCTGGGGTGATGGGAATCTTTGGTCCAAACACCATGGCTTCCTTTCTACGGCGAATCCCTTTGCACAAGGGAAAATGCCACTTTGATTGAAATAGCCGGCTCAGTATAGCTTTGAAATTGGTCCCCCGCCAACAATCCAAACTTGTGCTGATGAGTTTGCCAATATGCCTCCTTTAGCAAGGGTACGCAGCTATATACTTCGTCCCTAGCCATTGTCCTACCAAGAACTCTTCGTTTCTTTCCCCATTGCAAAGGGTTAATCTCTAACAAGTGGCCAAGCGTTAACCCTTTCCTCCTTCAACAAAAATCTTTCTAGGAGAATTTTCAAAAGCAAGGTTGATCTAGAGAGACAGGCTATTTGAGGAAAATAGAGTTGCTCCCCCCCTATTCTAAGAAAATCAGTAAGAACTCTGGAAGAGTTGTCATCAAGGGCTGCATGGGAGATTTCTCTAAGATGACTTGTGGTCCTGTAGGCCAAGAACCTGTGATTTAGAATGGCTCCTAAGTGTGACAGAAGTATCATGTTAAGGGCAAAGCCTCTGATAGAACTTGACCGTTGTTATTCTCAGAAAGAATAGGGCCATTTGGCTGGGAAATCTACCAGATTAAGAGTGTGATGACTCCTAGGAGACCAGAGTAGCAGAACCATTCCTTGTGAATGAATCAAAACTGGGTGGGAGAGTCACAGAATCTTAGGGTTTCATCCACTCATAGGATTTGGCTTCAGGGATCCAGTTATCCTCCACTGGCTTGCACTACTACTGATTCTCTCTGTCCCTGTCCACCCCTCATTTCTTGCTAGCCATCTTTCCAAGATACCCATACTGGACCAGGATATCAGGTCTCTTATGCATCATTCCTGTCTGGCAACAACTTCAAAGGCAAAGACCCAGCAAGACCTGGCGCTCAGATGGTGTAAACCCAATGACTTTGGGTCACCCGCGATATGAATGTGAGCTGGGTAGCTCCCACCTCTTCCTTCTGGGGACTCTTGGGCTGGAGGGTTGGGGTGGTATAAGCCTTTGAAGAGGACATGGGAATGTTTCCCTGAAGACGTTTCACTTTTCATAGAGAAAACTGCAAGTTCTGGGGAAATGAGATGACTTGTTCTGGATTAGCCACTGATAAATCTGGGTTTGGGACTGACTTGAAATACAAATAGATTTGATAAAAAAGTCTGCATTCTGACATTTGACCTGGGATGGGTTTATCGGCCTTTTTCTGTTTGACTGTCATGGTTTCAGCCAAACCTGGTGTCTCAAATAGTGTTTTCCAGAGGCTTCCTTGTTGGCTTTAGGCTACATTAAGAATTGGACAGAGATGCACCTGCCCAGGGTTCCTGCAAACCAGCTCTCTGATAGCTGGAGAAGATTTTAACACTGGAGGGGAGAAAATCTCTTCTCTGGCTTTGCTCGCCTCTCCCCATTCACGCCCCTGATTGTGAAGAAGAGGACCCCCCTCCCCCCCCCCGGTACCTGTTGGAGAAGTGATTGGGCAGCTGGATGACTTCAGTGATAGCTTCTGGGTTGCGCTTGGCGATGCTGCAGACATTCAGCTTGCTGTAGCACTCTTCCTGCACCTCAGCGATCATCCTCTGGAAGGTGGAGCACCTCCGGATGGCAAGGAAAACCTTGGAGGTGATCCCGTTGGCGATGCATTTTAAGCTCTCTTTGACAAATGCTTTTCCCTGGCAGGGACAAGAAGACAAGTGTTCATTTGACCTATTAGAAGCAGTCAGGGTCTATGACACAGGGACCTGCAAGGGGACTTGTTTTAATAGCATGACCAATAGCCAAAAAAAAAAAAAAAAAGAAAAAAAAAAAAGAAAGAAAGAAAAAGAAAAGACCTTCTCCCTAGGACTGTCTTGAACATTTCAGCTCCAGAGAAAAGAGATGAGATGGGAGGAAGCTATTGTTAACAGTTCTGAGGTGTGAAGATGGTCAGAATCAGGTTTATGTTCTTGGGATTAAGATTGGTAACTCAGAATTTCAGACAGCATGCTAATGCATTCAGAGGAGAACATTTTTATTTCCTCTGAAAGCAGAAATGCTTTTCTGCTAGTCATCCCTCCTGTTTTAAGCCAGCCTCTGTCAACTCCGTATTCCTGGTCTAAACTGTGCCCCCTCTCCCACATGTAAGTATGTGGGTATCTCTCTCTCTTC
>NC_022019.1:9491638-9505523 GCF_000317375.1 Microtus ochrogaster
CTCTCTCTCTCTCTCTCTGTATATCTGTGTGTCTGTCTGTCTACACCCTGAGGTGAGCCTTTTGAGTAGGAGGCTGGGAAGCAGCTTTATTATGTCCCTACAAGATAGGCTCCTAAGAACAGCACCGAGCACCCTGTTAAATGACAAACAGTCAGCGGGAGCGGAAGAGGTCAACGTTGCTTTACCTGAGTGTCAAATTTAGCAGCACTGTACAAGAAGGATTTACAAATGTCGTACATTCCATCTGTGTCACATGTGGAGTTTTCCAGGCATGCAAAAGCCCCACAGCCAACCTGCAGGGCACTGTTGAGGCAGCGAACCACTTCAGCTGAAAAAGACAAGCAGAAATAGTCCGGGTCAAGCCAAAGGGCTCTGGGTAGGAGCCAGTAGGTATAGAGGCCAACATCTGCATTTATCCTTGAACTTTGACCTTGGGTCCCATTAGATAGAACAAGTTAAAGAAAAGTGTGGTGGTGGTGGTGGTGGTGGCGGGACTGATGAGAAAGGGGATGAATGGGCTCTTTTTGCTCCTAAGAGTCAGAGCCGAGGGGATGACTCCCCCTCAGGCGCATGCTTTCTGGGTCTCACCCTTTTATTCATTTTGGTGGCTAGAGAAGTTAGGTTAGAGACCTTGTAGTGCACAGTGTCTTCTGGTAGTGACAGGAATCAGAGACTGACACTGGGAACTTGAGGGCATGGGTAGGGTGTAGGTGGTGAGTGGCTGAAGGTCAGGCTCATCCTGAGGGGGTCCGGAGAGGACCAGAGAACCTAGCAGCCTTCTAAAAAAAAAAAGAATGCAGTCTGGAGTCAAAAGCATTGGGCATTTTCATCCAAATGGCAGGGAATGGTTTGCTGAGTCCACACGGAAGGAGACCCTTCCCAAAGAGGGCTTCTAACCCACAATGGCTTCGGCAGAAGAGACTCAGAGCCCTTTGTATCCACCCCAGCCCCCCAACCACAAGCCAACGCTCCGAGGTGTGAATAATCTCTCATATTAAAAAAGACTTTCTTTTTCCAAAAGGAGAAACAGGTGTGGAGAGACAAGTGCAAGGCGTCCCCTGTGCAAGGCTGGAGGAAAACCGCAAAGAACTTGCACCAGGCTTTCTGCATTCTGGGGAAGATCTGCCATAAAAGTAATTTCTCTCCCACAGAAGGAGGGGTGTTCTGGCAGGCAGCTCGGCATGCAATGATCTGTAGCCTTCATACCCGTAGCGTTCTCCTCCCAGATCAAAAGCGTGGTTTGGTTAGGCTAAGGCTTCCCCGCCCCCCTTCCACCTCCCGCAGCCTCTGGGATGTTACAAGTCATTTCCCTAATTATATATTTCCACGGGTTCAAATTATAACTTTGCTTTAAGCAGTTTTAATATGCATTAGGACTGCTATTGTTTTAGGCAAGCTTGAATTGTGAATCACGGCATCGCTATAGCAACTAAGTACAAAAGGAAGCGAGGCGAAAGGCCTCCTCTCGGCAGGGACCTGCGCTCTTCCATGGGGGGGAGCATCTGCAGCATTTTGACACCTGCGGTCCCATCTCTGCCAACAGCTGGGGAGAGAAGTGAGCGGGGAGCAAAAGTCAAGGGGCAGAGGGAGTCCTAATGCCTCTTCGCCTCCGGAGGCCAGGGCCATATACAGTTAACTGGTACTGAAGTCAGGCCGAAAGTAAGACCTTCCCCTCAGAGAAAGAACTGCTTCTTTCACAAATGCACTTCCTTCTAGGGGCCATGGGCTGCTTGGGCGATTGAATGGAGCCGGTGAGAGCGAGAAAGGAGACAGACAGCCCTGTAGGGAATGGGGTGTGTAGAATCCCCCCCCCCCCTTTCTTCTTTCCGAATCCGCCCTGGATTCTTTTTTTTTTTCTCCTTCAGATCTGAGAACTATGGTTCCACAAATCATTGTGCAGAGGGGGGCTTGTCTGGGTGCTCTCTGAAGAGATAGAGAAGTCAAGTTGCAAGGTCTTAAAGGAGCAGGGAGAGGGACCGGCAGCAGGTAAGCCGCGCATCACCTTAAGACCGGCTTGTGGAGTATGGAGCTGTGAGGCTTGCCAACATTTAAGCCTTTCCCCGCCCCCTCCCCCCAACAAGAGGGTACGTGCCAGATTTCAGGCAATCAGGCTGGCTTATGCAATGAAATACCCTCAGCAGAGCGCCCAGCTTCTTCGTTAGTTGCATGCAATTTATTAAACAAAGGAACTCCACTTCCTAAGGCTATTGGATTACACTGGCAGTGCATTACCACCGGGCATGAAGCACATTTATTACCGAGATCAGCCGTCAGGGACACACATGCAAAAAGTGCGAGAGGCAAATGAGGACAGCTCTTTCGGGGAGAAACCAGTCCTGGGGTTGCTGGCTTACCTGAATTTTGAGCTGCCACCCGGGATTTTCTGGGGCTCACAGAGTCATTCTGTTCCACCTCGTGCGTTGCAGCAGCACTGATAACCAGCACCAGAATCACTGCTGAGTTTTGGAGCATTCTCTGAGAAGTTTCCGCTAAGTTGTTGGCTTTTTTTTTCCTCCCCCCCTTTCCTCTTTCCCTCTCCCGGCTTGAGTGAAGATGCGGATCTGGATATACTGAAAGCTTAGGTGAGGATCTGAGGAAGAATTTGTGTGTGTGTGGCTGGCTGGTTGGCTGGTTGGCTGGCTGGCTGCTGCTGCTGCTGTTGCTGCTGCTGCTTCTTACACCTCTGGCTTTTGCAATCTGGGGGCCCAAGAGCTGCACCCAGGGATTTTATAGCCGTCTTATCGGTCCTCAGGATCAGGGACCAATCAGATCCTTCAACTGGTCCGTTTAGCCAATAGGCAGGCACGCTTATTCAGCTGGAGCTTTTTGACTTCTTAGAAATATTTTCCAGCAAATTGAAAGTACCTGCTGCCAATGATTTATATGTGTGTGTGTGTGGGGGGGGGGGCTGTGTGTGCAGGGATGTGTGAAGAGCTATTTTCACACGCTGAAGTGATAACTCTGTATTGATCAAACTGAAAGGAAAAAAATCACTTGCCAAGCTCTTCAAGGTACTTGCAAAATTCATCTTATCTTATTTTATTTATTTTAAATGAACCACTAGGAGGAAATGGATGTTGGGTGCTTGATAAGGGGATGCGATGCGGATTAGAACTGAGCTGAATTATAACAGCCCTCTAACTTTAGTAGGCTGTTCTCTGCAAGAGTGCAACATCGTCTTTGGCTTGTTGTTCACTTGTAGTGTGCCCCTTTGACTCCTTGCTGTGACCTGTGAATTCTCACGGGCATGTGTAACCTGTGGCAGAAGGATGTATGCCTAGTGAACAGCGGTACTCTGGTTCTAGCTCCCAGCTGTTCCCTCAGCTCTCCTATTTATTAAACCTCTGACCTTGGCCATGTCCTTTTACCTTGCTGTTCCACTTCTCAAGTCTTATTCCACACACCTCTAAAATGGTATGATTCCCAGGGAACATAAAATTTTGAAACAAGGGCTCCTGTAGCCCAGTCTGAACGTGCAGCACAACTAAGGGTGACCTTGAACTCCTGGTCTCACTGTCTCCATCTTTCTTATGCTGCAATGACGGGAGTTTGCCACCGTGTGGCGCTGGTGATCAAACCCACAGCTTCCTGCATGCCGGCCTGCACTCCATTAACTGGCTACATCCCTAGCTCTGGCTCACCCATCAACACTGTCTACTTAGTCACCAAGGGCCCTGCCAACTCCAGGAGTGTTGGTTACTGTCTGCGCACACACGCACCTACTCACTCACACCACACTCCACAGAGGGACGTGGCAAATGCCTGAAAATTAATAAACTGTGTATTCAAGACCAGCCACTCCATAATCACGTTGAAACAATGAGCTGGTCAAAGCAAGACTAAACCTGCTGGGTAAACCAGTTCACTTCTTGGGGGTTGGGGAAGAGGCTGGGGGGCAGAAGGGGGGGACTGGGAAGAAAGGGTAGGGGAAGACCAGAATGTGTAGGAGAGGAGACTGATAAACTGGAGACTTAATGGGAAAATTACAGTGGAATTACAAACCGTGCCCAGCGTAGCCGCTCATAGTTTCTTATAAGTGGAGTGTAGGTAACAAGAAGGCTTGTCTGTGAGTTGTGAAGGAGGTTAATGATCCACGAGAGGACTTCTCAGGGTAGGAAGGTGGTCATTAAGGGCTGGGGTGAGGCGAAAGGATTAAACAATAAAATCTCAAATAGTTTGCAGAAGGTAAGCGAGAGAGCTTTTGGCAATTCTGCAGACTTGGGCAGCATGGTCTTGCAGAGACACAGAGCCAGTAGCTTCAGGTTCAATCCTGAAACGTCTCATGGAAGCTAAAACAAACAAACAAAAACAAGCACTAATTCTGTCCTCACAAATCAAGCCAAAAATAAAGTCTGTCTCTGAGTGTGTGTACATGTATGTGTGCACTTGTGTGTGAATGTGCGCATGCATGTGTGTGTCTATGTGCAGGGAATGGACTTGTTGGATGACTTAAAGCCCATCCTTTGCATAAAAGAATTACTAGAAAGCAGAGATGTTTGCTATAACAAGGACTAGAAGGAATAAAAGACACAGAAAATATGTTAAAAATTGGAAGAATTTCCATGTTTCAATTAGTTAATTTTACATTTTGATTGATTAAATGTGCACACTGTTTAACTTATTCCAGTTTTTGTTCATCAATGGCATTGCCGTTTCTCCAATGCCTTTTAGGCAGAACACTGTTCAGTGTTTCAAGGTGGATAAAAGTGAAGAAATCTAGAAGACAAACATAATTCTTGACCCGAGGAACTTGAAATCTAGTTGGGAAGATGACCAACCTTGGGTCACCTTCTATAAATTCAGAATGTCATGACTTTGAGAGACAGCTAGAGATTTGAGGAAGGTTTCATACGCCAAGAAGTAAGTGAATTTTAAATTAGGAAAAGTGATGCTAGCTCATGTTTCATGAAATTCTTATTCTGGAGAGCTCTGGGGTTGACTCTTGATGGCTCTAGGCTTTAGGCAGGAATAGAGACAGTATGGCATTACAGAATAGATCACTCACTGGTACCTTCCAAAGAGGGAATAAGGTCGTAGGTTCAGATTCTCCCAGAAGGACTTGCCTTCCATTCTCCAGTATCCTCCACTTCCTTCACTATTGTACACGGCTCGAGGATCTACACTTGCCCTCTGGCTGGTCCACCAGCTGGCAAGTGTGATGGTTATCCTCTGACAATACAATTTCTTTTTCCAGCTCGCTGAAGCCTTTACCAGAACACAATGTCCTGTAAGTATCAGGATGTGGTGTGCTCGTGTGTATGTGTGTGTGTTTGGTGTTGAATTTTCACTCCTTATTTTGCTCACTTACAGCTATATCTATCTATCTATCTATCTATCTATCTATCTATCTATCTATCTATCTATCTATCTATCTATGTATCTATCTATCATCTATCTATCTATCTATCTATCTATCTATCTATCTATCTATCTATGTATCTATCTATCTAGGGGTTGGTCTCTAGTTGTGCCAAGGGTTTTACAATGGTGGGAAAGGCTGCCATCCAAGGGAATACAGTGGTGAGCAGGCACACTAGTTCAATGAAACCAGCGTGCAAAAACCACTGCTAAGTGTACAAGTGCCACTCCGCTTGAGAATGTTAAGGGAGGGAGCTGAAGGCAATCACAAGTATCCAAAACTGAGTTCCTGCCCAGAAGCCTGTAGCTTTAGGATATCTGAGCCCCTGCCATCACTGTGCTGTATAAGGGACTTGGAGATGGCAGGGGCAGAACTCTTGGCAATGCTGTGGGGGATATATGGCTCTGTTTGTGACTTTTCTTGGGGAAGGGGCATGGAGAGAATATGGGAGACTCTGGAGGCCAGTTTTCAGGATCTGAGTTTTATCTTATAACAGGAGGCATCAGGGTTCTTTAACAGGAAGATTAAGCTCAGGGAAGGGCTTGTCATCATACAGACAGTGTCTTGGAGGAGAAAGCTTGGAGCTTCATGAGCATCTGTGTTGCTGAGATTGCTATGGTGATTGGAAGGAAGGAGGGTTGACTTGAGAGATGCTTTGTATAAATTCATCTTAGGAACCAACCTAACGACACGCTTGGAAAAGATCCTTCTCCCAGTTAGGTAAGTCATGTACATCAGACTTTTCCTGCCCTAGTTTTGGCTATGATGTTTTAATTGCAAGAAAGATCTAGCATTTCCATAAGGCAGGCATTTTCTGGCATTCGCATAGGGTTGTAGATTACCTAACAAAAGTCTTGACTGTACTTTCAGTGGGTGGGGAACCTTCCAAAGCCAAGCTACACAGTTGGAGGTGCCTGTGGGGGCAGTGGGTAGGAGGAGAAGGTACCTCTGCTCTTGCCCCCAAGCCAAGAAAGTGCTAAGAAGCAGGAAAGAGAAGTTGCCCGCAGTGAAGGCTGGTGATGATGCCCTGGATGCACTCGTGGAGAGCTGGCTTGTGTTCAGTGAGAAGATTAAGCCAAAAATCTCTAAGGCTTTGTTGGATTTGGCTAGCTTCAAGCTAGGCGGGGAACAGCTCTTTGCCTTTTTGGTGAGAGGAGTCCAAGAGCGCGTGTTTCTTGGTGAATGTTCTGCTAACAGGATTTAAAGTCCTGCAAGGTGGGTCTGACATACTGACCACGGATGGGCCACTTTTGTTTGGCAATTCGTGGCCTGTGTGTTTCCTGTGGGACTGTTGACTCATGCCTTCCTAACCTCAAGAGAAGATGGGGAAATGGAAGGAGGAAGATGAAATAAAAATATTGTCCTCCTTCTTTTTTAATTTTTTTTCTATATAGATTCAGGGGGTTCAGTGTAGACCTTCCAAAATTCCCAAACCAAATCTGACTCTTGAGCATCTCTGATTACTTTAAACTCTACCAAGGATGCCAGAGCAAGGAAAGAAATATATTAAGAAGGTAAATTCATTCTGTGCACCTGCTCCCTCACTAGCCACACTCTTCACCCTCAACTCTGCTGGCAGACGGAGGGTCACTGTGTGCCCAGCTCCAGACAACAATAATGGAGAACGCAGATTCATTTGGCCTTTTCCTGTGCCCCAGGAAACACGAAGCTGGTTGCTAAGGGATGTGCGTTGCAAGGATTTTCTGCAAACGCTATAAGGCAAGGGACTTGGAGTAGAGCATCTAAGTTTGGATTTATTATTTACCGGGTGATTTCTTTTCTCATGTGCCAGGCAAGGCTGCAGAGACATATCAGCTGGGAGATAAGAGGAAACTGGGACACAAAGAGAACATACCAGGGAAGAAGCCTGGCTTACTGTCACTATGTTGTGGGTATGGAGGAATATGAGATGCGCTTGTTATAGTAGCAAGGCCACCAGAGTTGCAGAGAAAGGATTCACACTTGGATCTCTGCTCCTCGAGGTGCAGTGAGGTGGGATGGGGGTAGAAAAAAGAAAAGGGACAAGATGACCCGGCAGGCTTGAACCAGAACAGACAAGTTAAAACTGGCCTCCTCCTCTTCTCATTCCTCCAGGTCTAAGTTGTGACGGCACTCTTTGTCATGGGAGCATGCTCCTCTCAGTCCCAGGAAAGCCTGTGAATCTTTAGCCCACTAAGAAGTTCCCGAAGCAAGCCTGAAGAGATGTGTGTCACCCAACTTGTCCTTCAGAAGAACCCGGTGCAAGACCTTGAGGGACATTACTCTGTTGAGACGCATGAGGGCGCTCAAGCCAACTGACGATGTGGAGATGGTTCCTAAATTTAAAAAAAGGAAAAGAAAAGAAAAAGAAAAAAGAAGGAAACAAAAGAAATGAAAAAGAGAAGAAAGAAAAACCCGTGAGCCTTGGCTCTGTTTAATTGGCTATTGTTTCAAGCCCCAGAATGTTTCTTAGGATGGGAGGTCTGTTTAATCTGTTGGGGATCAACACCGGAGGCCTCCAGGGAACTTGCCGGGCTTGGGTTTGCAAGTTTCACAGCATACACGGTTCCAGTGCTGTCCCCTGGAGAAACAAATCCTAGGCAAATTAAAGTGTTTTTCTACATCCCTATATCCAAACTGGGTAGGAGTGTTTAAGGGGGCATATCCGATATAACGCTGGGATGCTTGAACTCCTTAGTTTACAAAGGAGAGCCTAATTCAAGGTGAGCATGGGTGCCTTCTCCCATACCGAAGGAAAACAAGACCTGTGTCTCATTCATTTCTCTGTTTAGCATTTTTTTTCCTTTAGCCATTTCTATTTGAGGCTGAATCACGGCATGTCTGTCATCTCTTGGTGTCTTAGATGTCTCCCACAGGGGCTTAGGAAGCAGCCACAGGGCATAGTTGTGGGCTCGCCTATGGTTTTACATAGGGATTCGTATTTTGCTGGTGTAGGAGTCCATTTAGGACCAGCCCCCTCCCAGGTATGGGGCTGGCTCTCATACTGCGTGTATTTGTACCCGGAAGTATTCTCACAGTGAGAACATCTAGGTTTATCACGCGGCACCACCTACTCTGTCCACCGGTGTATGGAGTTGTGTCAGTATTGTGGGAATAAGGTGGCGCTGCGGGAAAAGTCATGGACGCTCAAACCAGAGCGCAAAGCAGCATAAGCCCGCGGATCACGCAGGATTCGTGAAAGAGAAATAAAAGAAACGCCGGCTCTCACAACCGGTGTTGAAGTGTCATTCTGACATCTTCAGCCTCAAGCCAGCTTGTCGTTTGCAAAATGCTATCCAAATACAAAGGAGTGTCTTGCAGCCATTTCTGAGTGCTAGACACAACCATTGTTGCTAGTTTATTGGCTGAGAAAGGAGGTGTGTGTGTGTGGGGGGGGCGAGGTGGGGAAAATGGGTGGGCTTTTATACAAAGTCATCTGACAAGTCGGCAGAAGGACCAGGTTAAGTGAGCAGAGGTTTTTACTTGGTGTTTGTGGATCCTGCCAAGAGATTTATCAAGGTGATTCAGATAAAGCTGCATTAAATATACTTTAGGCGAGAGCATGATTAAGATGCAGCAGTATCTGGCTCTAGATGGGTATAAAGGGTGTATTGGTATTTCCCGATTCCTCTATCAATTATTCTATTAGAATAACACAGTTCAGACTGCCCAGTGTGATCTCACATTGTAGGGATTTTTTTTTTTTAGCACGGTCACAATGAATGGTCACCAAGTGGCCATTCATTTGCTACCACAGGACACGTTTCTTGTCAACTGTTTAGAAAACGAGCTAGCTCTCTGGTTCCCTTTAAAAATTAACTGTAAGGAAATTTAGTGGGATAGATGGAAACCCAAGTGCAGAGGAAACATGCTCTGGTTTCCAGGCCAGCATTTAGAGAAGTTGTCGTCCTGCAGTCTCCAGGGACAATCGCAGGGAGAGAGGAGAAGGAGGAGGGGGTGAAGGAAGAGGAGGACAAACACGAGGGGGGCAAGATTTTAGAGGAAGTGGGGAAATCCTTCAGTGTAAAATATGTCATCAATGGAGTCACTAGGATAGGAAAATTTAATAAAGGAAGTTAAAAAGGCGGAGGAGCGTCAGAAAAGTGGTCCCCCTTCATTCAGCAGTGTTTAAAGATAATTCCAGAATTTCTCCCCTCTTTGTGCAAACAATAATTTCTTCAGGTCCTCCTCCTCCACTGTTTGTACTTTTCCTTATTAGATTCACAAGGGAAGGGCAGCCGCCCACCCCCACATGAACATGACTGTGTGCATGTGTGCACGCGCTCATTTGTTCGCTCATCTGAGCAGGTGTGCACACGCGTGTGTGTGCTTGTGTGTGTGTGCGTGTGCATGTGTGTGTGTGCGTGTGTGTGTATGTGTGTGCGTGTGTGTGTGCGCGTGTGTGCGTGCGTGTGTGTGTGTGTGTTCATTTGCTGTTGAAATCACTCACTACAGACTTTGGATTATGGCAGACAATGAGAAATGAGTCATTCCATTTAAAATCAAACACGAGAAATGAGAAGACTGTGGTTCCTGCTGTGATATTTAGCAAAGTTTGACAAATAGGTTGTTTGAAGGAATGAGCTGTTGTAAAAAATCAGAGTCTCTGTCTCTTTGACCCGCCCCCCCTTTTTTTTTCCTGCAAAGTGGCACAGGCGTTGAGTGACAGCTGCAGCTTCTCCGTGAGCCCAGTATCTTTCCAGATGACTCTGGAAGGAATGTACAGGAACATTCTGGAAGGAATCTCCCTGGAAACCTCCACTGCCCTTGGTCTCCACACAGGGTGGAAGTACCTCTGTCCACAGTGGCCACGGCTCTGAGCATGCTTACTTTTGAGAAGCATCAGCATATCTTCTGAAATAAATGCCATTTTGTTAGAAGAGCTTTCAAAACCATGGGATTATCCTCAGTGCCCCCCCCCCCCCAGACTCCTGACATGCTGCCATTAGCTGTTCCTGCGGAGGGAAGCCAGAGAGCCCAGTTCCTCTAAGAAGGTCAACGGGAAGCCACTAGCTGTAAAATAAGTGCCCCATGGCTTTCCACAGGGAGGGGCCAGCTTACTGGGAAAGAGCTGGGCTTTGCTGTAGGATGCAGTGGCTATTGCCAAAAGGAATTTCCTCTGTGGTGAGGAATACAGAGAGTAGTGAGCTTGGGCATCAGGGCTGTGCTTCCACACACATGAAGGATTCCCAGCTTTAGCCCATGGCTGGGTAAACTAACTGGATTCAGAAACTGCCCTAGTGACAGGGGTGTGGCTTGTGTCTTGGGTCTTTAGTGGCTAGAAATTCTTCAGCTCCGAGGTGTGTGTGTGTGTGTGTGTGTGTGTGTGTGTGTGTGTGTGTGCGTGTGCGTGCAGTTTAAGGGGCCATTCCTTATCAAAACCACCACTGTCATTCCTAAATTCTAGGTTTTCATTCTTTCTTTTTGTTTTGTTCTTCATGCTAAGCATCTTTATGCTAAGCAAGTATTCTACCCTTGAATTTTAACCTCAGGCCTTTAATAGTTTTTATTTCACGACAACGTCTCTCAGAGTTGCTTAGGCTAGCCTTGACCTCATTCTGTAGTCAATACAAACCTTAGATTCGGTATTCTTTCGCCTCAGGCTCCTGAGTAGCTGGGATTATGGGTGTGCCACTAGACTGGTGTCCTAATCAGCTTTAACTGTCACCTTGATGCAGCCTAGAGTCACCTGATAAGCGGAGCTCAATTTAACATTTTTCTCAATTGTGGACCGATCTAAATATCTATTTACTAAATAGCTATTTACCTAAATATTTAGTGCTCATTTTACTGCGATTTTCTTCTGGCCACTTTCTCCTCCTATGGAATCAGCAGTTTTCCTCCCAAATCTCCATCACTTTTAAGCTTGTAGGAAGCTCACAGATGCTGGAAACTATCTTACCGTGTCTTAGAAGTAGCATGGTCCCAGGCTCTGAGTTCAAGAAGGTGTCATGAGAAGGTAGCCAGAGACCCATTCATTAAATTTCACTCTTCCACAGTGTCCCTATCGGCCTATGAAGTAAACCAAGAAAGCAAGACCTCATGCTCAAATTCATTTCACCATGGAGCATGCTAGAAGGACGAATCCCTGTATGGAAGTCACCTAGAAATCCTGGAAGAGGAAGCTTTTATTTTCAATCATGGAGGCCCGTGTTTCCCAAATGCATTTGGTTTAGAAAGTCTTGCTTTGAAAACCAAGCTATCCTTATTAAAGTCCTGCAGAATTGATTTTTCTTGGCACTGACTTTGGGACATGCTGGCTTAAAGGCATGTCCTTTAAGAACTTACCTTCTGGTAAGTTCTTTGGGTAACTTCAGTCCTTCTCTGGTCCAGCTTTCATGCCTGCTGAGGTACCTGCTCTTTTTTACAGCCCTACTCACACACACACACACACACACACACACACACACACACACACACACACAAACAAGTACACAGAAAGACATACAGTTTACTAGAGAGGCTTACACTGATAGGGCTGGGTAGCCCAGAAATGGCTGTCTACATGTGTTTTGGGGAGAGACTGAGTACCCCACTGCTGCTTAACCTATGAAGCTAGATGACTCAGCAGTGTCAACCTGATGCTAAAGATTGGGGAGATTCCTAAAAAGTTATTGGTCTTCAGACTACAGTCAAACCCAAAGAAGCTGTAGTCTGAAGTCAGAGAAGGATGTAGCAGCAGCAGCAGCAGCAGCAGCAGCAGCAGCAGCAGCAGCAGCAGCAGCAGCAGCAGACATGCATTCACCAGAAAGAAGTGAAAACAGGCAAACAAGTTGCATTGATTTTTTCCTTAGACCTTTTTATGCCAAGAAGGCCCACCTGTTCTGGTGGAGGACTTGTCCTTCATTTAATCTACACTGCAATTTCCTGTGAGATTCCAGATCCCATCAAATTGACCATCAAGATGAACCTTCTCAGGAGAGCCTAAACTCTTCTATTAAAAAATATGCAATAGATTACTGTAGTAGAATTTGTTATTCCAGTCTAACTGTGTTTGGTACTTACAAGCTATCCTTTCTCTATGCCCCCTCCTCTCTATAAATTTAGCTTCTGATTCGCTTGCACTGATTTCCTTCTGGGAGTTTACCTTTTAAAGCCTTTACATATGAGTGAGAACACGCACTATCTTTGTTCTGTTTCTGGCTCTTTCCATTTCCTTTTATGACTTACTAGTTAGTCTAGACCATGTATAAGCCACATTTCGTTTATCTCGTCCGTCCACTGTTGGGCATGTGGACTGATTCCTTGTCTTGGCTACTGTGAGTAGTGCTGCAGCAAACAGGGTGTTCAGGCATCTTGTTGGCACACTGAATTCCTATCCTTTGGATGGATCCCCAATAGTGAGATTGCTGGGTTATTTGCGAGTTTTGCTTTGTACATTTTTGAGGCACTTCCTTTCTCTTTTCTGTAATGGTGGAGACCAGGATTCTAACTGGTGGCAGCTCATGGAAGAAAACAATGCTCTAAGTCCAGAGATAACCAGTGTAGGAATCCAGGATACACCGAAGTCCTCTTGTTTGTTCTACTGCTGTGCTTCCCAAATATGTCACCTATTGCTGTAGGGAATCTATAGGATACTTCCTTTTTGGTTCTGGTAAGCATCCCCTTCATCTAGGCTGAATTCTTTCAAGGAGAGGGGTGAACCTCAGACAAGGGCTTCTGCTCTAGGTGGGAATGTCCTCTGATGCCCCCAATGATATGAGCATGCTGGAATGGCCTTTAGAGTTTTCCTGCTGGCCCTGCCCCCCAACTAGCCAATTCTCAATCAGTAAGGTCCTTTGCCTGGTATATATGGCTTCATATGATTGAAATGTCAAGCATCTAATTGTTTGTTAGGGGTTAATATAGGGAACAGAAAATTGTGCATCTTTGTTTACCAGGCTTTTTAGATGTCTGAAATGACATATTTATTGAAAGACAAATTATGGAGGTGAGTGTGCTTGGGCATGGCTACAGTTCGAGTCATTGGAAGGAAGCCTGAGGCAGGAAGATCTCTAGTTTAAGGTTGATTTAGCTGCATAGTGAGACCCTGTGATTGTAGCTACCATTCCTAAAGTTTTAAATTATTGAAGTGAAAAGGATTGTCTATGTTATTTTAGGTTTTGCATTGTTTCTAAGACACGGCCATTGGCAGAAATAGGGAGAAAGTATGTGTTGTTAAGGACCCCAGAGGTGTTTGACACAAGTGGAGGGCAGTGTCTGAGTACACTCATGTATTTATTATATCTCATCCTTTATGGATGCTAACAAATGGTCACCTGGGGGCTGAGTGCACATTTGGAGAATATCTAAAACTTTAAAATGTGATCACATATCTGATGTTGTTGCTGTTATACTTATTACTGTGATTTACATAAGATGTGACCAATTCCCTTTACCTGTTCTGTAAATTTTCTGTCAGATCTTTCCTTTCTCTGTGGTCTGAGTCCCACCATCCAGTGTAACAGGAAGAGCAGGCTGCTTGTTGTCTCAGCTGCCCAGCTAGCTTACATCTGAAATAATCACACAGAAATTTTATTAAGTAAATCACTGCCTGCTCCATTATCT
>NC_022019.1:9506288-9509008 GCF_000317375.1 Microtus ochrogaster
CCAGCATCCTGTTCTGTTTTCTCCGCCTATCTAAGGGTTGGCCTATGAAATGGGCCTAGGCAGTTTCTTTATTAATAAGAAATCATTCCCACATCATACATGTGTGTTTCTAATACATGCATGGGCCCTGTTCAGTCTGTATATTACTTGTATGTATGTTTTCAGAGCTGTGTATCTTGTAACCGATTGTGTGATATCCCTTAGGTAAGATGATTTCTCCTGCTCTCAACATTCTTTAGTGGCCTGTAGTTCTTTGTGTAGGGGGGAGACCTCAAGGGCTCCCTTCCTTGCCCCTTCTTCCTGCTGACTGTAGCACTGTATTCCTAATCAGTTAATGTTGAAGCAGCTGTGTTGCTGAGACTTTATGGCTGTAGCTTCTGATGTTAATAGGAGACAGTTTCAACACCAAGCTCTGTCTCTGGCTCCTCTGTCTCTTACAATCTTTCTACACCCCTCTTCTACAGTATAGAAGTGTTCTGTAGATGTATCCTTTGGGACTGGGCTTCACAACTCTGAATTTTGATTGGTTGCAATGGTCTCCTTATGTTGCAAAGAGGGGTTTCCTTGAGGAGGGCTGAAGACTATAGCTATTTGTGGGCATAAGGACAAGTGATTAGAACGTAGTTAGGGATTACATTAGGCTAGGACAGTGATGGTTTTAAGATCTCCTTGAAGGTCCATGACTTCACCAGCCCTCGGCGTTTCTCTAAGTTTCCGGTAGTAGGTGAGAGTTCCCTCTTAGTGAGCAGGTCTTAAGTCCAATTAGAGACTTATAGATTACTGATTGTCTTTGTTATGGTTTCTATTGCTGTGATAAAACACCATGACCAAAAGCAACTTGGGTCAGAAAGGATTTATTACTCTTATATTTCCACATCACAGTTCATCATGGAAGGGAGTCAGTTAAGAACTCAAAATAGGGCCGGAACCTGGTAGCAGGGGCTATGCTGAGGACACAGAGGAGTGCTTCTTACTGGCTTATTCCTCTTGGCTTGTCCAACTTACTTACTTTCTTTTTTAAATTGTTTTTTATTGAGTTTTATATTTTTCTCTGCTCCCCTTTCTTTCTCTTCTGGCCCCTTCTACCTTCTCCCATGGTCCCCAAGCTTCCAATTTACTCAGGAGATCTTGTCTTTTTCTACTTTCCATGTAGATTAGAGCCAGGTATGTCTCTCTTAGAGTTGTCTTTGTTGTCTAGGTTCTCTGGGATTGTGGGCTATTTATTTTTCTTTATGTCTATAAGCCACTTGTAAGTGAGTACGTATGATATTTGTTTTTCTGGGTCTGGGTTACCTCACTCAATATGATGTTTTCTAGATCTATCCATTTGTCCACAAATTTTAATGTCATTCTTTTTTCTGCTGTGTAGTACTCCATTGTGTAAATGTACCACATTTTCCTTATCCATTCTTTGGTCGAGGGACATTTAGGTTGTTTCCAGGTTCTGGCTATGACAAATAATGCTGCTGTGAATATAGTTGAACACATGTCCTTATGGTATGATTGAACATCATTTGGGTATACACCCAAAAGTGGTATTGCTGGCTCTTGAGATAGGTTGTTTCCTAATTTTCTCAGAAATTGCCATACTGATATCCAAAGGAGCTGTACCAGTTTGCACTCCCATGAGCAATGCAGGAGTGTTCCCTTTACCCCACATCCTCTCTAGCATAAGCTGTCATCAGTGATTTTGATCTTGGCCGTTCTTACAGGTATAAGATGGAATCTCAGAGTTGTTTCGGTTTGCATTTCTCTGATGCCTGAGGATGTTGAGCATTTCTTTTATGTGTCTTTCAGTCATTTTAGTTTCCTCTATTAAGAGTTCTCTGTTTAGGTCTCTACCCTTTTTTTAAAATTGAATTATTTGTTCTTTTAAGGACCAATTTCTTGAGTTCTTTGTATATTTTGGAGATCAGCCCTCTGTCTGATATGGGGTTGGTGAAGATCTTTTCCCATTCTGCAGACTGCCATTTTGTCTTGTTGACCATGTCCTTTGCTTTACAGAAGCTTCTCAGTTTCAGAAGGTCCCATTTGTTAATTGTTTCTCTCAGTGTCTGTGCTACTGGGGTTATATTTAGGAAGTGGTCTCCTGTGCCAATGCGTTCAATTGTACTTCCCACTTTTTCTGTTATGAGGTTCAGTGTGGTTGGTTTTATGTTGAGATCTTTGACCTATTTTGACTTGGGTTGTGCATGGCACTAGATATGCATCTATTTTCATCCTTCTACATGTTGCTATCCAGTTTTGCCACCACCATTTGTTGAATTTGCGTTCTTTTTTTTCATTTTATATTTTTTGCTTCTTTGTCAAAAATCAGGTGTTCATAGGTGGATGATTTTTCTGATGTGTTCTTGGATTTGGTTTGCCAGTACTTTATTGAGTATTTTTCCATCAATGTTCATGAGGGAGACTGGTGTGTAATTCTCTTTCTTAGTAATGTCTTCGTGTAGATTGGGTATCAGGGTAATTGTCTTGGAAAAAGAGTTTGGCAATGTTTCTTCTGTTTCTATTGCGTGGAACAATTTGAGAAGTATTGGTATTAGTTCTTTGAAAATCTGGTAGAATTCTGTGCTGAAACCATCTGGCCTTGACATTTTTTTTTATTAAGAGATTTTGATGACTGTTTCCATTTCTTTAGCAGTTATAAGTCTATTTAATTTGCTTATCTGGTCTTGGTTTAATTTTGGTAAGTGATCCAATTTACTTTCTTTCTTTTTTTT
>NC_022019.1:9509118-9519891 GCF_000317375.1 Microtus ochrogaster
AGCCCGAAGAGCAATCAGGGTTCCCTGCCCTGTGGGAAGTCCAAGGAACCCCCACCTCCATCCAGGTCTAGTAAGTTGAGCATCCAACTTTCTTAAAGCACTCAGGTCCACCAATCCAGGGGCAGTACCATCCACAATAGGCTGGGCCCTCCCCCATCAGTCACTAATTAAGAAAATGCCCTACAGGTTTAACTATGGCCCAATCTTATGGAGGTATTTGCTCAATTGAGGTTCCCTTCTCTCAGTTGACTATAACTTGCGTAAAGTTGATATAAAACTAACCAGCACAGTTACTTAAGGAATACATGTGTACAACTTTCTTTACACTTAATTCTTCTTTGAGTTTATTGAGCTTCTTGGCCATGTAAATCATGCTTTTGCTTTTTAAGTCAACTTGTGAAGTTTTTTTTGTCATTTTTTCATGTTTTTTTCCTGTCTCTTCCTTACTGTATTCCTCTGAACTTTATTACATGTATAAAGACTATTTGATATTTTCCCTTAAGACACAAAGAATGTATTTATTTTCTTTAGTCTTATTCTCCCTCATCCTGTCAAATAGATAATTTCTATTACTCCCTCATCCTGTTGAACAGAGAATTTCTATTAATAATAATTTCTATTACTTTACTTCATGCTAGGTTAGATATTTAAGGTGAAATGTTCACAAGAAAAAATTCATACCAGTTGTGAAGTGGAAGCAATTTAAGTGAGGCTTTTGGCTCAGTTGTACTGTCTATCCAGCACCTACATGTGACATATTAGTTTCTCTATGTATTAATAGCTCATACCATGGTGACACCAGAAAACATAGGACTACTTATGATCTTACCTAAGATATTCCATAATAAAATCTTTTGGTCAAAATATCCCAAGACCAGATTGTTGGAGATTAATACACATACTTTGGAAAGAGTCAAAAGGAAGGGAGATAATATTGCTGTCATAATTGCAGAACACAGTGTCTATGTTTAGAGTCTTTGCTAAGTACATTATCTGGGTCATCTTGGTTTGGATTTTATCTACTGGCTTAGTTTCTTTTCAATTGCTATGAAGAGACACCATGACCAAGGCAACTTGTAAAAGAAAGCATTGGACTGGGAGGGCTTGATACATCTTCAGATGTAAGATCAGTCCATGACCATCATGGTGGGGAGCATGGCAGCAGGCAGGCAGGCACAGTGCTGGAGCAGTAGCCAAGAGCTTCCACAAACACACAGCACACAGCAGAAGAGGGAGGTAGGAAGGGAGGAATGGAGGAATGGAGAGAGAGAGAGAGAGAGAGAGAGAGAGAGAGAGAGAGAGAGAGAAAGAAAGAGAGATTGTGCTTGGCATTGTCTTTTGTATTTCAAAGTCCACCCCTAGTGATGTACCTTCTCCAACAGAGCAATACTTTCTAACCCTTCCTAAACAGCCTACCAATTGGGAAGCAGACATTCAAATATATGACTCTGTGGGGTCATTCTCTCCCAGAGCACCACACCGAGCATCCTTTCCCTTTGTACTACATCCCCTGTTTCTGTCCATGTTTACTGGCTTTTAATTGAATACTGGACAATTAGAAAAATGCAATGTGAAGACTCTGGGTTTTGTTATCTTTCTTTGAAGATTATTCCTGCATATTATTATAGCAAGTAGTGAAAGGTGAAATTGGTGGCTTATCAATTTTGATCACGTGCAGGCTTGACTTCATGCCTATCTGGGTGGACACACTTCCCTTGTCCCTAGTCCAGGGAGTTACCCAGAACAGAAGGGATTTCAGGTTCCAACCTTTCTTTTCTAGGAAGATCTTATCTGTGCATGGGTTTACACACCTGTGGCTTTAGAAAGGGCTACACTTTAGGAAGGCATTTTTGGTAATTGACCTTGATGATGAAGAATAACAGAGTTTCCAACTAGGCAGGGTCAGAGCTCTCTAACATTGCTCTTATCTCAGCATGACCTGATGTTTGGAACTCCTGCTTCTTCCTCTGCCCTGAAGCAGCTACCTTCTGGGAAGGCTTTTTAGTGTGCAGGCACAGTCCAGATCTCACCACAGGCATATAGACATAGGCATCCTCCAGCGCTATACATCTTCCTTACTCTTTTATGCATCTTCTATAGATTCAGGTCCTCTGAACTCTGGCATCTGCTTCCTCGACTCAGTGGGACAGGAGAGCTCCACTCACTTTATGACTTTTTCTACTCTCAGAAATTAGAGTTTTGTTCTGTCTGCCACAAAATGGCTCAGAGGAGTTTCTACCCCCCCCATTACAGTTTTATATTTCTTTCTGGTATGGAGACTGATGTGGTACCAGCTAGCCCTCCGTGTCCAGAAGCAGGAGTCCCATCCATGCTTTTACTCATGATCCCTAGTTTCTTGTTATATTTAGCCTAACTGTTGCTGTTTTGAGATTGCAATAAAGCCCCATATTTTTATAGCACTATTTATGATTTTAATTTTAAAAGAGTTTAATTTCTGATCCAGCTAAAAATGATTTCGGTGATGTATGCTATGAAATATAGAGTTAATTTCACCTCCCTCGTGATGGTTACTCTGTGTTTCCAAAACCGTTTCTTTAAGAAAATTTGTCATTTTTAACAACTTACATGAAATACTTTATATAACTTCTTGTATTTTAACTCTTGTTTCAGTGTCTCTTTGGGCCTCCCGCACTATTTTATTGCTCTATCTCTTCACACAGTAGTATATTACTGTTTATTTCTGACTTTACAGTGCATTTTAATATAGGCCAAAGCAATTTGTCCATGATTATAGTACTATTTATCTTCTCTTTTCTCTTAACTTTAAAGTCAACTTGTATTCTGTTTATAAATTTTGTAAGACTGCTCATCTTTTTAAGGATATTCTTTTCAATATAGTTTTTGCAACTTTATTTACTCTGCCTTTATCAACAGCACATTTCTTGTCAAATTTACATATTGGTACATCATTGCTGTGATATTTTTAATGAAAGTGTACTGTCTAATTGCGTGTGTGCATGTGTGTGTGTGCGCGCGCGCATGTGTGCGTGCAAAAAAAAGATAAAATACCAACTTGGAGTCTTTAAAGAGAGTCTTGGAACTGTATTTCTGGGTCTAGCAGAGAGAGTTTTGGGATGAGCTAAGAAAACACTTAATTCTCTAAAACTACATTTTCTTTCTGATAAATTGGTAAACTGATTTAACCCTGCACCTTTGTAATGGCTCACCTCCATTGTCAACTTAACCGAGTTTGCAATTGGAACTGCCTAGGAGACTCACAGCTGGGCATGTCTTCGAGAGTGTTCCCAGAGAGGATTCACTGAGTAGGCAGGACCTGCTTTCAATGGTGGGTGGCACCATGCCATGGCTTGGGCACTGTACTGAATAAAAGGGAGAAAAGGAGAGAAAAACACTCGTCTGCCTCTTTGCCTCTTGGTTGCAGACACCGTGTGGCCTTCTGCTGCAGGGTTTCTCACCATCATGGACTGTACCCTAAACCATGAGCCAGAGCATTGCCCTGCTTCCCGTAAACTGCTTTCGCCAGGCATTATGTCACAGAGGTGCAAGGAGGAACTAGTACACCTTTCTCAGAATTTCTCCTCATGTATTTGCTCACCAAGATTGTCTTATGACCATGTATTGGAATATCCCCACATAGCTTCACAGGGTTTTTAGGTAACCAAGGGAGGCTCGTTGCCAATCAGCCATCCACTGATTCTTATGGCTTGGTATATTTTAAACATCGCACAAATCATCTTTTTTTTCTTTTGGCAATTTGAAACCTTTGTTGTCTAGTAAGAAAGCTTCTTGGGGCAAAGATTTTCCTGAGAACAGTATCATCCCAGATTTTAGCTTAGTAATATTGCTTATATTTTATTATCTCTGGAGACCATTTGTATTTGTGGTTCCTTGGTTCCAGTTTTATATAGGAACTGATATACTGTGTATCTTTAGGTTTTTAATTTCTGTTTTCCCCTCATTAATTAATTAAAATGACTGCTGTAAACTTTTTGGTGTGTGTGCTTTAGAAGTCATACTGTGTTGCTAGGTTTTGACCTAGATGAGGCTGGGCAAGCTTTTTTGACGGATCTGGTAGGAGGTCTTTGTAGATACTTTCTGTCCATCTCTGTAGTCTGGGCTGGAAGTGGCCATAGACAGCTTGGAACACAACATGAGCTGTGTAGCAAGCGGTTACTTCCAGTCAAACCTTATATCCAAAGGCAAATGGAGGGCTAAAGTTTTTCTGTGGGTCAAACTTTCCTGACCCTTGTTCTCTACTGCTTTGGATTTTTGCAATTGAGTAACTTTTTTTTTTTTTTTAAAGCAAGATTAACTTCATATATCCTCTGGTCCCTGGAATAGGAGAGATGTTCTCTTTGTGCAAAGGGTTTTAAGCTCTTAAATCTTATCACATAAGTTTTGACAATTGTTTTCCAGAGAAGAGTGGCATAGGACCCTTTACCAATATCCCTTTCCTCATGTGTGTGTGTGCGCGTGTGTACATGCCATAGTATTTATGTGGAGGTCAGAGGATAACCTTGGGTGTTGGACTCACTTTCTAACTTTTGACAAGATCTCTTATTCTTTGCCACCATGCATATCAGACTAGCTGGCCCAGGAGGCTTTCAGGGTTCTCGTCTTCATCACTCATCTCATTGTGGAAGTACTGGGATTACAGAAGGGAACAACCATGCCCTGCTCTGACATGGGTCCTGGGCATACACACTCAGACCCTCATGCTTGTGTGGCAATACTATATGCACTGAGCTACCTCTTCAGCCCTAAAGATGTTTTAAAAGAAAGATTGTGAGGTATTAGCTCACACACGCATGATTGATCTTGTTTGGCCTTCACAGTGTTTTTGTCTCATTAGCTTTTGCTTGCATCTATTACCAACTTTTAGCTATCTGTAGATCTTACATTCCATATTCCATAACATCTAAGATGCTACAGCTGATTAATAGACACACTTTTACTTTATATTCTGCCAAGGAGAGAAAGTATGCTGCTAATTATAATTGTTGGACACCATTGATTGCAAGATATGTCCTGATTTAAAAAAAAAAGTGACAATAATGTATTCCTCAGAGTCAATGAATTATGGTAAAAATAGAAGTCTGGATTTGTGTTTTCTTTCATCCATGGGAAGGTCTGACAATATTGGAACGACATTGTTGGGTCTCAGGACTGAGGCTGCTCGTATGGTGGCTTGGAGCTTTGCATTTTGCAAAATTCCCACCTGGCTCTCTCATTTATGTAGGCTGCCTGCAGGTATGACTCCTGTTTCTATGACAACAGAGCCACTTCCGAGGTGTGTTCTTTATCTTCCATGGGAAGAGAATGCTCATCTGGAAGTGTCTGAGCTGGAAGGCTTTCTCTGGCTAAGCAATGAGTATTTGAGTGAAAATTCTTCATGGCAAAGGGCTCCCAGAAGATATGTTTCTGATATCTTAGAGTAACAAACCTATCCTGATTTCCTATTATCAAATGACTGGTAACATAGATACCCCATCTCAGTGTGCTCCATTACACAACCTGGGGTGTTTTAAAAAATCAAATACATACATATTTGTACAACTAGATGATTCTGTGTATGATATGTTCTATGCACCTTGCATGTTCATATACACCCAGAGGTCCATGCAATGGAACAGAGTTAGGTGTCTTTCTTGGTTGATCCCCCCCTTACATACTGAGGCATGGTCTCCCTCTGAATCTGGAATTCACCTTTCTCCTACTGCAACTAGCTTTCTACGCAGATTCCTATCTCTCCTCCCATGAGCTGTGATTACAGACTGTCTGCTATGTCCACCCAAACCTCTATGTGTGCTCTTGGGATCTGAACTCAGGTCCTCAAGCTTGCATGACAAACACTTCACTGAGCCTTCTTCCCAGACCTTAAAGTAAAGGTATAATAAGCTAAAGTGTTTTGTGGTTCAGTGTAGTGTAACTGGATTAAGTAGGCTGCTTGGCCCAGCCACCCTGCTAGTTTACACCCAAAATAACCATACAGAAACTGTATTAATTAAATTACTGCCTGGCCCATTAGCTCTAATTTCCCACTGGCCAACTCTTACATCTTAATTCAACCCATTTCTACCAATCTGTGTAACACCACAAGCTTCATGGTTTACTGGGAAAGATTCTAGTCAGCATCAGTTTCAGGCAGGAGCTTCATGGCATCTGCCTGTCTTCCCTTCTTCCCAGCATTCAGTTCTGTCTACTTCACCTGTCTAAGTTCTGCCCTATCAAAAGGCCAAGGCAGTTTCTTTATTCAACCAATGAGAGCAACACATAGACAGAAGAACCTCCTACATCAGTGTAGTGCGGAAGGTCATCTGTGCCATTTAGGAGTTGGTTGTGCAGTAAATGGGTCTGGGATGGTCATGGTTTTGACTTGGGATTCTAGTTTGTTGGCCACAGACAACCTAGCCCTACTTTAGTTCTTGACCCCTAGCTAGCCATTTTTCCTGTTCTTTTATTGTAGAACAGGGTCTAGGATCTAGAATCTAGGATTACCCTGTTTTAATGTGTGCCCAGAACTGACAGACAGGGGGAAGCTCCAATTCTGGGCGTTCTCTTCTTTTTCTAGTGTATAGAAACTCGTGCCCTTCCTGGAAGGCAGTGATCCTTTTAGCCCACTCATTTATGAAAGCTGTCTTTCAAGTAGGGGAGGCCAGTTTTGCCAGGATGTAAGGTTTGATTTGGCATTCTTCATTCAGCTCTCCTCGCCTTACGGAGGGATGCTACATTTTCTGTACATCTTAGGTTCTGGTATAGTAACTTCTCATCTTCCGCTGTGCCTGTCTCCAGTGTCAGATCAGGGGGAATTTGGGTGCCACTTTAGCCAGGAAGTTTTGCACATTGTCTTTAATCAGTAGTTCCTACTCAGCTACAAAGGACTTATGAGCTGTGGGTTAATGATTCTGACCTCGATGTCTTCTTTCCCCTGTTCAGCATGAGTAATTTAGGGCAAAACAATTATTCCCCTTTGGCTTCAGTATTTCCCCTTCAAGAATGATCAACTACCTTTTGACCATTACTGAGAAACAATATATGTTTATTTGGGTCTGGTGTGTTTGGTGTGTGCGCATGTGTGCGTTTTTAAACACATACTGAATGAAATCATCAGAAGGTCACGTGCAAGTGGGATGACTTTGAAAATGCTTCTGAGCTCCATGGGTTTTAAACAACTTGCTAAGTCCATCGTTTGTTGAAGAGAGACAGTGGAACTGAGTAAGTAGCAGAGGGCAGCTTGGTTGATATTAAATGATAGTCATCCTTCTTCCACCCACATCAGATGTGTCAAACCACAGTGGATTATAAGCTACATGGAGGCTTGGGAGCTGGCTCAGAAATCTTTGAATCAAACCAAAAAAGAAAGCAAGAAACTTGCATGAGTTTAAGGGTAAGTGCCTCGCCAGGCTGTTTCCTACAACAGGTTGGATTCTCAGAGGTGTCTAATTTGCCAAATGGTAGGAGGCAAGCTGGCACGAATCTTAAAGAAGTTGCTTTTGGGAAGAGTGGGAGAGGTTCCATTGAAGCAGAGGGTCTGGCTCTACTTTACATCGGTGGGATAGTGCTAGATCTCTACCCTTTTATATATATGTGTGTGTGTGTGTGTGTGTGTGTGTGTGTGTGCGCGCGCGTGCACGCGCACATGCCTCAGCATACAGGTAGAGGTCAGAGGACAATTTGTTGGGGCTGGTTTCCATCTTCTACCATGGGATCCAGGGACTGAGCTCAGAGCATCAGCCTTGACAGCTAGCAGCCTTCTCCACTGAGCCATTTCACCAGCCTGAATACTTACTTTTTAATGTTTCTTCAAGAGAGATGGAAACAGCCAATGCAAGCAGGAAGTCAACACTCAGGCTGGAGAAGGCAATTGAGCAAGATGGGAGGGCTGATATTACACAATAACTCCACCAGAGCATGGTGCCCAGATGTTTGGTCAAGCATCAGTACTATTGCCGTTGTGAAGATATCCTGTAGGCAAGAGTAACAGTTAAACTGTTGGGTAAACTTTGAGTAAAGCAGATTGTGTTTCACAACGTGAGCGGGCTTTCCTGATTCATCCTGGAAAGATAAAAGATTGAGATTCTCCAAGGAAGAGGGAGTCTTTGTCTTCAGGTTCATCCTTCCTTGAGTCTCCTGATAGCAGGACTGACCTGCCAGGCTTGCTTATCCTACAACAGAATGAACTAAATTTTCTGAATTTAACTAATTTTCTAAAGCTTCCTTCTCTCAATGTTCACCCACTGAGTCTGTTACTCTGGAGAACTTTGCTTAGTACTGTTTTGTTAACTATTCTGGGGAGATATGAATAAATGTCCATTCACCGAAGATAGGGTACTGATGACAGACCAAAGCAGTGATTCTGCCAAAGCTCAGCTTAGTGAACCAATGAGTTTATTGGGCCATCTTACCGAGCACAGGTCACCATTGCAGAGCCCCACCCCGTTACGCGTGACAGTCTCATGGAAACTGCATCGTAGAGCTCCACCTTCGGTTTCCCTCCGCTTTTGGTATACTCTAGCATCTTCCAGTGTCACTTGCAGCTGTTGGGATAGGGGACTTGAAGGAACACTGGCTGGAATCCTAGCTGAGGGTCTGGTGATACCCCCTGACTTCTTTCTAGTATAGTGAATGGTACACCTTTGGTACCATTACTATGGACCTAGCTACCGTGCTGTATTGTTTTCTGTAATTGGTTACTATGACTACCTGGTTAAGCTAATCTCTACTTTAAGATAATATCATATCATTCCTAGAAGCAAAAAGGCCACATTGCTACAAGTATATTTACTAAAGTCAAAAGAAGGTTTGTTGTGCTACAGGCCTTTTAGACAAGTGTTGGCTCATTCTTCTTTAGTAGTAGCAATTCAAACATATGCCTAACCATGAAGTCAGTTCGTGCTTGAATCCAAATAGCCCCAGCATGGCTCCACAGTGCCCCAAAGTCAAGGCTAGGCTCTCCTGACAGAGTGAGGACAGCCTGTGTGTCCTGTCTGATCTTTCTTACATAATGTCTCCATCCTAGGCTGATCTTTTTCCTTATTTACTTTTGTTTGCTGGAAGAGTTTCCTCCTGTGCACTTTTGGCAGAGTCTGTTTGCCATGTAAAATTGTCCTTCTTTTTTTTCTTCTTTAAGTTTTCCCACTTCTTTAAAGTATAGCTCAAGTTCCACTTTCTTCTTGCATTGATATTTCTTGGTCTGTCTCAACTCCATCTGTGCTCCTAGCAAGCCTCATACTGCAGTTAGTTCGTATCTAATAGTAACTTGAGAGTGTGCATTAACCCAACTGTGGACTCCTTGAGAGAATAAACTTTTCACTCATTCTACGTATCCCGTGATGCCTGAGGACAGCCAAGCACACAAACCTGCCTTGCATTCCTTCACAACCTGTTGTTTTGAGAATATTATCTAGAGTAATGCCACTCGATCATGCTTCTAGAAAATCTATGGCCACCTCATAAACTTTATGTTAGTAACTAGCTTTCTATTCAGATGATTTGGTCTTGATTTTGTGATCTCTATGTGAATAATTGCAAAGATGTCCTGGCTGTTGCCATCCACATTCTCATCAGTAATAGCTTTGTGATAATGTCTTTGGAGGTTTGGGTTGCTTTTTATATCCAGCAATGGCATATATATATAACTGGGTTATATCTTATAGTGAAAGACTTTTGGCATGAGCTGATTAATGTTGACTGTCAACTTGACTGGATTAAAGGCTCCTCAGAGATTAGTAGAGCATGCTTTTGGGTGTATCTGTAAGAGTGTTTGCAGAGAGGATCAACTAAGGAAAGAAGACTTGACCTGAATATGTATAGCATCACCTCGTAGGGTAGAAACTGAGATGAAAAAGAAGGAAAGAGCTGGAGACTGTTAGCATGTGTCTTTGTTTCCAGATGAGAGCTACTTTGCTGTATCATAGCCTTCCCACCACAATGGACTGAAATTTCTGAATCTATGAGCCAAATAAATCCTTTCGCCCTTGAGTTGTTTCTCTTAGGTGTTTGGTCAGAGCAGCCAGAAACCCAAACAGTACTCTCATAACCAGAGTGTTACATAAAGAAGGGGAGTTGTGCCTTTTGCTGCAATCTTTACCCCGAGCTATTACCAGATGACCTTTCATTCTGTTTGAAGCTAGGCATAGACCACAGTGGGTGTGATGGAACTCAGGGCTAGGATTGTCTGGAGCCCAGGAAGCTGCTTTGAAGCTGCTTTGAATGCTATCTTTTCAGCATCAAATAGTTCCAGCTTAACAGGAACCCATCTGCTTTTCAAAAGGAAGCCATGCTTGTAGAACATATCTTCAGAAAAAAGGTTCTCTACAAAACCAGAAATACATAGTTGCCGGAGACAGGTGTGCTGGCGTCTTGGTGGTCTGTTCTCTTAACAAACAGGTTGGTGCCTTGGCATGAGAATTAGCTTTGCATATCAACTTGCATGAGCCATGGGGTACCCAGATATTTGGTCAAACACAATTCTGGGTGTGTCTCTGAGGGTGCTTCTGGATATGTCTCAGTTACTATTCTATTGTTGTGAAAGGGATGCTTTGACCAAGGAAACTTTTCTTTTTTTAGTTTTTAGAGACAGAGTTTCTCTGTAGCTTTGCAGCCTATCCTGTAGCTCTTGTAGACCAGGCTGGCCTCGAACTCATAGAGACCCTCCTGCCTCTTCCTCCTGAGTGCTGGGATTAAAGGCTTGCATTACCACCACCCAGCTGACCAAGGCAACTTAAAAAAGAAAACATTTAATTGGGGGCTTGCTTACAGTTTCAGCGGATGAGTCCATGACCATCATGG
>NC_022019.1:9520116-9520847 GCF_000317375.1 Microtus ochrogaster
CCACCCCCAGTGACATACCTCTTCCCACAATGCCACACCTCCTAATCCTGCCATATCATCTTGTGGTGATTTGAATGAGAATGCCCCGTTCATATATTTGAATGCTTAATCTTTAGTTGATGGAATAGTTTTTGGGAAGAACTCATCTTCCAGATCTGTTAGCCCCAATAAACTCTCTCTTGTATAAATTGCTTTTATCACGGTGTTTCTCTTTTCCAGCAATAGGAACGTAACTAAGATGAATGTCATTAGCATTTAAATTGGTAGACACTGAGGAAAATAGACCACACTCTATGTAGTTGGGCCGTATCCTATCAGCGGAGACCCATGAAAGAACAAAAGGCTTTCTTACTTAATCCTTGTGAGAAAGCATTCTTCTAGCTTGGTTGCTCTTCTCATTCTCACACATGTGCACACATCTGTGTGCTATGAGTTTTGTGCCCAGGAGACCCTAATATGCCTGGGCTCACTGTGATCCTGCCTGGTACCTCGTGCTTCTTGGTGGGTGGAATCAGAATTTCTGGACCTCAAGCATGGTGTGACCAAAGATTGGATACTGCTTTGTCTGTGTTTCTCAGGTGAGAGTTTTCTGGGACCATTTGGGACTCTGGTGTTTCTTAGAGCAGGGCAATAGGATTGTTCTGCTTAAGAATGGAGTCAACAGGGGCTTAACAAGTCAGTATATCCTACTAATACAGCAGGAATCTAATCTGCTTTCTTTTTTCTTTTTT